>NW_025065056.1:0-554120 GCF_019049425.1 Lizanozyma spartinae
AAAATATCCCGACTTACCTATACGGGATATTTTGAATATTTCCTCACCTGGACTATTTGTTTGCATCCAACAGATTACATAATTGTGTCTTGTACGATCCTACATGCTTCTGACACAATACTTCAACAGACCTTAGCATTGCTTATTCTATTATAATCAAATTTCATCTCGTCAGATCTTAATAATAAGGAGAACCCATTATTTGTAGCTTCAAAATCTTCAAAGTATTCAATGTACTTTTTCTTAATACTATAATCTGACAGATAACGTGGGAATGATTCAAACGAACGTATAGATTGATCAATAATTGGTCTAGCCAATAATTCTGCCTCCTTCTTCTCATTATAATTTAATTGATCAAACATTTCTTGACCAGAGAGTTTACCAATAGTTTGGGATTGTGGGTCAATCGCCCCTTTGGTATTGCTTTCTGCGAAATCGGTTACACGGTCACCCTTCATAACTTCCTCGACTACTGGAATTGGCGATTTTTCGCTCGTGAACTTGTGCTTTGATCCAGAATCTTGTTTGTTTTCATATTGCAGTTGAAGTTTACTTAACAAAATATCTTGATCAGCAATTTTATTACGCTGTTCTTGCATTGCAATTTGCATCATTTGCATTTGACGTGACAACACAATCATGCTGTTTTCATGTTCGGTTCTAGGAGAATATGCCTTGTGACCATGGGTCATACTTCCTGGAGTACATTCACGTGATACCACCTCTCCAGGCGTGTCTGGCTTGAGAGTTTCAACAGCAATCACGTTAACATCGTGGGGAAATGGTTTTGGTGGGATATCCTTAGGAGGTTTGTCAGGCATTTCAAAAACTAAAAAGATTAACTACTTTGACTCTTAATCTATTGATTAGTGGGTGTACTTAGGTTGTGGAATATTCAATATTTGGGTGGTAGTAATTGAATGGACCTTGAGTATGAATGGCTCGGGTGGTAGTTGTTTTAGTTGGAATGAATTACCTCAGTACTTTTCGAACTGCGACTTGGTTTCTTATACACTTGTATATTCAGATTATGTATTCTTATATACTTAAGATCTCGGTGGATTCTAAGACTATACATCTCTAAATATGGATGAAATATATCTCAATTTATATTCCAATATCTCTCATTCTTCTTCGTCGTTTATCCCCTATGTTTCACTCTCCTTGTTTTCAACCTCCTTAATTATCACCACTTGGTCTTATCTGGTTTAACACATCCCCCTTCTTTTGCCACCAGGTTCCTTAGTCATCATTATCCCATCTTTACTCCTTTTGATGTATCAGAAATTCGCACCCGTTGCAACCACATCTATCAATTTCTGGAGTAACTCTGGGAGTGAATTCTCACGACCTCACCTGTATATGACGTTTAATCAACAGAGCGCAGTTCTGCACTGAAAACCTTATCATGTGTAAAAGTCACAATAAGAAAAAGTATTCAATTGGGTCGTGCGAAAACCGAGTTATATAGAAAATACCATTGACAAAAGAAATTTCATGATCAACTGAGAATGCTGAAAACGACACAAGATTAGTGGTAGCTGCAGGAACATGTCGAACAGCACTAAGAATGAGACGTTCCTGGAATCTGTACTGAGCCAATACCAGCAACAGGAAGATCAGCATCATTAACACCGTGGATAGTTTGATTACTAACCAGAGTATAAGTTTGAAAAGGATCACGACGAGTACAGATATGACATGTCAAGGTAAGAATGACATATATTTCGAGTCAGCTAAATAGGCAGCATCAGAAGAACCCAGAGCAGAAACTGGGTATTCATCATTATGTTTAATATACTTGTTCTTAGGGGCAAATCGAAAAGGTTTTTGAAGTGGCTGTTGACAATCAGAAATACCGTGACCCGGCTTACCACAGTTATAGCAGATAAATTTACGCGACGAAAATCGTCTTTTGTTACCTATGCCGAATGGTCGTCTGTTGTTGAAAGTAGCAAGAGTCATTTCAGTGGTCGATTTCTTTGGTTCTCTCAAAGCTTCAGACGCACATACCGACTGGAATAAATCAAAAGTAAGTGGTGTGCGACGTGGGACACCATCGACGATCGTTGGTGGAAGGGCTTGCACCCGGGAGGCGAAGGCGTGTCGAATAGAAGTAGGTTGGGCCAAGAGTAGAAAAATCACAGCCAATTCCGCAGGGGAGTAACATTCATGAATGCGTTTAACCTCAACGCAAGTAAGTGCATAATTTTCCGTCTTGTGCAAGGAATCATAGAAGTTAATCAAGTGAGAAACAGTTGGAAACCCATATTTCTCAGTAATGAGTTTGTGTTGACAAGGACGTTCTAAGTCTTCAATTCTTGTCATATTGTTGCTAGTATTTAATTGAGATTCGGTTCTTTTCTATCTAGAATTTTGTTCTAAGTGTAAGACTTATAGTGTCATTTATAGTCCGCTGATAATCACATGGGTTAAGAGTATTACTATTGTTTAATACTATCTGGGATATTTTGAGTATTTCTTAAACTAGTTAGTTATATTTAGAATATCCCAACTTACCTATCTTGGGATTTTTTTTAGTATTTCCTCATCTGGACTATTTACCAACAGGTTACATAATTGTTTCATACACGATCCCGCATTCTTCTGACACATTACTTCAACAAATCTTCTTGAAAAGGGACCTGGCAACTTCAGGTATGTCTCCTAATTGATACTCAAACCAAAGCTTCAGTGTGCAAGCATTTGGAATGCAACTAATGTTTTTTTTAGCTGTGTGAAGATCCTGTTTTAATGCTGTGATTAACTTACTTGCTAGCTTATAGTGGGAATAATTTGTAGGCCGTTTGCTTTGACATTGAAGAGATCTCCTTTCTGACTGTGTCAAAGTTAGGATATCATTGAGTTCCTGAAGGACTATCTGTGACAGTTTCAGATATATCAACATCCTTAAAGTCCTTTTCAATTGGGGTCAAAGCTGACTCAATTTTCCGATTAACAGCTGGCAAACCAATATCTACGTCAAGTACCTTTTGCTTAAAGCAAGGGGTCGTTGGAGTTTCAGAAATCAACTGAGGTTTGAGTTTGTTGAAGAATTTTTGAACTATTGTGTTAGAGTGTTGAACGTGTTGAGCTATGTTGAACCATTGTGTTAGAAAAATGAGGAATCGTGTAAGACATTATTATGTAATCTGTTGGTTGCAAACAAATAGTCAAGGTGAGGAAATACCCAAAACATCCCGTGTAGGTAAGTTGGGATATTTTGAATAATATGATACTACAACCACATGGGGTAAGGCTAAACAAACCATGTAATTATGAGTGGGCTACAAATAGGCTACCCTAAGTCTCAAACTTGGAATAAAGTGTTCTATTGAAAAGTATCGAGTCTGAAATATATATTACCGATAATATTACAAGACACACCTCAAAGAAAGATAAGTATTACTTGCAATTAAATTACTAACAGTATGACCCGTATAGAAGATTTAGAACGTCCATTTCAACAGATTTCATCAGACTGAGCTGAAACATCCGAATTAGTTAGTCGTTCAAGTTCTGAACAAACTTCTTTATATTGTCTCCCAACAACTACAGTCGCGCGCAGAACGCAATTTCCAGCAGATGATTCCTTCGACTTATCCAGGAACTCACTCATGGGTTGCTGCCTATGGGAGAGGGCCATCTCGTCATGACGAACTTCCTTGGAGAACTCGATGGAAGAGAAAGAAGAAGAAGAAGACATAATTCCAGGCACTTCAACAGCAGTAATGAATACTATCTCAAAGCTATTAGAAAAATCTTCAACATCATCGGCCCTTTCAGCTCTGTATCTGTCCTCAGAAAAGAACAGAGAAGTTTTCATAACACGGTACATAGGTAAGTGACTGGTCAGTCTTATTAAGGAGACTCCAATGGATTCAGGAGTATCAGGCGCAGTTAAATCTAAAGGATAAGGATATTGGGAGAACTCGGCAAATTCGAAATGGACTGAAGAGTTAGTAGCTAAAGGGTGACAATGTTGAAATGGACGTTCTATATCTTCTATACGACTCATATTGTTAGTAAGTTTAATCACGAGTGATACTTATCTTGAGGTGTGTCTTATAATATTATCTATATTATATAAATCAGAGTTGCCTATCTCTCTATAAAAATTTACTCTAAGTCTAGGACTTATGGTGGCGTATTTATAGCCTACTGCTAATATAGGATTAGCAAGCTTGCCAAGAGCAATTTATCATTGTTCGTTATTCCACGTGACTAGCTATCATTTAAAATATCCTGACTCACCTATACGGGATATTTTAAATACTCAATTCAGGATTTCTAGAATATTCTCTCAGCTATTTGTTTGCAACCAACAGATTACATAATTGTGTCATATACGATCCTGCATGCTTCTGACACAATACTTCAACAGACAATTGGTGGACGTGATACCAATTGGTGGATGTGATACCAATGGGTGAAGAACACTCGTTGGAGTCCAAAGACTCAGGATCATAGAATGAACGATCACATTTTAAGATATCTGCGGCATCGGCGATTTCAAAAAAACCTTCAGACTCTTCAAGACGGGGGATTGCAGAGACAACGGAAGTAGTTGTTCCTTCTTTATAGGAAGTAACTGAGTGTTTGAAAAAGTAGATGGCAGTAGTAGATCCGAATGAAACGCATTTCTTGAGCAGGTAACTGGAATTAGCTGCTCCTTTCAAAACATCAGCACTAACATGAAACGCAGTACAATTAGTGGCTAGAGTCATTTAAGCGTTAGAGGAGCTGTCAATAAGGTGGATGCTTCTGATAAGGGTATGGTGGTAAGCTTGGACATACACGAACGGATGCCAAAGCTGCAGCGATGCTCGGATACACAACTTCGCTTTCAGCAGGAAAGGAAGCTGGAGATTGTACTTAGAAGAAAGTAAGCGGGTAAGAAGGCTTAGAAACTACATTATGGCGCCAAACACGGGAGGTCAATGATTTGAACTTAAGTTTCAACTCTGTTAAACTCAAGATTACAAACTTTGAGCTCCAAAACTTTTATGAAGGAAAAGAAGATAAACGACGTAATTTTATTTGTATAGATTTTTTTGAGAGTTATATGTGAAACCAATTTTTGCACCCAAAATTCCGATTGCGGGTGCAAACTATGGACACAATCAATTTTTATATTGTAGCACTAGACAAAAATGCAGAAATGGCTAGCATTTACCATTAAATAGATTTCAAATTGAGGTATTTGGAATAGCATAGGTTCTACTTGGTGATTTAGGATCATGGGTTTATACACCTTTTGGCTTTTGCAGAAAAATCTACAAGGGTCGCCCTTATTGTGTACAAAGAGTGTACGTAATTTACGGGACGGGCTCAAATACTGATAACATGAAATCGGAAAATAATGTCCGAAATCTGAGATATCTTTGCCGAAACATTTCACACTTGTTTTAGGGCTGGTTTTTAAGAGACATGAGGTCGGCGAATACAATGAGGCTTCAACAAACTTAACATGAACGCAAGTTCCTATTGCAAGGTAGACAAATTATTGTGATATAAAACAAATATGAAGTACGTTGTAAACTTAAAGCTAAGCTGAGATATTTAATAACGGGTTTTTACGGTTATGGCCTTTTATAGATTTTACCTCTTTTGCGAATTCACATTAAAATGATCCATCTTCAAGCCTGGAGCAAGGTAACGTTTGGTATTACTCGAAACATTGTTACTAATACATTGATAGATCTTTATATTCAAGCTACATGAGTGACAAAAAGTGCATTGACATAGTGTACAGTTGCGAGAAATTTCCAGACGAGTTTTTATTCACCACTTGTAATTTGTTTACGTTAAAGAGTCCTACATTGCGCTTCGGATTCACGGGTATGTTTCTTCATGGCATTTTCAATTGCAACAAAAAAGCGTAACTCTTTTAGGGGCCTTTGCTGCTTTTGTTTATTTGGGGTTTTATGAAACATAGTATATTAATGGGTTATTGTGATCTTAGTCTTTAATGGTTTTCTTAGTTTCAAATGTAACACGTGTGTTTTAATAATATTCTGATCAGATGAATAGACAGTTTACTTATTAGTTTATCATTGTATAAGGTTGAAATAGCGGGGGCTTTATGATGTGAAGATTTGCGACTACCCGAAGCAGTTTATATTTTTATAAATTATTGTACTTATTTTGAATTTTTCTGTTTTAATCATTTCTGTAACATGAATAATTAAAGATATACTATGCAGTTTAGGTGTATCAAACTTAATTCTTTACTCCTGTACAATAACATGGATATATATACGCTAAATACTTACACAGGGGAAAATGGTCTTCAGTACACTGTCTTTTGAGGTGACTTTAACATCGATCACGTACTTAATCACGTGATCTAGATTATAGAGGATTATTATGCGAAACATTCTGTAATCATTGAATAATAAATCTGAAAAAGATCATATTACAGACCAAATAATCATAAATACAATAAGATTAGTACAGAATTATAAATAAAATTATACAGCTTCACTATTAACTTATAGAAACCACTAATTGTACAACTGAAGTACAGTCTTTTGTTAGGGTCTCCATGGCTTCAAAATTAAGCTGCAACTTCTATCTTCAGTTTTGATTCTTTGTGGCATTTCCACTGCGCTACATAGAGTTCAAATCAAGCTTGCTTAATATTGCCTTAAAATTCAGATTCCTTTAGTATTTCCACGAGCCCTCTAATTCATCATATCTCCGTCTTGCAGTCGCTCTTCTCTTATTAGAAGCCTCATCGTTTTCTAATCTCATATTCTCACGTTTCAATCTTCTGATATTTCTTTCGCGTTCAATTTCACGCTTTTCAATTTCTTCCGCTGTCAATATCTCAACAATAGGTTGCCAGAGATCATTACCATTATGTATACTGTTTTCAGTTCTAATACGGATGCCACATTCAAAAATTAGGCCTGCTAATTGCTGATACTTTTGTAACTCATGGTTGTAGGATCCTTCACATATCTCTCTCTTCAAACGTAATAACACTTCATGGAGGGAGTGCAGTATAGCTGGCTTAAACTCCAACGACAATCCCAAATCACCCACAACAATATCCGCAAAAGTGTCAGGAGTGATTTCCGTTTGTGCTAAATCCCATTCAAATCTATCTTGATAAAGTTTCTTATTCAAATTAACAGACAAATCAATTATAATGTGATACTCCATCGTTGAAGGTAACTGCAAACTAGATGCGTAATTATATTCTTCAATTTGCTTGCTTATGGTGTCAGTTATTTCCAGATGTAAGTTTGCTGGTAGTTCCAAATCGGTACATAGTATGGAAGCAAACTGTTCGGGGGTAATCAATGTTTCATTTAAGTTCCACATGAAGAAGTCGACTAACTTGGAGTTTCCATTGTTATACTCCAAGTTAAGCCGTATAGGAATCAATATATCTGGAGCATTACCACGATGAGCCAACTCTTGAATTTTCGTCTCCATTTCAAGCTGAGGAATGCGGGGTGTGCCTCGTGCTGGGCGTAATGAGTACTTCTGAGTAGCATTAACTGGCATCCCATTGCCATTGTATCTCGCAGAATTATTCCCAAACATATTCCCAGACAAACCACCAAAGTCAATACTTCCTTCAGGAACAAACTCTTCATCGATATCATCATTGTAATCGAGCTCAGCATAGTTAACTTGAGCATGTCTTCTAGCTGTTCGCACAACCGGTGTAGTGTTAATCAAAAGTCCATTCTCAGATCCCTCCTTCGTAAGTCTGCTATAAAGACCACTTGACAACGCCTGTGGGTTAAAGACTCTCAGCATATTGTGTTTTGTTTTGTTTGATATACTGTTAGTTTGTTTGTTTTGTTAGTTGACTGATGAGTTTCTCAAAAAGCGTATACTTTTTTCAGCATCGAAAGTTTGAAATGTTCGCTCACCAAAAGCTGCACAAAAACACGACCGTTGTGGACTTTCTTTGTTAGTGAGTTGAAGTTCACTACACCACTGTAACTTATGAATGAAGCCAACAATGAGCTCAGCTAGCGTCCTTGAGGACTACCTAGTAGATGGGAATGAAATGGAGTCCGTCATTTCACGTGAGCAGCTTAGGACTTTCTTGCCAGCTGAAGTGGACGACGACATGTTGGATGCCTTGTATCTGGAGTTGGTAGACACCAGACAAGGAGTGTTAAGGCAGATATCTGAGAACATTAGACAAAACTTTGATGCTTCAAAAGCATCCAATTCTCTTAGTACCTCGGCTATTGCTAGAGAAACAGTCGCTACCGTGGTCTCCAATCTAGAGAGAGCAAAGAATGTAGTTGAGGCTCAAGTCTCTTATATCCAAGATGGAATCGATAGTGAATTGTCCATGCTTCGTCAATTGGCAAGCGACATTGGTGATAATTCTGTTGATTTGAGTAAGGATAAAAAGTTCTATCAATCTATAATCGACTTAGAGCATTTTCTTGATGATACTAAAAATAATACATGATTGAGTAATATGATGACGCTAGACATTGACTCCGAGAATAGGATCAATGTGATTGTATTCATCACCGATCCATTTCCAGATCTGAAATTTCCAGTTTAGACCATCCCTATCCCCAAGCTGATAATGGCTTGCGAGACCTCCACACAGAGGTGAATCTTTGATATACACTAGTCTATCTATTCTTGAGTGAACGAGAGCCATACAACACATTACACAAGGTTCATGGGTGGTATATACCACCATATTCAGACATAAATACTGATTTATGGTCTTGCAGGAAGTTTCTGTTTCTCGTCGTTGTATTTCGGCATCAGCAACTGCTTTTATTGCATTCATGACGGAATGGCTTAAAGGATGAGTTTGACGATTGTCCTCTGCAACATGCAACATCTTCATCATTCCATCCTTTGTCTCTCGGGCTATCATTGTGACGCTTCTGACTATGGCGGGACTTTTGTTGTTGATTAAACGGTAGGAATCAAGCAATTGAGTAATCATTTGCCTTTCCATTTGGGGGTCCAAATTTAATGATTTGAGGAATTGATGATTTGGATTGCCCTTCCATGCCATTGGCCAGAACTTATCACTCCATTTGATAGCCATTTCCTTAGATTTTGGCAATGCACAAGGGATATCTAATTCTTCTAGGGTGAATAATGCACTTGATTTAAATAAAGCTGTTAAATCAGCATTGATGTCCTCCTGGGATTTGTAATCTGTAGGACAAATAACTGCTCTAAGTTTAGTATGATCTGAACTGAGTTTCTGGAACCGTTTTATACTGGGGAACTTATCATGGGGGAAGCTCTTTAAATAATTGACCATCATTTTGGTTTGGTTTGCTGGAAAAGTTGTCACATGGCATTTCAAAAGAAGAGGGTTTTCTTCTTCGACGTCTTGTTTGACGTATCTGATTTGTCTAAGAACTCCATGCAAAGTACACGTATCGAAATCTATATGACTGTCATTTCCCATTGCAATGAGTTGCGTGGTGTTCCTCCTTTGGGGCACTTGTGGGGTGTGACTTTTTATTTTTCAAAAGTTCCGCGTTCGCATCGCACCAATACATTGGACCAAAAGGTTGGAACAGAAACTTTAATAGTGGGAACTGGAGAGTTTGCTCCTATCAACGGCGCTTTCAGCATAAATTTAGGTGTAGGTTTTGTGAAATCCCAGCAATGTATTAGCGTATGGATGTCCAATCATCAACGACTATCAAATGTATACCGGACAGGGAAGTCCAAGTTGACATTGAAAACGGAGTATCTTTGAAGCAGTTTCTTAGACAAAAACTCCCACAAGTCTCAAACATAATTGAAGACATTCTGGAGTATCTATCAGTGATTAACCAAGTCCATGTTGTGGGAGAAGTTGACCTCGAAAGAGCAGTACCAGCATCGTTTAGTCCAAGAACCAATTATGGCTGTTTCATCCAAGACTTGATACAATGGTTGTATAGTAATAAGCAACCCAATGTTCTCACCAACGGCTACAAAGATTCCGATAGTGGGTTCAACAATACCTTTGGAAGCTTTCAGGAAAACTATATACAATCCAAGGGTTTCCATCAAGTTTATGAGTTCATAGGACCAAAGCTGTTCTTCAACCTTGTTGTGTATGGTCATGGTTTCGTACTCGCAGACACAGGGTTTACCCAGGTGTTCGGACCTTTTCATGCAACCTGGCTGTTCAGCAATCGAGTCAGGTATGGGAAGCATTTACCTTGTTTACACTATTGGAGTTCTGTCACTGTACGCGACAATCTAGAGTTGTTCAGGGGTATGACTCTGGAGAAACTTACGTGTAGAATATTTGAGTTACGGTCGGCCAAAATTCCCCGATCATTGCGTCCATTCAGAAGAATAGCAGGTAAGATTCTTGTCAATGATAAGAAGCTTGCCTACGGCTCAATAGTGCAGCATTTCAGTGTGGTGGACAGTGCAAAGGAGGGTAACTTCTCATACGCATATTCGCAAGCCAATCTTGTCAAATGTATCATTGTGGTTATCGACAAACTCATTCCAAAAGAGACATGGGGGTGCTGCGAGAATAGAGCGAATGTGTTGACAAAAATAAGAGAGATCATAGAACTGAATCAACCTCATGTTTATGTCAATGGGAACGAATTGAACCTCAAAATAAGTTTCAAATCGTGGTTCGGAAAGTCCCATACCACAACGTCTAAACAAGATTTCCACTCCAGAAATGCCATTCTAACTTCCCTTGTCACCTGGATACTTAACTTTGCACTCCCGCTAATCATCCGTTCGCTCTGGCATGTCACGGAAGTGTCGCACTCCAACGAGCTTTTGTATTTCCCGCAGCACCTTTGGTCAACAATAACGTCTTCTTGGATTCAAAGCTACATCGACACGAATTTAGTGGCTGTGGCCAAGTCGGCTCTACAGGCTCCAACAAGAAAGAAGTTTGTGTACGGATACTTCAGGCTACTCCCAAAGATTAGTGATTTCCGATTGATATGCATACCGGTGAAACTGGCTGATATTCCTGGTAAAAACTGTACGCGGACTACTACTTCCAAGCCCTCTATGGAGTACCAGATGCATTATTCCAACTATGTGAACCCGATATTGAAGGTTTTAGATTTCAAATCCAGTATGCATTTCAACCATCGCCGTTGTCGTTCTCTGACAGATGTCGCGAGACACATACGTAGATATGCTATAACAACAACAGCATCATCTTCTTCATACCATTTTGTTAAGTTTGATATGAAACAATGCTACGACAGACTTGACCAACAAAAAATTCTACAATGTGTGGAGAGGATCTTTGACTGCGATAATACTTGCAAGAACTATTACGTTCGACAGTATACACAGCTCTCAAAGAAATTGAAAGTAAGAAAAGTCTATTTCAATGTCTATGAAGACTTAACGTCAATGGCCTTGGAAAGTTCAAGTACAAATACCAGTTTCCATAAATGCCCTACCATTGACCGGTGCAAGACTTACAAAATATCAAAGGAAGACATAATGGATGTAGTCTCATCCCAGGTTCTCGAATCTATTTGCTATATACCCCATTTGGATTCTTACTATAGAAGGAAACAAGGCATCTTCCAAGGGTTCCCTCTTCTGGCGACACTATGCGACATTGTATATTGTACAATGATGGAAGATAAGTTTGCATTTGCGCTTTCAGATCCTCAAACCACCATGCTACGAATAGCAGACGATTTTCTTCTAATAACTACATGCCCAAACATATACCATACATGTCTTGAAGTCATTAATGGACTGGCATTGACTGAATATGGTGCACTCACAAACCTGGAAAAGACTGTTACAATTAAGCCTAATAGTCACGTGACCGAGTTGCAATTTGTGGGGTTGGCTATCAATACCAAGACGCTCCAGATTAAAGTAGACTGCGGTGCTCCGATCTCCTTAAAGGGATTACATAACTTCACTGTGGCCGCTAAGATACTACGTGCACGGTTTAAATCGGGACTATCTGGCTTCTATTTGGATCAGACGTTAATGTCGTCAGAATCGGTCATACACTACTTGGGTGCATTGTTAGATAGTATTATTCAACCTCTAATCAAGGAATCATCACAGTTTAAAACTTCTTTAACAGCCGACAGGTTACTGGGGTTTATATTCGAACTTCTCCATGAAACATTACAGTCATTAGAAGTTATCAACCAAGGATGTTTCCACATGGTCGAGGAGGTCGTGGACTTATTTATTAAGGCAATCTACCCACTCAAATCTAGTGTGAATATTTCACCATTAGTAACTTTACTTAACAGTCTATAAGCAAACAAGTAAATTGTATTATATCACTCCAAAGGAGCTCTTTAGATTTTCACTGTCTTTCATTTGTCGAACACGTTCAAGTTCGTCTATTCCACCTGATTTCTTCAACCTACTATCGCCAACAAAAGTGCCTAACTCCTCTTGAAACTCACTAAGTGAGCTTAACTCCTTCTGTTTCTCTCTCAACTTCTCGGCCTTCTCAATTGCTTGAACCCGACTCTGGTGATTAGGCCTTAAAGCAGTCACTTCCTCCAATACTGCTTCCTTTATATCCTCAATCACTTCTCCTGGCTCCGGGATATATGTAAGGAATGGTTTCCTTTTTGATGTTCCAACTTTGTTCTGTTCTATAGAACAACGCTGAATCAAATCAAATGTCTCTTCAATCTTCTTGATATCATCGTCCAAATCATTAGTCAAAGCTTCTTGTAAGTTGAAAAATTGTTGCTCTTCACAAACTTTGTCTAATTCACGTTCCCATATTCTCTTCCAATTGTCCTTTTCATCTAAAATATAACTGTTCATCTTGTCCAACATCAATCTGACTTGGTCAATTTCCTTTTCTGTGCTTGTCAATTGGCGTTCACTGACTCTCACACCGCGTTGGGCAACATCCTTCCTCATTGCATCCATTAAATCTTGTAAATCATCAACTCGGGTCAATAGGTTGTCTGACGTATCCGACAATTTGGCATAGCATGTTTCAATGTATGCTCTATTTGATGATTTAGATGCAGCAAGTCCTTGATCCTTTAGCTTCTTCACAGATTCTATAATATCCAAAAGTGAATTCTTCATAGAATCCGAATTTGAGTTTTGAAGTTGTCTTACAACTTTAATATCTTGCTCAATTGATCTGAGCTCCTTGGAATGCTCTGAAAACAGCAGGACTAGTTTTAGATTCTTGTTATTTTCCAGTGTGGTACTTGAGGCGTGGACATCTGAAGAGACAGGTTGTGGTTGTGGTGTAATATTGATTCTGTTAATTGAGTCATTCAACTTAACCACAATATCTTTACCAACAGACTCGAATTTTAAAGCTAAACCTTCAATTTTACCATCAAGACTCTTGATAGCTTCTTGCAGAGGGTCTGGAATATTTAGACTCAACAAACTTCCATCTTTCACATCAACTTCTAATAAATGCTCTTCCAATTCATATGCAATGCCCGTTGATGGGTCCAGGATGTAAATCTCTGGAAAGGTAGACGTACCTGGTGAATATGCAAATCGTTCCACGAACAAAAGACGCAACGCGGCAAAGGAAACTGGTAACCTGATCACCACTTTCTTGACTTTGTTGTGGATCTTAAGGAATATGACACAGGAATCTAGAGAGGTGTTTTCAGGCTGAGCTTGAGGATGTGAAATCTCAAGCTTTGGGCTTTGAAGATAAGTAGATGCGTTCGTATAGTCGTCTTCAAAGGAGGTTTCTGCTATTTCACTGGGAGTGTGGTTAGATAGTTTAGCATATTGATAGGCACTGTATCTCTTTGAAGCTCTCCGTTGTAGGAAGTTACCCTTTTGCAATTGTGATAAAGCTTCTGCTGCGTTAGCATTAACTGCAGTAGGTCCCACGTTAATCTCCGGTACTGGTTTGGAAGCACTAATAGGAGATTTGGCAGGGGAAGAGCGAGTTCCGGTAGGCGCAGCAGATGCAGCACCACCACCAGGTAATCTGTGACTACTTAAAGAGTTCTCGTTACTGCTAGCACTTGCAATGGAAGATGCTGAAGTATGACCACTACCACCAGCATCGTGTGGACGCAAAGATTCCAGTCTTCGCTTTCCAGAACTCAACTTGAAGTCTAGACTGCTCTTTCTTTGATGGGAAGTAGTAGTATTGGTATTGTTGCTGATAGCCATTTCTCGGGCTCGTGATTGTTTCTGTTTCAAATTCTGAAGTAGCGTGACAATTATGTTACGGATGCTGGGCAAGAATCTATCGAGATTCTCTTGACTTGGTGCCTCGCCTAATGCTGCCTCGAGGATCTCCCTTAGTTGTTGGGGAACATTGCCTAAATCAGAAACATCGATTCCAGCACCAGTGAATGCCTTGGAAGCACTACGGAAGTCGTTCCCCAACTTGACATAAGCATCCGATACAAACTTATCGTCGGACTCCTGACGTGCCCACAGTGTTAGACTCTCGAGTAAATGTTTTGTTGATACTAATAATCTAGTCACACTTGATTCAATGGTAGCCAATGAACCTCCTCCACTGCCCCTGTCTCTGTGCACATTTGTGGTGCCCATGCTACTGCTTCTGTTGTGCGCATTAATAGTGCTGCTAGGGTTGCTAGCACTCTCTTCACTGTGACTAGCGGACCGTATAAACTGGCGGGCTTCGTTCGGCAGCAGAGACATACCGTTAAAGACACTCTTAGTGGGACTAAAACAATGTGTACACACTTTATTATTTTGTATTGACGTTTTAGAGTGCTAGGAATCGTTTTAAATGTGTGGTAGCGCGGGACGCCCAAGACACCCTTACACCGGAATGAAAATAGAAAAGTTGTCTTCTTACAGTATTAACTACTATTAAGTTGCATGTGATAGATCTCTATATAGAAGGGTGTGAGTATTGGTTATTTACGAAAACCATGCCCCAACAATCTCTTGTGGGTACTTGTTCAATAATCCTCTGGCAGCATCAACAGGAAGAGTTCCCAAAAGACCACGAGTAGCAGTGGCTACCTTTTTAGCAGTTGCACCACCAATATAACTGTTGGTCAAAGCCTGCATAACCGCATCAACAATCACAGGGACTTGGGAGATGATAGTAGGATGGTTTGATTCGATTAAATGACTCAAGTAAGCGTAAGCAAAGGTGGCAGCTTCCTCATCGATAGTCACTGGAAGTAAAATGATCCATTGTTGAATCAATGTATCCAAGTTGGGAATGGTAGGACCGTATGAATGAAAGATTTTGGCAATGGCTGCTATAGCATTGTCAGTAGCATATTCATTATCATCAGCACGAGCATCGAGAATGGAGGCCATCTTGAACATAGGCTCTAAGCATGCCAAGCAAAAGCTTTGGTATTCTGCAAGCCCTTGTTGAGCAGCAACACCTACAGAATAAGTGGCCGCTTGTCTGATATTAGCATGAGGAGAAAGCAAACTTTCTCCAAGTACATTGACGAAAAGATCTTTGTATTTGTAACTTCCAGGTCCACAATAAGCCAACAAATCAGCAATCACACTCAACCCACACATCTTGATGTTCGTGTTTTCATCGTTTAAGAATGTACCAGTGACGTTTATGAAACTTGGGAATACGTTCAAGAACCTGGCTTTGGAAGACTTGATTAACTCTGTTAGGGTTTTGCTAATCTCATCAAGCAAGTCTTCATATGAACATTCCCCATCATCTTCTTCGACATCTTCTGTATATTCATCATCTTCGTTCTCACGGTCTTTGATGCCCTCAAAGGTCTTTTCCATGTTGGAAGCAATTGCTCCTGCAAAGGTTTGTAATTGTTCGTCATCAAAACAATCCTGGTCCATTTGCACTATGCAATCAGCTAAGGCAGAATAGTGTGCAACCAAAAGTTCGGGAACAGGTTCTTCCTTTAATGCTTCAATCAACTTCTTGGAGATTTGAGACCACAATTCGTACGTTTCGTTAGCCTTGTTACCAACAGCAGAAACTTGACATTTAAGCAAGGAAGCTAACGTTAATGCAGCAGAAGCACGCACACCATCGTGCAAATAGAAATCAAGGGCTGGAATAGCGATTTCTCGGGCAATTTCCTTGACATAAGGGTAGAAATCACCCTTCAACTTTTCAGCATATGTTCTCAATAATTCAATGGCACTCACCTTCAAGTCCAACAAGGCAGTGTTGACAGCAATGATTTTCCCATCAAGATTGATAACTTCCCATTCGTCATCGTTATAAAACTCTTCTGCTTCGTCTTCTTCAAGGAATGAAATGTCCTGGGTGGCTCTAGCTTCAGATATTAAAGGTGGAAGGACTGTTGGTAATAAGGGTAAGAAATCAGATCCAATAATACTACAAATTCTGCTCCAACCTTGTTCCAAATATGATTTAACTGGATCGTCATCTTCAGTAGCAGTAGCTTGTAAATTGATAAACAATTGAATCAAATCCTGGGAGTTGGGAGCAAACTTCTCCTTACCCACAGCACGGGCAATTAAAGTGGCACATTCAATACACTTGGCTTGAAGCATTCTGTTGTCCATTCCAAGATCTCCTCTTAAGCATTCTGTAACCAATGGCATCAAAGTATCGTAGTATTTTATAAACTTTTGATCAGCCGCCCCAGCAGTAAAGGCAATTGTAGTCAACACTTGTTCGTGAACATATCTCTTGGGGGAGTTTTGTAATAAACCTAATAAATTACTCAACAAAGTATCCAAATAAGGATCCAAAGTATCACTTTTAGATGTGTTATAGATGGCAGCAGCTTCAGAAAAGTTAACCAAGGCAGCAGCAGCATGAGACTGGACACGGGGAACAGAAGCTTGAGTCAATTTAGAGATCAAAGCAGGCAATATCTTATCACCCAAATTCTTTTGAATTTCGTAGGCAAAGTCGGTAGACAATTGACCAAGTGCATTACAACAGGCATACTGAACTCTTGGATGAACATCATCAATACTGGGTAACACCAAGTCTATGATTTTAGGAATTTCAGGTGTCAAGACATCAGCACAACCTTCAGCAGCAGACGAAATAGCCATTAAGGCAGCCTGACGTTCTCTCCATTCACTTGATTGCAACATAGTGGGTAAATATTGAAACAAGGGTCCAGCCAAAGTGTTACCGTTCAATTTCAACGAAACACGATCCAAGGCTTGCTTTGCAGCTTGATATTCTTCCTCTTCGTCTTCGTCTTCGACATCATCACTGTTGTTCCATTCTGCGGCATCGTCATCATCAATACAAACTTCAGTCATCAAGGATAATGTCACGAGAACCATGGATTCAGCATAACTTGAAGTTTTCTTACACATTGCAGGTGATACTTCAGAAAAAGTGGTCAACAATTCCAAGGCAGATAAACGTGCTTTGCTATTCAATTCCTTATTCTTAGCAACTGTGGAACAGAATTCAATAACTGTAGGGAAAGCATCCTTGAAAGTTTTGGGAGCCAATTCAACCAATTCAAGCAAATATTCCAAAACAGAAGCCAAGGCTTCATCTTGACCGGTTTCAAGGAATCTTGGTAAAGAGTTTAACAAGTTAGGCAACAAAGGTAACAAATTTTGCCAAGCTGGCTTGTCTGAGTTTTTGAAAAACTCTACAAAGGCAGAAGATGCAGCAATACGAACATCATCATTAGAATCTTCAAACCCTCCTCTAAACAAGTTTAATACTTCTTCAGGGTTAGCACCACTCAAAATTTCAGGCGCAGCAGAGAACACTCTGAAAGCAGAATCACGGAAACTTGAATCTGAATTTCTACTTGCTTCAAAGATGTTAGGAAGTAAATCTGGCCATGTACCTTGAGGAGATGCATCTTCCTTTGCAACTTCGGAAATAGCATCTGCCAACTTGTGTCTAACAAATGGAGATTGAGGAGCAACGAAACCCAGAAGCAAAACTAATCTAATGTTAACTCTAGTTTGTTCGTCGACGGTTCCAATGACTCTATCAGTGATTTTATTGATATCTTTTGGAGATTTGATAGCTATACGTCTGAATAACACAGAGCCAAATGCTTTAACACCATCACTTTCCCCAAAGGCGGCCTTTTGAGCCAAGAATAACAAAAAAGTCCCTACATTTTCATTCAACATCCATTTGGATTCAAGTTCTGCTTCAGCTCTGGCACGTTGCTCGTTCAGATGCAACTGCAAAGCAGCAAACAAGGCAGACAATTCTTCTTCTACTGCCGACATAATAATAATAAAAAGTGTCTATAGTCGTATCACGTCTTCTTTCTCTCCTAGTGGCGTTGGCAGATCAAAAACAGGTTGAGATGAGATGCTGAATAAACGCCGATATTCACCAAACAGCAACGTACTCGAGACCTTTCAAACACAACAAAAGTCACAAACAATTGCCCAGTATTTCACAGATGTCTCCGGCAACGTCTCACGACAGATAATCGTAACAGTACACTTTTGGTTATAGGTTAAAAAACAAAGAGAGTTTGGTGTCTAAACACAGATTTATTTTTCATAGTAATTTTCCCCATTGGCCTTCTGTAATCAAGTGCACTATAGGATTATGTAATCATGTCACGTGATGAAGAAAGTATATATATCGACATTATATCCTATGAAATACAGAAATTTATACTTATTAGACCGTATTTATACCAATTGTAGTACCATCACTTCTTCAAGATGGTAATGACATCTTCGTCATTCAAACGATGGGTTAACCCCACCACTTGCGGCAGATGCTTCACACTGGTACCATATACCAATGCACTCCGGAAATCGTCAACCAAAGACTTGTGAATAGAGTTACAGAAATCTTCTACAGTGCATCTGTCACTTCTCAAAACGACTGGCTCATTAAAGTCAGGCAACTTCCCCTTTGGCTTGGTGTAAACTCTGGCCAAGTTCAACTTCTTCCACATCATTTCTAATAAATCATCTAAATTCCAACCATTACCAGATGAGATAGGCACCGCGTCAGGAATTCTATTCAATAAATCCAACTCCTCAATAGAGAAAGAATCGATCTTGTTCAACACATATACAGCAGGAATGTACTTTCTGTTTTTGGCTTCAATGGCATCAATCAAATCATCAACTGTAGGATCACACCGGATAGAAATGTTAGCAGAATTGATTCTATATTCAGACATCACAGCTCTGATTTCATCATTATCCAAGTGTGTCAAGGGAGCGGTGGTTGTAACGTTGATACCACCTCTTTCCTTCTTTTGAATGATGATATTTGGAGGTACCTTGTTGATACGTATTCCCATACCTTCAAGTTCATGTTCGATGATCTTCTTGTGTTGTAAAGGCTTGTTGACATCAAGAACTAAAAAGAGTAAGTTGACAGAACGGGCAACAGCAATGACTTGTTTACCTCTACCTTTCCCATCTTTGGCACCTTCAATGATACCAGGCAAATCCAACATTTGAATCTTTGCACCTTTATATTTGATCACACCTGGAACAGTAGTTAACGTAGTAAACTCATATGCAGCTGCTTCTGAATGTGTACCTGTCAACTTACTTAAAAGAGTACTCTTCCCTACTGATGGGAATCCAACAAACCCAATGGTGGCTACACCAGTACGGGCTACATCAAATCCTACTCCGCCACCTCCACCACCAGAACCACCATCAGACAATAATTCACGTCTTAACTTGGCTAATTTGGCTTTAAGCTGCCCCAAATGGAACGAGGTAGCCTTGTTCTTTTGCGTCTTGGCCATCTCATCTTCGATGGCCTTGATCTTCTCCACTGTAGTCATCTTGAGACGATTGCAATTATTTCCGCTGTAAAAATGTAAGTAGAGCGCAAAGAAATCGTTACTCTTCCACTATAGCACTATAGGAAAACACTAAAGGGTACTACCTATCTTATAGTAACTGTAATCGTAAGTGTTAACTGTAGCAGTGTGAGACTTCTTCGATGATATAAAGTTTGTAGTCACGTGATTTGGCCCGTGAATTTGGAATGAAAAATTTTCAGTAAGAAACTTGATCTAGGTTTCAACTTTATAGTAGCAAACAAGTCAGTCTCGAAAGTAATATTAGAGACCTGCAATCATGGCGAAGAAAGGAAAGAAGGATGGAAAGTCCGGAGGAGACTTTTGGGACGAAGAAGAGTATGTTACTCCTGAAGCCGAGACTTTAGGAGAACTGCCTGTTGAAGCTTCAACAGGTGATGAACCTTCAGTTGAAGTTGAAGGTGAAACTTCAGAAGAAGGACTGGCATCAGCCTCTGCTGACTTCTTGAGTTCAATTCGTCAATCTAAGAAGAATAAGGAAGCCAAAGAAGAAGCTAAGAAGACAGATGATGGTCCAAAGCTCTTGTCTAAAAAGGAAAAAGAAAAGTTGAAGAAGGAAGCAGAGAAGCAAAAGAAGAAGGAAGCCGCTGCAAAGAAGAAGCAACAGCAAGCCGATAAGAAGGAGCAAATAAAGGAAGCAAATAAAGCAAATGCGGAAGCTGCTAAGTCATCTACTCCTGAACCAGAAGGAGATGAATCCAAACCAAAGCCTGCTGCAAAGAAGGGAGGTAAGAAGGTCCCAGCAGGTCTTGCTGCTTTGAAGCGTCAAATGGAGTTGAAAAAACAATTGGAAGAAGAACAACGTCGTTTGGAAGAAGAAGAGCAAAAACGTATTGAAGAAGAAGAAAAGGCTGCTGCTGAAGAAGAAGCTGAAAAGGAAGCCGCTAGAGCAGCCAAGAAGGAAAAGGACAGGTTAAAGAAAGAGCAATTGAAGGCCGAAGGTAAATATATGACCAAGAAGCAAAAGGACCAAAAGAAATTGCAAGAAGCTCGTCGTCAAGCCTTACTTTCAGCATCTGGAATTACAGTTGCTGCTTTCCAAAAGGATGCTTCTGAAACTGTTGACAAGCCTAAAAGAGTAATTTATGGTAAGAAGAAGTCCTCTAAACCAAAGACCGTTGTTCAAAATTCACAAGTCAAAGAAGAAAAGAAGGTTGAGGAAACTAAAACTGAAGACGATGAAGAAGAAACCTTATTAAACAACTGGGAAACTGCTTTGGATGACGAAGAACCTGTTGTTGAAAGTTGGGAAGCTGCTTTGGACGAAGATGAAGGCGAAGAGGATGCCAAGGCTGAAGACCAAGAAGAAGACTCTAAAGCTGCTGAAGAAGAAGCCCAAAGAAAGGCTGCTGAAGAAGCCCAAAGAAAGGCTGCTGAAGAAGAAGCCCAAAGAAAAGCGGCCGCTGAAGAAGAAGCTAAGAGAAAGGCTGAGGAAGAACGTAAAAAGGACTTGGCTTCTAAGAGTGTTGCCAAATCTGCAACTCCTGCTCCACAAGAAAAGGAAATGCGTTCACCTATCTGTGTTATCTTGGGGCATGTCGATACTGGTAAGACCAAGTTATTGGATAAGATTCGTCAAACAAACGTCCAAGGTGGTGAAGCTGGTGGTATCACTCAACAAATTGGTGCTACTTATTTCCCCATTGATGCTCTTAAGCTGAAGACTGACGTTATGTCTAAGTTTGAAAAGCAAACTTTCGATGTTCCTGGTTTATTAGTCATTGACACTCCAGGTCACGAGTCCTTTACTAACTTGAGATCTCGTGGTTCTTCTTTATGTAATATTGCCATTTTGGTTGTCGATATTATGCATGGTTTAGAACCACAAACCATCGAATCAATCAGATTGTTGAGAGACAGAAAGGCACCATTCATTGTTGCATTGAACAAGATTGATAGATTATATGACTGGCAAACTACCCCCAACAACTCTTTCCGTGATTCTTTTGCTAAGCAATCCAGTTCTGTCCAAGGTGAATTCAAACAAAGATATGAACAAATTAAACTTGCGCTTTCTGAACAAGGTTTGAACTCTGAGTTGTATTTCCAAAACAAGAACATGGCCAAATATGTTTCAATTGTTCCTACTTCAGCAGTTACCGGTGAAGGTGTTCCAGATTTGTTGTGGTTGTTATTGGAGTTGACCCAAAAGAGAATGTCCAAGCAATTGATGTACTTGTCCAAGGTTGAAGCCACTATTTTGGAAGTCAAGGTTGTTGAGGGTTTCGGTTACACTATCGATGTTGTGTTATCTAATGGTGTCTTGAAGGAAGGTGATCGTGTTGTGTTGTGTGGGTTGAATGGTCCTATTGCCACCAATATCAGAGCATTATTGACTCCTCCACCAGCTAAAGAATTGCGTATTAAATCTGAATATGTTCACCATAAGCAAGTTAAGGCTGCTTTGGGTGTTAAGATTGCTGCCAACGATTTGGAGAAGGCAGTTGCTGGTTCTCGTTTGGTTGTTGTTGGTGAAGATGACGACGAAGAAGAAATCATGGACGATATTATGGAAGATTTGACTGGTTTATTGGACTCAGTTGACTCATCCGGTAAGGGTGTCGTTGTTCAAGCATCAACTTTGGGTTCTTTAGAAGCCTTGCTTGATTTCTTGAAGGACATGAAGATTCCTGTTATGTCTATCGGGTTAGGTCCAGTTTACAAGAGAGATATAATGAAGGCTGCTCCTATGTTGGAGAAGGCTCCAGAATTTGCTGTCATGTTATGTTTCGATGTTAAGATCGACAAAGAAGCTGAACAATATGCCGAAGAACAAAAGATCAAGATCTTCAATGCTGATATTATTTATCACTTGTTTGATCAATTTACTGCTTATCAATCTCAATTGATGGAGAAGCGTCGTCAAGACTTTTTGGAATACGCCATTTTCCCAACTGTATTGAAGACCATTCAAATCATTAACAAACGTAACCCTATGATTATTGGTGTTGATGTTATGGAAGGTACAGTCAAGATAGGTACACCTATTTGTGCAGTAAGAAGAGATCCAGCTACAGGTGCAGCCAACATTATTGTTTTGGGTAAAGTTGTCTCTTTGGAAGTTAACCATAAGAGTTCTGAATCTGTCAAGAAGGGTCAAACCAATGCTGGTGTTGCCATGAGATTAGAAAACCCATCATCCGCCCAACCTACTTGGGGTCGTCATGTTGATGAGTCAGATTTGCTCTACTCATTGATTTCCCGTAGGTCGATCGACACCTTGAAGGACCCTGCATTCCGTGATTCTGTTTCCAGAGATGATTGGTTGTTGATCAAGAAGATGAAGCCCATCTTTGACATCAAATAAGCAAACGTGTTCTTAGTTAGTTTAGTTTGATGCGATCATCATTTGCTTGTGATCGGTCCCCAAAGCCATAAGAAATAAAGGTTTTTGTTACAGCGCATATTATATATATATATATACTGTTGGCTCTTGGTAGCCACAACCACCAGCCAGCTCTGGTTGACTCCAGTGTTTTGTTTATATGTTTTTTTTATACTCTTACTCTTAGTGCATCATTTAGTATACATTTGATTTCGGATTGGATTGCAAATAGATAGACTGCCCTTTACGGAAGTCTACATTTTCGTGCTTGTACCGAATAATTTTTTCTGTGGAAATTAACGAACATCTGATTGGATTCATTAAACATACCGTCGTTAACATTAGTAATAATAAACTGCAAAGTAGGAGACTCTAATATAAGCAGTCACAATGCAAGATTTACCACCTATCGGAGGCTATGAGCCTATTCAATGGAAAAGAAACCTTCCATCCAGAGGTTTCAGACCTCTTATCTATTTTTGGGGAATCACTGGTCTCATTGGCTTTGGATACTACAGATACTATCAAGGTGTATCTGAGCAAAGAGAATTGTCTAGAGAGAAGCAATGGGCTCGTATCTATTTGGAGCCATTGTTGACTGCGGAAGAAGACCGTAATATTGCTAGACGGTTCTTCTCAGAAAAGAAGAGACAAGAAATGGTGGCTGAATCAATGTCACCAGAAACCAGAGCCAAGTTCGAGGAGGAAATTTACAACGACAAGTCCAAGTTCCGTTTCGGAAAGTACAGTGCTGGTCTTGCACCATCTGATCGTTAGAAGTAGTTTTTTGTACAATAATTTGACCTAGCGATGGGTTTGCTAGGTCTTTATTACATCGGGATCCCAACTTGCATTACTTTCCTCCTCCTGCTCATTACATATGTATATATATACAGAAGAATATAACGTTAAATGAATTATGGCATTGTAGGCTGAATAATATTATTGTTACTTCATGTTGTTGTTTTGATGTTTGTCAACAGCTGCCTGAAGATGTAAATATTCAACATCAATACGCAACTACCACTAGTAATGAAGCTGAGTACAGTATAACTGATGTTTTTGATGTACACCTTTCAATTGTAGTAAGAACTGAAATTGTCTTTCTCCAGACCCTAACACCAGTAGGTGCTAGATATGCGCATAAGTTTCACCTTTTATTACTAAAACTTGCACCACAGCGAATTGACTGAGAAATCATTATGATAGAAGTCAGCTCGACACTTTCACATCTTTATCATATGAAAGTAAAGAAATGTACGTGTTCGAATATTTTAGACACAGGGAACATTATATACATTTGATAGTGAGAGATTGAATCTGGGAAAATCAATGTGCTTATAGAGAAAAGAAAAACAGAATCAGTTTCGGAAGAAAGGAAGTAACTAAGTACTGTAGATTTGCCCCAAAACACTTTGCGATTTCTTTGGTTGCTCAGCGTATTATTATTCGAAGTAAAAGAACGCCAAATGGTGGCTGAAGTTTACTTTGAGGTGGTTTGGGCAAACCATCAAAAACGGGGTTCACTTGACAGGGACACTTTGGATGACATCTGCATCTCAATGTAATTCTGAGGAAATTGCAATTTCACTCTCCTATCGGTGCTTCAAACAAGCTTGGATACTGATTCAAGTTGGCCTGCGTCGTACAGGATTCCACTTATGCACGGAAAACAGATTGTAAAGCATATTACGGAGATTGGATTAAAGCCATATCGGTATACCGTTCTAAAATAATACAAAAACAATCCACCCACAGTTAAACAATCTTGGAGGGCTTAGAAAAAGATAAACATTTTCTACGCTTTGTTCTAAAAACCGATTCGTACATTCTAAAATCCGGTTCATACATTGCACGTAATTTCATTTGTAACCTGTTTTCTTCAAAACAACTACAGTCATACAGTGCACAACTTCATACGTAAAGCTTATCTCCCGCAACAAGCAATACGCAATCCAGACTAATATGGTAAGGGTCCAGTCTGATACAAATCAATGTCATGCAGTCCACAAGTTAATGAACGCAGTTTGGGGCATATCTGGTACCAGAGTGCCTATACCAATTCTACCAAGTTATAATTTTAATCACGTGCATGACCTCAAAAAATACAACAAGCACGTGACAAATAACATAACTGAATATTCTCCGAAACATGATCAGGCGCTACCATCATACAAACTCATTATTAATTTAGTTAGTCAACCCACATTTATTATACTGTAACCATTTCCTTTCCCAGACCAATAGTACTATACCCAACATGACCATCAACTCTCAAAAGATCTCGAGTAGAGAACAGGCCGAGGCTATTCTTGATAAGTACGACTACTTTTTGTTCGACTGTGACGGTGTGTTATGGCTCGGAGATCACTTGTTGCCTCATGTTATCGAGACCATTGATCTTTTGCAAAGCAAAGGCAAGACAGTCCTTTTCGTTACCAACAACTCTACCAAATGTAGAGAAGAATATACCAAGAAGTTCCATAAACTAGGGTTTGGTTCTGTGACCAAGGAACAAATTGTTGGTAGTTCATATGCCACTGCAGTTTATATCGAAAAGATCATGAAGTTGCCCAAGGATAAGAAGATTTGGGTCTTGGGAGAGCGTGGTATTGAAATAGAGTTACAAGAAGCTGGGTATCAAACTTTGGGTGGAACTGACCCGGAATTAAATGTGGACTCCTTTGATCCGGAACATCCTTATTTCAATCTTGATGACGATGTAGGATGTGTGGTTGCTGGGTTGTTATTTCAAGTAAACTATTTGAAGCTATCGCTTACATTACAATACTTGTTGAAGGACAACAAAAGTATTCCATTCGTAGGTACCAACATTGATAGTACATTCCCTATGAAGGGCAAGTTATTAATGGGAGCTGGTTCTATTATTGAGAGTGTAGTATTTGCCAGTGGCAGACAACCAGACGCTGTTTGTGGTAAGCCTAACTCTGGTATGATGAACACCATTAAGGCTAAGAATGAGGGTTTGAAGGCCAATCCACTGAAAGGGTTAATGATTGGTGATAGATTGAACACGGACATGCTATTTGGACGTAATGGTGGATTGGATACATTATTGGTTTTAACAGGGATTGAACTGGAGCAACTGGTTTCTAAAGTTGAACAACAGCCTACTTATTATGCATCCAAGTTGGGTGTCATTTATGAATTGACACAATAATAGATTTGGTATAGATTAATAATAGATGTGGAGACTATACTACCGAAAGCAAAGCACATCTGTATAGCCTGTTAAAGTGTTTACTCCTTTTTTCCTATACATACAGTTGTTTGATGACGTAGCTCTTGTTCATAACGGTAGCACCACCACACTCTTCATACATGTATGTTTAATCATATAATGATCACCATTAAATAGCGGTAGCGCAGCACCCAACCAGCGGCCACCAACACGAAATTTTTATCTTTGTATCAAACGAAGGAGTAAACTTCTATACTATTAAGGATAAGTACCCATAGCTAATTGTACTGTGCTGTGCTAGTTTGGAACAAATCTAAGTTGCATGAACTGGAACCTTGTGTACAGTGAAAAATAGAGGGAAGCAAAATCAGTAGCTGACACACGTACATTATCAATATTATATCCTATTATTGTTTTCATTATTACTCTTAATTTTTACTATTATTATCAATTATCATTTATTGCAATTATTAATCACTACCACCACCATCATTACTACTAATACTGTTATCTATATATAAATATGCCCGAACAAAAGAAACAGAAATTACAAGACACTGGACTTGTTGAATGGTCGGTGTTCTCTGAGTTGGTTGCTATGGATGAAGACGAAGAAGGATTTTCAAAGAACTTGTTTGTTACCTTTGTTGACCAATTCAAAGAGACATTTGAGGAAATAGAGTACTTGGTACGTCAACGGTCAGATTTGGAAAAGCTATCTTCATTGGGGCACTATTTAAAGGGTTCTGCTGCGGCACTAGGCTTGAACACTATTTCTATTCAATGTGAAAGAATACAGAATTACGGTAAAATGGACAATTTTGACCATTTCGAATTATCCAAGGATCTGCAAGATGATACACCCATAAAAGACAAAGAAAATGAACAGGAAAAGGAGAAGGATGTCAAGTCAACAAATAAACAAGAAGAAACTCCTGACGACAAAGAAAAAGACAATGATGATCAAATTTGGTTCCTTTTAATTAAGGATGCATGCGAAAAGGCAAAAGACGGGTTCGAAAAGCTGAGGGCTGCATTAAACGACTACTTTGATGGAGGGTTGTGATTTAGAGCACAAGGTGAATAATAACTATTTGTGTGACATATGTCATTTTTTTGAAGAGGATATAGTATGGATAAATGTATCCTCCACTTGGTGAATTTATAGTCATCAATGTTATCTTAATTTCTCCATTCGATTATATATTTGCTTGTGTGTTTATTTATTTATCTCATCTCTACACTATTTCTTGTGGTGTGCGTCTCTTCAACACACAGAAGTTGAAATAGTCCACATCACCATCCAATCGCAACGATGGATGGATGTAGATAAACTTGGATAGTGTGAGACGTTCTTGGTCAGGGTTAATCAATTTCTCGCATGCAACTGGCTCCCATTGAGGGTCGTTGAATAAAAAGTAATCATGGGGACTCAGAGGTCCATCGTTGTCAACGAAATAATCGCATTCGCTGATATCAACAACTGTTGAAGAAGAGAATTGGTTTTTGTTGTTCATATCTGATGGCAAATACGAAGTTGCAGCCGAGACGGACCCCAATGTTTCATTGAAGTCCCGAGGTAAGAGTCCATCAAAACCAGACTTTGCGAATCGCAAACGGTAATTATCAGGCAAGAACATCGATGTAGGGAAATGGTACCATTCACGGCCAACACAAACATTAACAATACTAGCATCCTGTTTATCTGTGGATGTTTGTTCAAAGTAGTTGAATACTTTCAATGGTGCCAGGTACTTATCGACCAAATTGAGGGTACGCAACACAGACACCACCATGAAGACTGTAACAAGTGCTGAAGCGACAAAGTTTCGTAATCGAGTAGCTGTAAGATGAGCCAATATTTTATCAACCACAATCAGGGCATTGGCACAGATAAATGGATATATTGGGTACATAAACCTTTCCTCTTTATGGGGCTGCTTGAAGAAGATTGCACTCCATAGCACAAGGGGAAGGTTGAGTGCTGGTGTATCAAAGTTTGCCATTGCACCCAAATACCCCAAGAAGAAGACAACGTTGAAGTTAAGAATTAAATTAAGCGGATAATAAGTCCATGGCTCAGTTCCAAAGATATCGGGACCTTCTCCGGCACTGCCAAAGACATTGTAGGCCACAATGTTCACTGGAACGTAGGCAATGAACTTATAGAAGTAATAGTCAATTGCAATTACTAGAGACAGAAGGCCAATGGTGAAAGCTGCTACTTTGAATGCAATTTGCGTTGATTGGGCAAGACGTGATTTTACAACTATTTGCAACCCATAGGGAACAGCAAGGATAAGGGCAAAGGGCCATCCCAACACACCGCTTGCCACAAACCACAGTAAAGCTGAAACTGCAGACTCATTGGTTATCGCAGCAGAAATAGCCATAGTAACACAGTTCATGGCAAAACTAGAGGGTAAAAGGGCAACACCAGCATGGGACATCCCTGTTGCAAAAGTTGTGAATAGGTAGTAGATGTCAGGGGCTAGCGATGTTCGGGGGTACGACTTTTTCAACGATTTATAAAGTGAGTACTCGCCATAAGCAGTGAACCCACAAAGGGCAATGGTTCGTATAATATAGAACAAATTCACAGACGATACAAACAGTTGGAAAGGTTTTGCAATGAAACAGTAAGGTATAAGGTAACTATAGGACCGGATGGCAAACTCTGGAGAGTATTCCCAAGTCTCTTTGCCGAACCCACGTAGAAGTAAATTCAATGGTTCCCAATAATTGAACGACTCATCACAATCACTGATGATCATATACGCTGCCGAGTAAAGCCTCAGACATACGTTCAATGCCACTAACATTACCAGCGGTGTCATGATGATATACAGACGCCAGTTTGAAAAGAGTTTGGTGATGATAATGATGAATTTACGTACGAAAAACGCGTGGTACAAAAAGATATGTAGTGCCATATAATGACGACTACTTAATTGTTGCTCAAAATATTCAGTATTCATTTAAGGCAGGTAACTATACTTTATATATCGCTTCCCCAATCTAAAACAAGCAACAGCAACACAAGGCCGTTGCTTTCAGTCTACGACGCGCGGAATTTAATCACTCTTCTCCAACATCGAGTCTCTGGCAGGACCAGTACCAACCCATTTAACAGGTACGCCCAAGTATTGTTCAATGAAGGCCAAGTACTTTTTAGCGTTCTCTGGTAATTCTTCGTAGGTCTTGACACCAGTAATATCCTTTTCCCAACCAGGCAAGGTTTCATATACAACTTCAACCTTACCCAACTTGAACAAATCTTCTGGGAATGAATCGAGGATCTTACCATTGTATTTATAAGCAACACCAACTTGGATTTCTGCGAAGGTATCCAAAACATCCAATTTGGTGATATTCAAATGGGTGTATCCATTGATGGCATTGGAGTATTTCAACACCACCAAATCCAACCAACCACATCTTCTCTTTCTACCGGTAGTGACACCATATTCAGCACCAATGGTTTGTAATTTTTCACCATCGGCATTCAATTGTTCAGTAGGGAATGGCCCTTCACCGACTCTGGTGGTATAAGCCTTAACAACACCATAAACGTTTCTGATATTCTTAGGTGGGACTCCCATACCAGTGATAACACCTCCAATACCAGTAGATGATGAAGTAACGTATGGATAAGTACCATAATCAATATCCAACATCAAAGCATTGGCACCTTCAATCAAAATTTTCTTCTCATCAGCAATAGCCTTTTGAATGAAAGCAACAGAATCAACAACAAATGGTCTCAAAGCTTCTCTGTACTTTTCATACTTTTGTAATTCAGCTTCAACATCATAATCAAATTCACCATATCTCTTATATCTAGATTGCACCAAGCGGTGGTATCTAGTCTTGAAATCTTCCCAAGCTTCAGGTTCTTCAGACACCAAATGGTGGACTCTAATACCTGATCTTGAAGCCTTGGTAGAATAAGTTGGACCAATACCCTTACCAGTAGTACCAATAGATTTCTTAGTGGTAGATAATTCAGCTTCCTTTAACTTATCAGTTCTTTGATGAAAATCAAAAACCAAATGAGCTCTGGAAGATACAAATAAACGATCACGACAATCTAAACCCTTCTTTTCCAAATTTTCCAACTCTTCGAAGAAGGAAGGAACGTGAATAACAACACCAGCACCCAACAAGTTAAGACAGTTAGGGTTAACTAAACCAGATGGCAACATGTGGAAATCATACTTGACATCACCAACAACAATGGTATGACCAGCATTATTACCACCAGCACATCTAGTACATACATCAATATCATCACAAAGGATATCCACAAGCTTACCCTTACCTTCATCACCCCATTGTGAACCTAAAACAACGTCACACATTTCTTTTACTAGGTATTCCGTGTACTACAACAATAATAATCCCCAGTTGGATATAGAATAAGTATATAGAGTATTACAGAAAAAGTATACTACTATATGTTGAACGAACAGAGCTCCGTTAAACCCAAAAGAAGTCAGAAAATGAAAAAATGGGGAAAAACTTTCCGTGCATTTATATGCCACAGCGCTACCAATCACATCAATTTTTTCAGAGTCAACGAAGAAAAAAATAGAGTCTTAATTAAGTTGATTGATTGGCACAATGTGGAATACACAATACCAATTAATGGTGGAGTCACTGTACCACCAAAAGAGATTGAACAATATAGAGCAAGCAATTTTGGTACAGAAGTAATTACATATATATATATATATATATGGAGCTATACCTCACCAGAGAAAGATACTTTTAGACTATTATTAAATTAGGAGATGACCTGGACTACTCCTGGTATTTTGCTCCTCTCTAGTATACTAACAAAAGAGTTTAATGGGAAAAAGAACTATGATGAGGTAAAAAAATGCATACAAGAAGAGAATAGATATTTTTTGAACGGTACGCATTTTGTGAACTTGAAATAATATGAAATGGTACAAGTAAGGTTTGGCATATTGCTCTATTAGTTTATTGTACAGTAGATTACTGTCAAAACCAAAAGCATGTGTTCCGCGCACCTTGACTAGGAGATAGCATACCGTAACAGGTGACCCTAAAACCACTGGGGTTAACTGAGTAAAGTATGACAAGTAAAACTCATAATGGTCTCTTTCATTCTGCTTATATTAACGGTTTTAAAACATAATAATAACACATTCGTACTAGAAAATCAAACTGTCCCTTCATTCGTTCATTCATTTATTCAGTGCAGATTTTAATGAACTCTTGTTCACTAACTAAAGGTTTTCATCGTTAGTATACAATTTCTCTTTTGTGCGTGTGTTTGTGTGTTTTTATACATACTTTCTCCATCTTCATCTAGATCAAACTCATCGATCATGGCCCGTAATTCTTCATCTGATAAATTCTCTCCCAATTCCTTTGCTACTCTCCTCAAATTTCGAAGACTAATTTTACCGGTGTTATCATCATCAAATAACCGGAATGCTCTGCGGATTTCTTCTAATGGATCTCTGTTTACCATCATTTCCCCCACTAAGTGCCATACCTTGTTAGTATTATTTCATAATATACTCATTTTTATTAATATTCATCGTTTTGAATTCTTTCATACATACCCACTTGGAAGAAGTTCTCATAAGTTATTAAATTCCGATCATCAGTATCGTATTCATGGATCACACGAAGCACTTCACTCTTGGGTAAATCAAACCCAAGAGCTCGAAAGGCAACCTTTAACTCGTGGTAATCTAAACAACCATCGTTATTCATGTCGAAAAGCGAAAACGCTTCTCGGATCTCTTGTTTTTGCTCATTCAATAATTCGGTTTTAAGAGTCCCTAACCCACGTTTTCCCGCTCCAGCGCTATTGCCAACCACTGAGCTGCCGAAACTTGTATTCGGGCCATACTCGTTTCCCGAGATCTTTCTTCCACTAAAACCAGACATATGACTTGCGGATGTTGGTTCAATTGAGATTAATATGTTTTATTATTGTTGTAAGTAAACATATGACTTTATCCTTTCAAGCGGTTAGCCAGCCAGCCACTCTAAATGTTCTCACCAATATCACGTGAGCTATCGCGTGACCCAAATCACTGTAATCATGAAGCATAGTAGAACAGCAACAGCTATTCAACAAACATTGTTTTACACAATTAATGACCAAATACATGGCAAATGGACTTAAAATTGGGTCAAAAAGTATCTGTGCGTGGAGATGGCGGGACGCTTAAATACATAGGAAGAACTCAATTTGCACCTGGAACGTGGTATGGAGTCGAACTAGACACTAAACAAGGAAAGAACGATGGGTCGGTCAATGGAGTCAAGTATTTTGACTGTGAGAAGAAGAATGGCCTATATGGAGTCTTTGTTCGTATTCTGTTGTTAGACAATGGTAATGGAAAAGCTGATAATTTAATTGGTGCAGACATATCGAACAATGTGAAACAACTACAAAGCAAACTACTTTTAGCTACTCAGGAAGTGGACAAGTATAAGAAACTGATCGAAAACTATGTGAGCCTACACAAACAAGCTGTGGAAAAGAGTACGATTCTCGAATCCAGCTTGGAATCTGCTGTGGTGGATAAGGAGTATCTTGAAGACTCTAATTTGCAAATGACTGCACAACTTAAAGAACTCAGTATGAAATATGACGAATTGGAGACAGATTATCAAATATTGAAAGAAGAATCTGAAATAAATAAGCAGATAGAAACAGAAATAAGACATGAACTCGAGCATAACGACCATTCCGAAGAAGTGAAGTTGCTTATCTCTCGAAATAAACAGTTGGAAGTCGCTTTAATTAACCTTCAAAAGCTTTCAAAGGAATCTCAATCAGCTCTTAGAGACGAGATTCAAAGACTTAATAACCGAATTGCCGATTCGGAAAAGAAATTGGGGTCAACAAAAGACATTGAGTTAAAACTCGTTGAAGCTGAGTCAAATATAGAGTTACTCAGAAAACAATTGGACTCGACCTTGGAACTGGAGAAAATTATAGAACTGCTTAACTCCAAGAATGAAGAACTTCAGAATGAGTTAGAAAGACTCTCGAATGATGTCATAGAGTTGACGGAACTCCATGATCTTGACAGAGCATTGGAAGAGAACCAGAAAGTCGTTGAGCACGAGCTTCGATCCACAATAACAGACTTAAAGGAGCTGATAAGTTTAGATAAACAGAAACTTGCTGCGTTGACCAAACAAAACAAATACTTGGAATCAAAGCTTGCAGAAGCACTGTCAATTTCAAAGTATACTACTCAACCAAATAATGACAATTCCTCTACTGTCCTCGCGGCAGACTTTGAGGAGTTGAAGATTAATTTTAAAACAGAAAAACGCATTTCCTTTAAGAATTTGTTAGAGAAAGACCTTTTATCTGGGGAATTGGATTTTAAATCTTGGAGAGAAGGTCTTGGGTCCACCACAAATAACTCTAAAGTGTATTGTAAGCTCAAGTATCTTGAGTGCATCGTGTCACCTATCATAAATCATGCTTTCAGTGTTCCACAAGGAGAAATATTCTATGAGAAATCAACTCCAATTATCAATCATACTAATCTTGTGTTGATTAATGCTCTACTTTTGTTTGTTGAAAAACTCTGGGACTATAATTATAACTCCTCAAAAGTTGAAGGTCTTTTATTAATACTTGATAAGCTTGAAGTATCGTTAAATGAAGTTAAGCTGAAGTTTTTAGATTCAAATGTGGAAGGTTTGAATTTCATGTTTGTTGATGAGTTCATACGTGGTATAAATGACCTATTTTCCGTGGAAACAGATAACGTCTCATTAGAAGCATTTGGACGGGCACATTACTACTTTACCATTAATGTTATCAAAGGCTTTACATCTGACTTTATTCTCTTGACTGGATATATGAACCAAACATTGCAAACATACTTTGAAGGTGGTCGCAGCAGAGGTGACCTTGATTTGTCTTTAAAGAAAGACATGGACCACATACGCCAAGAAGTTAGCAAGCTAGATTCAATGCTTAAGAAAAGAATTCAACGTCTAGATGAATTAGATGAGGGTTTGGATGTGAGAATTGTACCCAACGCTTATTCATTCGTTGATATTCTTGATTTGGTACGAAACCCAAGCAAAATTCTCCTTCGGATCGTTAAACACATTGAAACAGAAGAGAACTCTTTCAAGAATGCCGCCGACTTAGAATATGAAACTTTGGACCAAATCTTTGAGATAACAGAAGGGCTGATGAAAAAGTTGAGAAAACAAGTGGAAGCCTTACAGAATATGCTTGATTGTGAGCCAACATTTGAGCAATTAAAAGTGCAACCTTGGAGAAGAATTGAACGAAAGGAGGCCCTCGAATCGAATTCACCTGAAACCAGGACAGAGCACTTGGAAACAATAAGAATCTTGAACGAGAAGGCAATTGAGAGAGAGAATAAAATCACTGATTTGCTGGTGAATATAAATTTACTAGAAAGCACGTTGACAATGTCGAATAATAAGAATGCAGAAATAATACAACTGCTCAGGAAGGAGTTGACGTCTTTGAGAATACAACATGAGGAGTTGACTAAAAAGTATACAGAATTGGAAATCGAATCAACTTCTTTACGTGAACAGGTGGAGCAAGTCACTGAACTCAATTCGTTGTTATCTAACGACAATATTATTGTTCCAAACTTTGAAAAGTTAGAGCCAGAGAAACAATATGATAAAGTAATGACACTTGCTCAAGAGAACCAAGTATTGAAGAAACTCCTTGCGCAACATAAGCATAGGGATAAGCCATTTCAAAACGTTCAACTACCGCATTTAAGATCCAAGATACAACCTACAAAGGAGTCCAAGGTGGAGTTAATACGAGCTAATACCTTCTACCAAAATGCAACGAGATTTAGAGATAATATTATTCCAAAGGTTACACCCATTAAAGTCAACTATCTGAGGCGTGTCATTAATTTGCATAAATATTTGGTTTCAACAATGAATGATGATGTTCACCGGTACCAACCGTGTTAATAATATTCATATTGATAACATCGATCCACTATCATCATCATCATTATCATTATCATCAACATGATGTTCACATTCATTCGAGTATTGTGGTCTCTTTTTGCGAGGCCATTTGGTTACCGTATCAATATGCTCTGCTGGATAGAGCCATTCCAAAATCACATAAATAAAGACATCAACTATAACACATAAAACATAAAGTTTTCCTGCTATGACACCGGTATTATAGAACTTTTGAAGTCTATCAACAAAATAAGTATTGGAATGAGTTGTTTCAAGTGAATTATAAACGTTTTCCGTTCTTCGTGCAACGTTCTCCCAGGTATACATCTTTATTACTTCATCATGAAACGTTGAGACATCTATTTGTTCCGTTTCCATTAATGTGATGGCCTTTATGGTGGCTTCCACCAAAGAATCTTCTTCTGGCTTTGCAAATGTGAACATATGATTTGGTAGCACTTCAGGTATGCCGCCTACATTTGTAGTGACCACAAATAATCCACAGGATGCTGCTTCTACCAATACTGTGCCAAAGGCTTCTGTTAATGATGGATGAAGGTAAATTTCGCCTTGTACCATAATGTTTCGTACTTCTTCATGTTTTATGGCACCTACTAACTGTACTCTTTCCTCTAAGAAATACTTTTCTCTCATTTGTTCCAATTCAATAGACTTTGGACCATCGCCAGCAATCAAGAACCTCACTTTGGGCTTCTGAACACATATTCGGGGAATGATAGCTGTAAGTAAATCGATACCTTTGTTAGCAAACAATCGAGATATTACAACGATAGTTATATCTGCTGGATCTGATTTCTTTCGAATACCCTTTCGTATTGGAGTGAAGTCTTTGGCAACAACTGCGTTGGGAATCACCGAAACATTAACTGGGTCGAGAGATGCTCTTAATACTGTGTTTTCTTTACAAGTATTGGATACACAAATGACATGCCCCACATCTGTTAGAGTGAATTTAAGGATCTTATTACCAATAATGGACCAAATATCAGCAAAACCAAATAATGAATGATCTGTGAATACTGTTCGAAGACCCATGGTACCTCCATGTATGATTGCTTCATGACAAAGACTTGAATAAGTCCCGTGGCCATGAACAATCTCTATTTCTTCTCTAATAAAAATATTTCGAAGAATGGGGAAAGCCAGAAACACAGTAGGGAATGTACTGTTACGATAGAGCACAAAAAACGGTACATAATATACCTTTAATCCATTGGTAAGCATCCTTATACCTTTACGTGAACCATATTCATGGGTTATCACCACCACTGAATGGCCTAAATCTATGAGTTCCTGGGCTAAATGATAGACATGAAACTCCACCCCACCAGGTTGGGGGTAGAAGAAGTCAGCAACCATTGCTATATTATAAACCATTGTGTGTGCATTGTGTTTTAGTGGAAAGAAGAGTATTAGTGCCATGTTAGTACAAATTCACTTGTTGATTGCTTTAGGTTGATTTGAGAGGCTGGATCACGTGACATCTCAAACTATATAAGGACGGGGATAGGAAAAGATAAAGATAAAGGTAAAGTCTCTTTTCTTTCTAGTATTATATATAGGTAACTAGATAACGTAGAACAATGGGAATGAAGCACGACGCCTAATAGTGTTGATGATTCAACAGAAATATATTTAGACTAGTACTGAGTGGTTGCAAAAAAGGAACAGCACAATACGACTCGTCATTATATATTTCCATTATAACTGGTTTCTTGCATGTGTAAAAGAAATTACTAAGAGTAGCCTACTCTTAGGTATCAGATTTGTATTGGCCTTTGGGACTAAGAGTTTAGGAGTGGAAACATCAATTTTGTGCAAAACATATACTCTTTTCAAGAGAGTACTTTGTATTGGCTTTCACTGCATATTTCTTTGTTAAGGATTCTGTGTTTTTGGTAATGTGCTTGCTTTCTTTGTAAGTCATCTATTTACTAGTCCAAAAATTAGATAATAGCCGTTTCCTTTTATTAAATGGCAGAATTGGTTTTCCAATAGTCACAATTCAATTTAAAGAAGTGTACCATTCATAGTACATAAAGAGGGAATCAAAAAGCATTCTTAATTAATACAGAGGAAATTTCTAAAAGAAACGTAAGATACATCATTTATTCTAAATACAGAAGCTAACTAACTGATATATGCTTGTGGAGGAAGAGAAGCTACCGAGTTCCTAAAGTTGATAATACATTGATTATAATCCCATTGACTTTGCTCACAAAGCATTACTCCGTACTCGAGGTTGAGTTTAGTTTCAAGTAATATCTTTACAAGCACCTCTTGCTGAATAGGAGTTAGATTATTCTTAATTTCTATGGGAAGATCTGCAGCAGATGGAGTTCCAGAAGGTACCTGCGGCTGTTGTGGTTGAGGAGTCGCAGAATGTGATGGAGGAGTACTCACATTTGGGACAGCAGTACTTGGTACAGATGTCTTATTTGTAGGGTCATTCCAAGCCAGAATTTTTGAGAATGGTCTAACAAGTAACAAATCTGTGGCTACTATCATTGAGCCATTAGGACCTGGAATCACCACTAATGTTCTATCAAAAGATTTTGAGCTTAATGCAACTTTTTTATTTCTGTTATGGTGGGACATCCTTCCCTTTGGTCCACCAATTGACGAATTCAATGCTTCCAAATTGTCTGGAGCTGCAACTTCTTCAAAAGAACCATGTAAAGTTACCATAATGGCATTTAATTGAGGGAGTCTCAGACATTCCATACTGTATAATAACGGTTTATTCACCAACTCATGTCTGGTTTTTGGAAGCTGAGTAAACATTTTATATATTTGTTCAGGTCCTCTTCCAACTCTATTTAGTCTAGACTTGATTGAAGACACCTTGGTTAAATTTCTAGACAATGGCAAATAATAACCAAAATCTGTGCCTGAAGGTCCATTTCTCAGATCATTTATCACTTCTAATGTATGTGGGTGTGCTGAATCTATTTGCATTGAAAATTGGGATTCTGCCTGATAAAGAACCATAAGTCCTTGTCTATTTGAGTCCCACAAATTAATGTAATTGGTGATAAAGTTTGTTGCAACTTGTTGGATATCTTGGTCTTGGAAAAAGATTGGTTGTTGAAGTTCAAATGGGAAAGTCAAATTATTGATTAATGCTTGCTCATATCTTAATGTTTCTCCATTCAATACAATCAAACGGGGGAATGTTTTCATCAATTCAAGTTTAACATTTTCAATATCTTGTGGATTATTGACGTTCACAACTGGATTCCCAACCAAAATTAATTCTCTTAAAAAGTTCAACTTGTGCTTGAAGGTTTCAAAAGACTTGATACGGTTTAAGTTGTTATTTTGTAAGGAAAGATTTTTTAGTTTAGGAAACGTGTGGGCCATAATTGAAAGTGAAGCCAAATCGGAAAGTTCGTTTGCTGACAAATCTATACTTTGTACATCCAAGTTTATATCCCCGGCAACTTTCATTAATGCAGTGAAAAACTTGGAGGTACTGGCCAAAGATGCAAAAAACCCTAACTGAGATAAGGAAGGATCATGTTTCACTGAGCTTAAATTAAGCAACTTCATTTCCGGTTGGTATCTCGACTTCAAAAACTGAGTTAAAGCTTCTATAACATTACCAGTGGAATTACCATTATTATTGCTATTATTGATTGAGTTCCCACATGAGTTGTTGATTTTCATAAACTTCAATGATTTACCAGCAAACTTAACTCCACTCCAACTTAATAAAGTATTGACATCTTGTTGATTCTTTACATAACCACGAATATAATGCGTGCTCATATCCACCAGAGCATTCCTTACCGCTACCTTACACTTTCTTTGAATGAAACCAATACAGTCTTCCATTGAAGCACCATCCCAACCTGAGATGTCAATGGGCACTGAGTTTTCCAAAATGTATTGGTCGGCATTAAAGCCTTGTTGTTGGAAATTGCTATGATTGCTGTTGTTATTGTTTCCATGATAATACAGACCACCGCGGCCACCTCGGCCACCTCTATAACTCATTATGTGGGGAAATTGGTGTTTGCAAGTTGACGTCTGGAATTTGCTGGTATACTACTTTGACATTTCACTCAGAAAGAAAAATTATGCGACATAGAAAGCCCTATGATTACGTAATACAGCGACAGACAATGTCTTTGCTTCTGTTGTTGCTACTTTGATATGAGCTAAATTGTTACAACATGGATTTTATTCAAACTATTCAAAGCTTATAGAACATAGCCATCAAGAGTATGATCATCAAGAATCATGATTTTGTGGGCTTAGGCATCCTTTTTTGATTGGGGTTGTGGTGGTGGTACAACCTCACTACTATCGGCATTATTCTCATGCAAAGTACCAACCACTTTATACTTATTATCGAAATGTTGCTCCCAGCTATCCAAACTTTCAAGTTCCTCTTTAGTCAAGCCTGTCAATGTATCTATGGGTTCATCAATTGAAGTGAGACAGCTCAATTCGAAGGAATTCAAAGCTAAACCTCTTGAGGCGTCTCTTCCAGCAAAGTTTTCATATGGACCACCAGGGCCATAGAAGGTAGCCCCCTGTGTTACATCAAACACTCTCTTTTTGACGGCAATGAAGATTCTGGGATTATCAATACCATTATACCTTGCTAATGTTTTGGGAGTAAACTTACCCTCTATAACCAAGGGATCTGATTCAGCTTGCTCTAGAGGATTTTCCGTAGTGGCAACTCCCACCATGCTCTTGATAAAGAACAAGAATACCAAAATAATCAATGCTGTATTTAAGCTTATCATGGCTGTTACGTTGAACGAATGACATAGTAAACGAATAAAAGACTACCATTGATTCTATCTGGTTTGTAGTCGCATAACCTGTTGTTGTATACAGACCCAAGTCACGTGTGAGGAACGACTTGAATACCCTCAAGAAGACTTTATTAAATGCTATCGCATGCAAACGAAGTTTTATGAACGCTCATAATAAGATAACATCAACTAAAACACTTAACGAACTTAATAATAATAATGATAACAAAAAAACCTTATGATTCTGAAACTTAATGACTATGAACCATTATAGTACCATGTAGTGACTTCCCTTATCAATAGTACATTCTAGCGTACAAGAGAGTTCATAAAACAAATATGATTGACGCATTACACATCAACATAAAGCGTTTGTTCTACACGACCTTAACCTGAAGCATGTGCTTATATTCTTGAATTTTTATTATAAGCTTCCATTGAAGCGCCAGTGGTTCTAACTGGGCCATAACACCTATTAGTGTACCATGAGTTATCTTGCAATCGATAATGAATGGCTAAACATTTAATCGAAACGGCGATTTGGTAGCTCATTGTGTGACATGACATGACATGACATTACATTACATTACATTACATGACATTACGAACATAGCAGGTCCTCACAAATGCAACCTTTCTATCAGTACATTGTTTTAAGATTCAACTGCGATCGACAACTAGTTATTGTTGGATGACTGTTAATGTTTTCCGTAAAGCATTACCTTTTCACATAACCTTCAAACTAGTTGAGTTTACGACTCCTCCGTTGGTCGTGTACTTTCTCTTGTGAAAAATTAAGAAATGTAATCCACAGCCAATGACTACCTATACTATGGCTATTCTGCTACCTCTACTTCTTCATTACTTTAACAATGAGAGACCCCATTTCATTAGACGACTTAACCTCTAATAATTTGGGCACATTTAAGAAAATCAACACTTCATCTCTTCCAGTGAAATACCCTGAATCATGGTATAAGGACTCATTAAATAAAGACCAGATTATATCTTTGGGCTACTACAGGGAGCTCCCAGTAGCAGGGATCAAGTTGAAAACTATTAGTACTCAACATAACATCAATTGCTTTGAGACTGGAATCCAACAGCAATTGAACTCCAAAATTTTACCCAATGCAGTTTATATCGAAAGTTTTGCTGTGTTGAAACCTTATAGACATTTGGGTATCGGATCCAAGTTATTGGACTTTGCAATTGAAAAGACTAAACAGCATTTTGTTCACGAAATAACTGCTCACGTTCATGTTGATAACCACGAGGCTTTAGATTGGTACTTGAAGCATGGGTTCCAAAAGGATGAAAATGTCCTTAAAGATTACTTTAAGCAACAAGGCTTACCTAATCCAGATGCCTATATAATACGGATGAAAGTATAATGCATGCTGACGTGCATATTTCCACACTTACACATATACACACATATACATTTGATACATACATATACGTATACATACATGGTACCTACTAGATACATACTTAATTGTAAATTCATATACATACATACATATATATAGTTCCCTTATAGTAGACCCGATTAATTATTTCTTGGTTTTAGACTCTTCAAAGTCACCTTCATCCTCAGTGTCGGTGTTTATATCTGTGAAAACACTCTCATTGTCACTGAAATCTTCATCTTCTACTTCTTCAACATCGCTAGTAACTTCTTCTACCTTAGAGGACTTCTTGGTACTTTGTCCTCTCATTGCAGCTAAAGCACCTGCTAATGAATCTTCTTCTGGGTCGGAAATGTCACTGTCAGAATCAGAATCTTCGTCCAGTTCTTCCTCATTTTCACCCATAAGTTTACGAAACTTTTCTTTATTAATTCTTGGTGGTGCGTTTTCAACAGTCATGGTGATTGGAATGTCTATGTCACATCCATAGTAAGCATTATTTTTCAAAATCAATCTAAAGTGGTAGTTACCAGGTTCTTGGGGTGTAGGTTGAGTAAATGGGACCTTGAAAGTTCCAAGGACAACGTCACCTTCATTACCTGCTTTCCAGATATCTTGAGACACTTCCAAATTGCTCAAGTCCATGTTGCCTAAAACAAATGTGCTGCCTCCTTCAACTACCTTACCATCTGATTGTTGGAATAACCAACCACTCCAATTGTTTCTTATATATTCAGGAAAGTATGGGGCACATGCATATGGTAACTCGGGTTGCTTCTCATTAGTCTTCAATGGATTGATCAAAAGATCTAAAGATTCTTCCTCTATAAACCTTTCATCATCAATTTCAGGACAAGACTTTAACTTTGCAGACTTAACCAAAAAGTTAACAACGATATGACAAGCAGCACCTGGAGGAACAATAGCTTCACCAGAGACTCTGAACTCAGCTTTTAGGATTCTAAGAACAGGAATATGAGAAGCAATTTTTAGAATGGTATCTAACTTCTTATCATCAGAAACACCCAAAACCTTTTTGATTTCATCTCTTTCTAATGTTAATAACTTACCAAGTCTCTTAACGGGTTGGGCTTCGACTACCTTAGCATCAACATAAGGCAATTGCAATAAGTCTTGGTGCTTACCTGTAGGTTTGACAGCGGCTACAATGGCTCTCTTAGCTTCTAACGCACTCAGTGGAATATCAACACACTTTAAGTGAATGGAAATTTCAATCAAGGCATCAATTAAGCTAGGGAGCTTGGAAACAATAGACAAAGTATCAACAGCCACGTTTTCATCATAAGATCTATTCAAATAACCGGTTATCAAGTCGAAAACAGCATCAGCATCCAAATGAGGAAATCCTGATCTAATTTCTTCACTTTCAATACACCATCTGATAACATCAAGTGGAGCAATAAGTCTACCAGGAACACGAGTAGCAATGTTTCTAACAAACATGGCAGCAGTGTCAACGTGGATACCTCTCTTTGTGTGAGACTTCACATCGTCCCACCATCTTCCAACAATAATAGGCATGAAGATACCCATTGCAATGAAATAGAATCCAACAAAGATCCATGAATATTTGCCCTCCACCCAATGTTGAGGGATTGCAATACCGTGAACAGTCATTTGTTTGCCATCAGGATGACCATACTTTAAAAAGTTTTCCTTTGTTACTTCATCTGTTAAGGCCTTATAAGCATTGGTTATACGGATATACAAGGCTTCCATTTCCTGTTTCCCCTTTTCTGTAAGGTCTCTGGAAACCTTATCTGGATGATATTGCAAGGATAACTTTCTGTATTTGGCTTTGATTTCCTTCTCTGATGCACTGACACCAACACCCAAGATGGTATAGGGATCAAATACTGTGGACAAGTCCATTTCCTTAGTAAAGAACGCAACCAACACAATGATCAGGACAGTACCCACAATGAGGAATACCAATGTCTTATTGAAGATCAAGTTAGACATCTTTCTACCCTTCTGAGCACTAATAGCATCTTTATGAGGCAAGTCTAACGTTTCACTATCTTCACTTATCGACCCTTTGACACTATTGTTGGCTGTGGCCACGTCTTCTTTAGAAGATACAATACGATGAACATACTGAATGAAGACGAGTCCCACAACAAATGTAAGAATGGCAATCACAAAATATGGCCACCATTCGCCCTCATCATCGTACTTATACTCCATTGCTATATATAAGTATAAGTATTAGAACAGTACTATAGTATCAGTAGTAGTGCTTGTCAATACGTGTTTGAAATTTTTTTCTGTTGAAAATGATTTTGGTCACACACGACTTCCTGGGGTAATATTCTCAGTTCCATATTGAAAAAGATAGTATATGGTGTGGTGTAGTTGGAACGCCTTATAGCTGTTCAAGACAGTATGTCTTATGCCTTAAGTACTATAGACAGTATATTTTAAGTTTTAGACAGATATTTTATATTGCAGTTTTTTTTCTTTACTAGCATTTTATTAGAATTGTATATTATATAAAAATATGATTAACATAATACTCATGTACTTTACTTTATAAGAAAAACGTCCAATCAATGGTGGAATAAACGAATAGCATTTTCCACATAGACGAGATCATGAGAGTCAGCAGCAGCGAAAACAGCCTTGTCCATAACAGAACCAGAAGGTGCAGCAACGTATTTAACACCAGATCTGACAGCACGATAAACATTATCAGGGAAGGGGAAGAAGGCATCTGATGACAAAGCAACGTTTTCCAACTTGGCAAGCCAATCAGCCTTTTCCTTTGCAGACAAAGGTTCTGGAAGTTCTTCAAACTTAGATTCGTATTCAGACTTTTCTGGTTCAGAAGTGGGGATTTGGCCGGTGACAAATAAGTCAATGTTGTTGGACTTCTCTGGTCTCTTAACACCCTTGGCCCACTTGAGACCCAAAACTCTTGGATGTTGTCTCAACCACCAGTTGTCAGCCTTGTCACCAGCCAACCTAGTACAATGGATACGAGATTGTTGACCAGCACCCAAACCAATAACCATACCGTTCTTGGCGTAACACACAGAGTTAGATTGAGTGTACTTTAATGCAATTGTGGCAACAGTCAAGTCAATAAGACCTTGCTCAGGCAAGTCCTTGTTCTTGGAAACAATTTCAGTGAAAGATGATGACTTGATGATGGCATCATTACGCTTTTGTTGTAAAGTAATACCGTAAACTTGTCTGGATTCCAACAATTCGGGGTTGTAGTTAGGGTCGATTTGCAAAACACAGTACTTACCACCCTTCTTCTTTTTCAAGATAGCTAAGGCTTCTTCTTCGTAACCTGGTGCAATGACACCATCGGAAACCTCCTTAGAGATAATCTTAGCAGTTGGAACATCAACAATGTTAGAAAGAGCAATCCAATCACCAAATGAAGACATTCTGTCAGCACCTCTAGCTCTAGCGTAGGCATTGGCTAATGGAGACAAGTTTTCAATGTCTTCAACAAAGTAAATCTTCTTTTCAACATCAGATAATGGCAAACCAACAGCGGCACCGGCTGGAGAAACATGCTTGAAAGAAGCTGCAGCAGGCAAGTTTAAGGAAGCGGATAATTCCTTGACTAAAGGCCATGAGTTCAAAGCATCCAACAAGTTAATGTAACCAGGAGAACCACTTAAAACCTTGAATGGCAATTCACCTTGGGAAACAAAAGCTTGAGCAGGCTTTTGGTGAGGGTTGGCACCGTATCTTAAAGGCAATTGTGAAGTGTTTTCGGCGTATTGCTTTCTGAAAAAGTCAGAAATAGCTACATCGTAATCAGCAGTGTGTTCAAAAGCCTTCAATGCATACTTGTTTCTAGATTCAGCAGAGACTTCACCGGACTTCAATTCCTCCAAGAAACCAGCATAATCGTTAGGATCTGATAAAATGGTGACTCTAGCATGGTTCTTAGCGGCAGCTCTCAATAAGGTAACACCACCAATGTCGATTTCTTCAACCGCTTCATCAACAGTGACAGCAACCTTAGAGATGGTTTCCTTGAATGGATATAAGTTACAGACAACAATATCAACCTTTTTGATACCTTGAGCTTCCAAATCTTGTTCATCAGAGTCCATGTTTCTGGCCAAAATCCCCCCATGAACAGCAGGATGCAAGGTCTTCACTCTACCACCCAACATTTCAGGGGCATGGGTGATGGTAGAAACATCTTCAACGGCGAAGCCAGCTTCTCTAATCATCTTAGCAGTTCCACCAGAAGCCAAGATTCTGACTTTTTGAGCCACTAACCCCTTGGCCAAGTCCAATAACCCGGTTTTATCGTAGACAGAGACGATAGCTGTCTTGGTGTAATCGGTTCCAGACATTTCTAGTAGACAGTCGTTTCAATTAACCAGCGATGTGCTACTGCAACAAAGTGTTCCTTTTTTTCCTTTAAGCAGGTGACGGTCTGTGCTTTGAGCCTTTATATATGGTTACTTTTTTCTCTCTCTAATTTCTTTAATAAATTACTCTGACTGAGGAGGAAAAATTTTTATAGGGTTGGTGTAAGGGTGTTGCACATACCGGGTGGAAGGGAGATTCCCTTTGCTACTTACTACATGTAAATCGTTAAGCATGACAATATGTATGAAGCCAGTTGCTATTTGGAAGATAAGTTTTTAAAGTATTCTAGCAAGTAGGCGGAAAGAGTATGTCTTTACTTGTTTACACTCTCAGCGTAATTACGAGGTAAGTGTCAGAGTCAATCTAGTAGCATAAATATATACTACTGGATACAATGCTCCCAATTATCGATTGCACTTATTATAAGAAGCTGCCATACATTTATACTAAAGCATTTCGATATCATCTTATTGCTCTCTTATCTTATCTTATCTTATGTAACTGTACTTACATCAGGAAGTTGATCTCAAGTGTGTACGGCTTGGGGCAACCTAATGCGAGATGGGTATCACCTGCCTCTACAATTTATTGACTCTGTAACTCTAATCGCATCAATTAAAATTCATTGAAGACTTAGTAGTTAGCATAGCACGTTCAGATAAAGTTAATCAATCACATCACTTACAATTACACTATACAATAATATCAACATAACTATAAGGAAACGCCTTCACTTCTTGTATGGGAACATAAACGAATGCAATTAACCACCTATAAGCAATCAATATGGAAGAAAGGAAGAAATCAGCGCAAACACCAAACTTATCCAATAAACCACTAAGCTGCTTAAGATCTGTATCTCCACAAGGACAAAGTGTTGTTCTTCTTCCAAGTGTGACGACGACCAGCCTTGGTGTTGGTGTATCTGTGACCCTTGTTGATACCTCTGGACTTCTTACCAGCAGCAGTAAGACCTCTGGATTCTCTGTGCTTGTGAACAGGGTTAGCAATCCAGTTGTATCTGGCATCTCTTCTGATAGCCTTGTGGGAAGGATCAACCAAGATAACTTCGTAGTACTTGTAGGTAGCGTCTTGGTTAACCCAGTAGGAATTCAAGACTCTCAAGTTAGAGGCTCTTCTACCAACTCTTTCTTCAGCAGTAGATCTCAAAGATCTTTGGTACTTCAATTGAGAAACACCTTGGTTGGTTGGCTTACCGTAAGTAGCACCCTTTGGCACTGGTCTCTTTCTACCACCTCTTCTGACTCTAACTCTGAAGATAACGAAACCTTGCTTGGCCTTGTAACCTAATCTTCTAGCCTTGTCTGGTCTAGATGGTCTAGAAGCTCTGTGGATAACGTTCTTTTGTCTGTATTCCCAACATCTGACTCTGTGTAAGAATCTTAAGACATCAGATTGCTTCTTTCTTTGCAACTCTTCCAAATACTTGTAGGCACCCATTTTGTTCGTGTGTACTTATGTAGCAAAGAAAAAAAACAAAACTATAATGAAAAAAAACTTCAATTAGTTATACTTTCTTCTACTACAACCATCGCATAGTGTGAGTGAAAAATTTTTCATCACAATACTATTGCTTACACAAAAAAGAAATTGTGTCCGGGTAATTTTTACAAAATTTGAGCGTCCGGGTAACTGTTGTGAGATGTGCGGGTAACCTTTTGTTTATGGTATATCCTCAAGCTTTTTTTCTCCCGATTACCGCTTTACATAGATTTGCATCAAGTACCACAATCTTTGCAACCATTCGTATTTTGCGTGTGACATGAATAGATTATCTTTGTACAGCGTGTTCAGAAGACTTGCACGGCCAATAATGTAATGGCAGGATAAAACAGAGTCAACACTTTCATTCTTCTCTCTCAGTCGGAGTCTCTAACATGAATAAGAGATTGTTTCACAAGCACATTAAGTTTTCGTATCCGAGCACTATAGTATTGGCAATCAGAGAAGCAGTAGTATTTTTAGAAAGAGGCTTTGATAGCTCTTTTTCTATTTGTCTAACATTCTTATGTAGTGCCGTACGTTTATGGTTGCCTGGTGAACTTATGCTTTCTTGGTCATACTCATGTAGTACGAAGCATTACTGAAAGGAATAATGTAGCCTAGAAATAATTAAAAAAAGACCAAGCAAAACGACTATTTAAGCTTTGTTTTCAAATTTCCTTTGAAGAGAAGGGGTAATTTTGTTTCAGCGTGGGGGTAACTGACATACTTCGTGTTATGGACTATAACCCTAACAAAAATTTTAAACTGTGGCATTCAAAATTGCAAGAGGCTAGAACCTCAACACCTAACTGAAATCTATCCAGTAATATCGATATCACATTTATTAAGATCAAACTGGAGATACGTTAAAGTTGGTAAGTTTTTTTTACAAATAATGAAAACCTATTTCAGTATAGGCGCAATCACATGGACACTGGACAAGTTTTTGGATGTTACTCTATAAAAGTAAGCGAGTTTGACCAAAATGCGGCATTAGTTGAGCTAGTTTTATTAGTAAATCAAGTTTGACTTTTCGTCTAAACACAACGACAACTGGCGCTTTACGGGGCCTCTTTCTCCAAATGCAAACCCTTATTTTATATGCCGTGTAAATTGAATATAACTCTTTTTGGTCAACTCCGGATCGTTCGTCCTAAGAGCAATTTGCATATCAAACTCCTCCCCTTACGTGCTTACTAAAGTAGAATGCTTCTAAAATTAAATTCTAACTTTAAAACATACTTTAAAGTTGCATGCGTATTAAGAATCTACTTTTGTATCTTTTGCAGCTACTTTAAATGCTATTTACGAAAGACTGTTTGGATGACCAACATTCGCATTACAGAAGCCGTCCTTCGGCGAAACTTTATTTTACACCGAGGTTTGAGGTTATTCGTATGGTAAACATTGTTTTACAGATCAGTCTGGGTTCTTTGCATGGAATCTTATTAGATTCAAGACCACTAAAGGTACACTTTAAGATGATAAATAGTAATCAAGCCGTGAGTAGTGTGAGAATAATAAATTTCTTACTGCTCTCTTTTGCACTCGATTTACTAAGCATTTCATTATGAAAACCTTTGTCGAAGTTTGAATTTGCTTTCACTACTCATGAATAACCTGGTGCTTGTCTCCGATTGTCGAATCTTGAATTGACCGCTGCATTTTTTTTGGTTTTATAACGAAAGGCTATGCAGATATGTATGCCTAGAACTGCTTCTGGGAACCCCTCGTTGGAAATATGCATGAACTTCATCAACTTTGAAGTCGTGCGAGGTATTTTTTTTGTTAGTAATCAAGCCTAAAAGTGATCTACAATTTAAGCTCAGTGAAGCTCGTTTTGTGAACGGAGTTGAGACAAAGATAAGCTTTCAAAGTGGTACCATATTTTCTTTGAAAAACTACGTGTAGTAGATGATCCCCGAGTCAGGGAACAAAGGTTGAAAATATCAAAGCCTGAAGAGGCTCACTCTGTATTATCATAGCCAGTGTTTACCTTTCAGTCGCATGCTTTCTACCGGTAGACACTATTGTCCTAAAGATTCATGTGAAGTAGAATCGGACTTCTTCATGTAAGGTCAACAGTTGTAAACGCAGAAAGTGGTGTACAATGATATTGTGGGGATTCTTGTGAAAGAAGCTCACACAGGTGTAGACTACTATCCCTAAAGGCTTTCGTAGTTATCCCCGAATTGAGTCTTTACCTTCTTGAAGTTAGGCCACTCAATGACCAACACCAAAATATACTTTATAAGGTTAAATGTCTTTCAGAGCCTAATAATCTCTCGTGTAAAGTTTGGGGTTAATGAGATTTTATTTTTCCAATAAAGTTGGCAACGGACTTTGATACTGGATGTGGTGCAAGACTCCATTCCTCACTTGCTAGGTAGAGTGTGAATTCTATGTTAGTCCTTTATACAATACAAGCTGGCTTTCAACCTTGGTAACAAGAAGATTCTTCGAATTATTCTACACACAAAGGGTAGTGTTTCTAAGGTCAATCGAGTTTCATTTATTGTTCTCGGAGAAATATTCAACCGGTACGCACGGCGACTAGTGTTTCAAGGGAGGGGAGTTGGCAATCATTCATAACTAAAAAATACTCTTACAACAACGTCATCACGAGATAGTAATAGCCAAGGTTTGAAATTTGATAAGACTTAAAAAGCATGCATTGTTGTAAATGTAAACCAACGGAATTCATATGTTGACGTCGCTGCACCTAAGATATCACCAAGTGCAAATGTTAACTAGCAGACGCAAGTATCTGATGAAGTACCGATCAAAATACAAGATCTCAGATTAATGTACATGCTATTACATTGCAACTCCTGCTTTAAAATTTCACGTGGGGTAGTAGGTAACGATTGGTGTAAAGATAGATGCGAGAAGTATGGCTGCAGGCGTTTCTCGATTACAAAACAAAGCGAAAACTGATGCCGCACCCTGCGGGTTAATTATTTATCCGGCGTCAGAACAAACTACCCGCCTTTGTGCGATTAAAACTTTATATTTTAAAAGGTTGACTTTACGATGATACATTGACGCCGAAACTTACCTTCGAAAATTAACACACGTGCGCAAAACCATATCCGCTTTTAGGACATGACAGAATTTACAACGACAAGACTGATATCAACGAATATGTTGTACTGACATCTTGGCCCAACACAATGAATTCTTCCATATTAAAGAAACATCACCACATGAACTTAAGGTCGCTAGTGACGGTGACATCAACATTAGCATTGAATTATAGCAGTTTGTCATCATGAAATAGACATTGCTGCACTAGGGGTAATAACAAATTAATGCAAATGCAAGGTCACAAAAAAACTGAAACTAATGGCGAATAATTAAACTGAAATAGAAACCATTGATTCCACATGAAATTAAATAAGTGTGATTAGGAGGATAGAATAGCCGAGACCCCCCATGAAGACCTTCAGAGGCGCTAACTAGTGAATGGTAGGGTCCTTGTTACAAGCCATTTTGCAGTACATGTCAGTACTCAGCGATCTAGATCTAGCATTTAGTTTTTTGATCTCTTAGTTAGTGGCAGCTTGAAGCGCGTAAGGGGTATAACCTGACTTTTATATATGCAAATGTCAATTACAGAGGAAAGACCGTTTGACTTAACCTTTCACAAGGTCTACAATACCAAGGGTAAAAGTAGGTATATGTGTAATTGTCAGTCTAATATGTATTCGTCGCTTAACATGCTTGAAGACGGTTTGAAGGAGCCAAATTGCTTCTAAATGCTTGCTAATTAGTCAATTCTATTGTGTCAACAAAAGTAGCAGAATCGGCAATAGGGATCAAAGTGTTTAATAATCGTCACTTTTCTTGTAACCGATTTTGGGGGACTTTACTCATTTCGGCTATCGGAGTTGGCTTTAAGGATTTCATTATTGTACAAAAACCGATACTTGCAGCAAAGATCGCATTGTAATAAACAAAAATACCTGCATCAAAAATTTCTAGTGCATAATAATATCTGCGGGATGTTATGCACTAGAACATCTGTGCTCCTCTTGAACTGCATCCAACATTGCATATAGAACAAAGATTATAATAGTTTTTTAGAGAAAGGAAAGAACACTAATGTTTGAAACACCAGACAAACAACGGTAGAATCAACATTTGTACTTATATTATAACGGACTTTTCTTTTATGCCGGATATGGATGTTGTGTTTTATGTTGTAAGGAGAAGTAGTAACCAATTTGCTTCCATTTCTAAATCGACAAGAAAAAAGAACCTGCTTTGTGTAATACAAGGATGCCTTTTCAGGTTGCCCTTTTTGAAGTTTTTTAAAGGGTGATTTCATGTATACACTACTGTCGTCAATAAAGGTGGATACAACCGCTTCAACAGGGTTGTACTATTTCATACTCATGTTTTAGCAGCTAACGTCGCTTTAATCCGTAATGCATTTTGTGAAGTGGCTGGGTCAGTTTACTGAAATGGAGAAGTGCAACTATTGCCTAATAATCTGGGGAGCTACTCGCCTGTTTAGCCTTACAGGGCCATGAGATCTGATTTAGTAGATGTCAAATGGTTAATTGATCCATGCTGCCACAGTGAAAGTATTTGGTATAGAGTAGAGATATGAGGGTAATTCTTACGAGAAACTTTGCACCCAGCATTAATTTACGAGTTTTTCGTGTAAGATGAATCGGAGGTAAAAAAATTAACTGCTTCGTCTTTTCAAAGTGTTCAGAAACAGTAGTAAAGCTCTTGAGTTAAAAGACTATCCTGATACATTGCATGAAGACAAAGGAACATAGATGAGTAGATACACTGAACTGCATCACCAGTTACATACAATAGAGTTATAATTTACTAGTTCCTAGATACAAGACAGGACCGAAGGGCTATATTAAGGAACTAGCACTTATCGGCATGACCTCTTATGAGGCGTGCTATACTACTTTGGGAAAGGTTCTGTTAGCAAAGTACTCTATACTGAGCTGTCGGAACTTCTAGACTTCAACATTTCCTAGCTTCTAAATTAACTTATGGCGTACCTCTTGTGACGCCACGATTGCTATCTCATTTTAATAATCTCTATCAAATATATGCATGTGCTAGTTCTCTGCTTGATGAAGTAGAGCGGGCGGATTGTAAAGGTTTGTTCATTTGGGATTACACTATATACTATCTGCGAACTGCATGGCGCAATTAGGTTTTAGTACTTCCTTCTATGCTATCAGGGGTTCTTACTGAGCAACATACAGTAGTTACATCAGTGGTCAAACACTAGATTGAAATTTTGCAGCTCTCGAGTAACTTAAACATTTTCAGTGCCTCTTGAGTTGTGGAACACTACGTCTCTTTAAAACCATTAGAATCCCAATTAAGAAGTACCATTTCCAAGCTAGCGCTCCTGGTTGATGACCTCAGCGTTATCAAAAGCAAGTACTGTAGTTTAAAAGTATTGTACCCAACTTATTTGATTAACTTTTAACAACAGCGAACACTAGCTAATGCCCTGAATGATGGTCATCATGCATAATATCCGATAAACATTGAGATTCAGTATTGAAACCAGTATCGCTACGATTATCGCAAGGAAATCTAAGATTGATCGTCACGTCGTTAAAATCAACCATTTGTAATTAGTCAAATTCATGATGCATGAAGGGAAGGGTTTAGGTGTGTTTAGCCGAGATACGTTGTTTACAATAGATTTGGAGAGAAGTTGCTTTAAATGCAGTCCTTGTGGCTCTTAGTTTATAAATCGTTCAGGCATATAATAAATGTAGTTTTTTTCTGGAACACTTCTTATGTAGTACCACAGTTTCACAGAACCTTCGTTCCTGGTATTGTGCTAACACTACCCGAATTACAAGCAGAGAAGTCCTACTATTTCTCCTTCCTTTGTTTATTTTCCACAGTTTCATCCGGATGTAAGGCCGACGAATATTCCAGCTTTATTCGGTGTTAAGCTCCACACCTCGGCCATCTGCTGTCAAACGTGATAGCAATTTAACCCCATTTCTAATAGCTTAACAGGATTAACTGGGATAGGCAACATACAGTTAAGACCTTTTCTTGCAATAATGGCAATGATAACAAAGCGTGACAAAACCTTCAAAATGATTGAGAAATCTATTGTATGTTAGCCGGTTGCTGCCGGGGAATCATTTACCCATATGAACAAAGCCCTTTGATTATAGTTTGGTTACATGAAATTTGCCACTATCGCCGCATTGCGTTTTTAGTAAAGCATGAAGAATACAAAACGAAGGATCAATGAAGCTTTATTTTAGAGCTGCCTTGAAATAAGATTGTATTATCCAAATGTAGGGCAATTATCACCAGTACAAGTGATTTTCCTGTGATTCACTATTATGTATTTTGTTTAGTATGCCAGGTTCCTTAATTGTTGTCACATATTTGAAATTTATTTTGTACCATTTCCGAACCTGACTGGGCGCAAGGCTCTTAAATTTGCAATTCACACAATTTGAATTATTTTTCAAACGTACGATTGCTTACGTATTGTAGAACAGTCATGGGTAACTGTGGCTGATTTTTTTTTACCAGCTATTATGCTTACAATGTTTTGAAAAGTTTTAGCCCAAGTAGTACGATACTTGACTACGATTAGGCAAGGGTTCCATGGAAGTGCCAACAGTTTGCAAGCCACAAAAGGTCCGGTAATGACACGCAATTGGGGTACAAAATGATTGGATCCACCGATTGACACACTTCCAGTCACAAATTATGAAGTACCTCTCTGGTTACATCTGGCGTGGTTAGTAAAAAAGTAACTTGGCAAACACTCCTCATCAGGCTCTTTCCTCGTTTTGCAAATGTTAAAGTCTTTCACATTATCACAGGCGTTCAGTGTTCAAATGCTGTGAAAGTAAAGAGGAGAACAGATTCATCTGCACAAAAGCACTACTAGGAGTATCCGCTAGCATCGGCTCAACGTGCATATAAGCTTGAGATCGGAGCTATAGCCTAATCTAGAGCTGATAGAAGTATCTTTGTGGATCATCAAACGCAAGATCTGTATTGGGGAATGTCGGTTAGCAGTTCACAAGAGTGGGGGAGGGGGGACTAGACTTATAGTATACGGGTGAGATATCTGGTTTCATTGGGTGGCCACGAATCGAATAATCAGCCCCCATGCAATCTTGTTGGATACATCCCAATTTCTTGGTACCATGTGAATGACTTCTACACAACTTTCAATAAACAGGCCACAACAAGTAGAGTCAGTATCAGTGTCTTGCACCTATAGGACTACGATCTTTCAAGACTAGTAAAGGAAAGAGAAGATGGATTAGAATGCAAAACGTTGAAAGGATACAGTAGACTAACTTTAAGACTTTTTTTCCTGCAGCCTCTACTAACAGAACAGAGATGAACTAAAAGTAAACATAGGAGAGCAGCAGAAGTTAAGAAGGGGTGCTTCATTTTGAGAAAAGAATCGAAGATTAAAAGTGGTCCAATAGAGTCACTCTTGCTTTATCTAAAAGTGGAGACAAAAGGGTAAATCATCTTCTATATATTTTTGCATATACAGTGTAGAACGATTGTCAACTTAATTCGTGTTCCCCATTAATAAAAGTTGTGCTACACCCATGCGATACAAGCAAATCATAAGCAGACTACGCGAAGTCGTCTATCATCGGGTGAAATGAGCAAAGTTGGCATTTGATACACCCAGCTATTTTCATCGACATCTTCCGTAGATAGTTTTAAAGTTTATTCCTTTCAATTGTAGAACATGGTAGTGACCTGTGGAATACTGATCATAAAATAATTCGAAGTGGTTTGTTACTTCCACTCTACCTTTGCCGAAACCATTTTGTGTAATTTTTCGGCACCCTGGATTTTTATTCTTGTTATGGCATTTAACGCTAAGCCAACAAAAATAGCAAAATTCGTGCCCTTACTTAAAAGTGTCCTCGGCTTGTTGAAAGCGCCTACATCTTCCAAACTGGTTGCAACTAGTTTATTTTTGGACATCCTTGCACCTGCCGAACCATAATTTCTCTGTTTCCATTTCCTCTGCATATGCATGTACAACTGCGTACACAAAGTTTTGCAACTTGCATATGATGTTGCATAAAAAATAATTATGACTTTCTCAATCCTTCTTGTGCATATCATGGTTTCTGCATGCGTAATTTATTGTAAGCGTTGGTTGTCCTGATTGTTTTTGATTGTCTTTGTTGTCTTTTGGTTTGTAAACCTGCAGGTCAAGCTGTAGGGATGGGCATTGCATTGATTGATGTGTACCTGCAATGTAAGGATTTTTTTGAGTTGCTTTTTTATTTTTTTACCTGTCGGCTTAATCAATCTTTCTTTCATAGCGATTCACCTTCTACTTTAGATACCTCCGTTATAGATGTACCTCAATTAAAATTCCCGCTGTTAAGTGAAAAGGCGTAAGTTACCAACTCGTCAAGATATATAAATACTTTGCCAGATTTCCTTAGAATGACTCTTTGCTACTTATACTTATTAGTAAAAAAGGCAACCGGATCCAAGTAACTACAAGGTTACCAACTGGACCCTAATATAAAACAATAATCATTACAAGGAAACAATTTTGCTGATTCTTTGCTGCTTTGAATTTCTCGTGTTGCGCTTTCTGCTTGTTCTAGTGTTAGCTCAGACTCATACTTTTTTGTCGCATTTTTAAATAACTGATGGAGTTACTTAACTATCAAGAAAGTTTACCTACTATTACTTCCGAATCTGAAAATAAAATGGAGTTTGCAACCAAGTATCAAAATTCGACTGCTGCCACTTCTGGTACTGCTTTGAATGTCAATGATGTGTTTCAATCATCTCTTTCCTACAATACTGGAAGTACCACTGCGAATTCTTTTGCACCATTCTCGCAAAACTATCTGGATTTATCTGAACTTGAAGGAAACTCATTTGCCAACAATGACTACTACGACTCTTACAACTATATGTTTTCCAACGTTGACAATGACCAGTCGTCTTGTCCTTCTGGCAGCCATTCTCATGAATTGGTTTCAAACTGCACTTCAAACTGCACTTCAAGTGCCAACTCTGAGTTTTCGAACTCTTCTCCATTGAATTCTCCTTTCAATTCCTCGCATCCACAGGCCCTCAAGCATGGCTCTCAAAGTAACTTCTATCAATTTCAAGGATTGCCATCCAACAATCTGCATGAGTTTCAACAAATCATAAATTGTATGCCTGAAGCACAAGAGGTGGAAAGCCAATTCACATACTCTTCTTCTAGTGCTCCATCAACTGCTGATACTGACTCATTCTCAACTAGTAACGAGAGTCCTAGTTATCCTGTTAGCGGCCAAGCCGATTCAACTCAAAACCTGAATGATATGATGAACTACCCAGACATCACTACATTTGTGAACTCAAACATGCATATTGCTTTACCAATTGTTGAGTCTACGTTTGTTGACCACAGAATATGCCGTGTTTGTGGAAAGAGAATCAACAGGGATATGTCTAGACATATGAGAACACACCAAGCCATCTCTAGATTCACTTGCAAGTTTCCAAACCAGTGTCGTCACCGTTCTGGTAAGTTCAACAGACCTTACGATTTCAAGAAGCATTTATTGAACAGGCATTTCAAGTTCGATGATATACAAATCAAGAGAAAGAATAACTTGAACGAAAAACTAGATCACTGGGGTACATGTTTGTGCGGTACGAGGTTTTTAGCGAAGGATTGGTTAGATTATCATATCTTGACAAACGACAAGGAGCAAAGATGCTCTTATGTTGAGTAAGTCACTCTGAAACGCTCCTTCATGTCATACCCGAAAGGATTTATCTGCACAAGTATGCACTATTTTACTTCGAGATGATGATTATCATTGGTTAATTTGGTATTTACTTCTTCACTTCTTGTATGTGTTAATTTCCCATTGTTTCTGCAAACCTTTGAAAAGTTTGTAGGAACACTTTAGAATCATTATATATATCTTCCACTACATAACTACAACATATTTATTGGTGTTTTATTATGACAATGTATTTTGACTTTCCATGCTCTGAGTGTAGATTTGCTATTTGGGTGCACAATTTCTTGAAGATGGCAACCGATGTCAATATAGAAGAAAACGCACTCCAAATGAACTTTTTTAAGCATACAGGAACAAGTTTATGGAAAACCTCTTTAGTCTTTCGCTTATATATTATTGCGTAGGTTTTTCCTAAGGGTCCAGGGACATTATACCCGCACTTTTTTTGTGAATTGCACTTACTTTATGGTTACGCTGGAAGTTAGCTGAATCACCACTTTTCGAGCTATATATTAGCCGACCAACCTTTTTCCAGAACTAGAAGAGTAGATGTGGGTTGACTTTGCTCCTCGCAAAATCGGCTGGTTTCGTGACGTGCATAACTGTGCCAATCCAGAATAGGAATTAATGTCCGGTTACCAGTCACCTCTGCGGTTAAACACTTAGCCTAGAAATATGTTTTGACCTACATGTGTCTTTTTTATTCCTCTAGTCCGAACCTTTTTCATTTCCTGAATTTTACTTGTGATCACAGGCGTTCCTTTCTTCAAGTATGCGTCCCATTCTTTTAGCTGTAGGTGGTATTACTCTATGTAAATGTAGTTAATTCCAAGCTATCAAATGTTACCACGAATTAAATATGTAGCAGGCGAGTATTGGCAGGAAGTTAAATCTCTTATAAGATGTAGCGTTACATTTTGTTAAAACAGATCTAATCTAAGGCATATCCTAAATCTAAAACAACTTTAGATATGCATTTTCAAACAAAATTTTCACAAGATCATGAGAGTTCTTTGTTTTTTTTTTTGGAATAAATGTTTGAAGAGATTCCCCCAACCTTTGTGAGGCTTCAGGAAAGGTTAGCGAAGTACCTTACGGCTTCAAAGAATATAACAGTTCAAGGTGCATTTTTCTTTAAAAATAGTCGTCAAAAGTGCTTTCGGTGAATCTTGAAGTTCCGAACCATTTGCTATTGTAAACCCTGCTTCAGAACACGATTTTGGCGACGAATTGGGTCTTACAAGGTGGTACACATAGAATAGTACTCTATCGGGTAAGAATCTTAACTACAGCATTGCATACGATCCTTGCAAACCAGTCCACGCCCAGATACGGTGCAAGATTTGGAAAGTCGAGCAACGAAAAAAAATTATTAAATGCAATATAGTACTAGACCAGGCTGCAAATAACAACTTTACATCGAGTGCAGTATGGGAGTATGCATACATGGACCGAAGTACAGCAATAAACACGACTTCAGAAGAGAGGTTAGAGATAGAAGCATAAAGTCCCCTTACATAAAAGAAGTCTTCGTCTAGAGAACTCGAAATCAAAGGGAAACTTGATGAATTTCACGTTGTGGGTTGCGTACAACACCAGAAGGCTACAGGAAGAGAAGACCAGATTGGGAAGGTAGTTTGGTATATTACATGCGAAAGTAAAAATAATTGCAAGACATATTGTTTATTGTAGCCGCTGCTGCAGCTAACCCTGAATACACCTATCAATCTGAGCTCTATTATAATGTAGGTTTCCTTCCTTTACAGTAAGAAAAGGGGATTTAGATTTTTGTTCCTGAAGGTCGAAAGTTCGTGTTTTGTGTGAATGTAACACAAGGGGCAGTTTTGCCGAACATGCGTTCTCGTCTAGAAGCAAAACGATACACAATTTTTAAATCAACATAACCATCCGAAACAAGATATGCTAACAATGTATTCTTGCACATCGACGATTCAAGTTCCGGATTGGGATAGAACGTATCTTTTAGTGAATTAAATAGCCTTCTAAAATCAGAAGATATGTGCCTCGAACAAGGTAACAGTTTTTTTTGAACAGAGACACAGAACATTTGTATTGTTTGATGCATGGGACGTATGGTGAACGCACGAATGCACTTGGCTGTAGTAGTCAGGGACGACAAGTAGAAGCAAGCATAGAAGGAAAAACCAATGCACATGAGTCTGGTCGAGCAATAGCTCCCTAGCAACAACTACTCACAGAGGCATAAGTCATTTGCAACACTACATGCATATTCCACGAGCGTGCGTGAAAATACGGGTACTACTTTATTCCTCAATTCAAGCCCTCTGTACCGGAGTTATTTGAACTACGTGATTACATTTATCACAGTAAATAATGATTCAAAATCGACTTGAGTTGGGTGGTATACGGAGAACACAGTATTTTGTTAAACCTAACTGAAAACATACGAGAGAATACCAGAATGTCAATCGATCAGAGTAAAATGGGTAGTTTTTGATGACCTTTGTTCTCATACTAGATGCAAGTATAATTGCGAACTACCCCCTTGAACAGAATATCTTTAGTGCTACCGCATGAAATATTGTCCGGCACAGGTTTTATTGACACTTAAAACACTGTTGGTTAAACATATAGGATTATACAATAAAGTGATTAAGATGTGCAACATCTTGAAAAGTTTGATTGTCCCTTCCTACTTTTGAATTGGTATAGTCCAAAAACTCATTACAAGAGAATGCTAAGAACATTAGCTTTGTAATATCGTGCTTACACCTTGTGATATATGTAAGATGTGGACCCTCTAAATTAACATTAACCATACACACTAAAACAAAAGTATTTATGGCGTACTAAAACGGAGTTTAGGTCACCATGAGATACTAGATGATAGCGGCTAGTAGTCATAGCAATAGTGGTAATAGTAGTAGTAGTACCAAAGTCACATCTAAGGTCAAACCTGAATACCAACTACGAAAGATGTAAATCTAATTCTTTATAGTCCCCAATTTGATTGTGAAATGTCCAAAGGGTATTTTGTTTGGTGAATCATATTAATTTTTTAGGCCTGAGACTTTTTTTTGTATCTGAGATCGACGCTACCATATAGGTTTTGACGTCAAAGGTGGCTGATTTTATCTGTTAGAAACTGTGCGTTCATCAAAAGTGCCAGTCACCCTATTAAAATAAGCAGAAGAGTGAAGGTCGAAATCAACAAAGTAAATAAAGAGGTCTAAAAGTGATGGGTCTGCGATGACAGAAAAGTCCTCACGAGAATACTTTGGAGCACCCACAGGTTCAGCAAATGCCCAGGGTCCTCAACGGACACCTATAATTAGAAGACAATTTGACTCGGGTATAGAATCTTCCAACGATACTCAAGAATACAGCATGTGGCAAAGAGATCCTACCGTCGGTCAAGTCCCGTACTATGATGACATGACAGCGCATCATCAAGGTGCCCACGACGTTGATCATCGTTACAGTGCTGGAACAAATACTGTTGATGGAGAGAACACCAATTATGTGAATCATTTTCAGACCCCGGACCAAAATACCATTACTAATAATAGTCAAATTGGAATCAGAATTCCAGGTGCTGTTCCTGATCAACACCACAATAATCGTGATGCTATCTACGATGTACATTACCAGTTTTCGAATTCCCAGTACGATGAGTACGAAGAACAAGATACAAAGTTACAACAACAACAGAAACACTATCCAACTCCATATCTTGGAATTGATTTCGAGAGAAATCCCCATCAGTTCCCTTTACAATATGATGAAAATTATAAGAGTATCAACGCTAATCGTTTTGCCAAACTGGTTGCTGCGGCCCAGAAACTGCCTGCTGCTGTTCATTCGAATGTTCAACAACGTATGCCGCATCAGGATCTGCAACACCTGCATCAACCACAACCACCACCACTTCCTTCTCAACTGCAAACTATACCAGTATCACTACAGCATTCACAACAACAAGAGCAACAACAACAGATACCTATTGCCGGTCAAAATCGCATTAAACAAGAAGATTCCGGTGACTATAATCAGGTCAAGCAAGGGAACTCCAGCTTCAATGAACTGTATGCTTCTGACCCAGATCACATACAGAGTACTCAAGGTGTCCCAAGATACGATGATCTTTTTGGATTAGGGGTAGGAGAGGTATTTTCCGATCATCCAGAGTCTGAAATGCCACCGCCACCTTCAAAACTTCAGAAGTTGCTTTTTGTTCGTGATTTTTCTGGTCTGACGCTGAATGTACCTCCTCCCAACAAACATAACCGTAGAAGAAAAAAGCCTACTCATATGCATCTTTCCTTTGATGATTTGCTTTCTCAACCAATGATGAACTCTCTATCAATGCCTCAAACTGCAGATGGAATTCCTGGTGGTGTTAATCTGGGTCTTGACTTTGGCAATGACTTTTACGCATTAAACGGAAACGTTACACCATTTATGGTTCCTCCTCTGGTGGAGAACGACAATGGATATTTTCCCAATTTACAGTCTCCGTCATTTTATGGCACACAACAACAACCAGGAGAGATGACGTCGTATTTTAATGTGCCACTTCAAAGCAGTCTGCTAGATCTACAGGAACAAGAAGTAACAGGAGCAGTTCTTCGAGAGAAAAATAGAAAGGTTCTGACCAAACAAACATCATACAATCTGTTAATTCAACAGGCAAACCAAGCACAATATAGATCAGGTCTTAATAATGACCAAGTCCCATTGAAGAGGAAATATACAGATTCCCCTGAAGGTTATAAGGCTGCGATAAGTAGCGAACCCCAGCTTCCAAGAATGAGTACAATAAAACCCGAACTTCCTCAGTCATCTCGACATCGAAGAGTTCAATCTTCTGTCATGTTAGCAGAGAAACATAATGAAAGGATACACCAAGATTCTGATATTAATCTTTCGAAGAAGCCTATAGTAGATGATAGTAGCAGTGGTAAGGTAGGAGACCAGAGAGTTTTCATGTCAAATGAAAATTTAACGGACAGTGATTTACAAAGTGTTCGGAGCACTGATGCAAGTGATTCTGCAGGGCAGAAGATAGAAGCTGGCACGGTAGCAGCAGGAGGTAAGAAAAGATCATCCAAAGGGTCAATGTGTACAGTTTGTAAGAAGTTCATCAAACGTGATTTCACGAGACACATGCGGATTCATGATAGAGTTGGAAGGTTTCAATGTGTTTATCCCAAGTCGATGTGTCTGCACAAGACACAGAATTTCAATCGACCATATGATTATAAGAAACATTTGCTACACATACATTTTGTATTTGAGAACCATTGGGGGAAGATAACCAAGTTATTAACAGATAAACTACCGTTAACAGGGTCATGTCTTGCATGTGGAGAGATGTTTATTGCTAGTGATTGGTTGGAGAACCATGTACTTACAACTGATAGTTCTAGGCGGTGCAAACATGTGATAGCGCCTACTAAGGATAATATGGCCAGTCTTATGGCAGAAAGCGAGGAGCCAGAAGACTTTGAGTACGACGAGGAAGAGAATTTCCCGCACTAGATTAAGCCCATTAGTCTTAATATTGCTCAGTCTAAATGTGCGCGCAGTGAATACACAATGAGCAGATAAGAAAAACAAGACAAGAAAAGATAAGCTTAGCAGGCAAGAAACTCAAGACAAGTCAAGTTGAGTCATCATCTGTCAAGTCACGTCAAAATTAAGGGCTGTATTAATTTAAACGGAGTAGCCTCTGACAATACGCGTCAAGATTTGACGTTTTCAACTTACGTTAAACGGTTTCAGAAACCTGAGACCGTATACGGAATCGATAGAGTAGTTCGCGGTAGTTGGCATGCATGAATGGGGAAGAATCTCACAAAAATACAAAACGAGCAATTAACACGCAGGCTCCATCCAAAAACGAGCAAATAATCCTAAAGCTTGGGTGTAACTGTCAGTTGTATATAAATATCGGGGGGATACCAGTGACATTAAACATTCCGATTTATAGAAACAATTGACACGACTGCCATTATCATTACTTGAGCATAGAGTTTAAGGTACAACAGAGTACAATATAGTGATCAGAGAATCACATTATACCCACCGGAAATATACTACAATAGCCGCACAATGCTGTCGAATGAAGATATTATGAACATGATGACGTCCATCATGGATATGATGGATAATATGAATATGCACATGTTTTTCACCACCAAATGGAAAAACTATCCCGTATTGTTTAAAGACATGAAGGCTAAGAATGGTGCTGGAGCCTTTGGAATATTTGTGTTGCTTTTCGCGGCAGGTTTTCTCACCAGAGGCTTGAACTTTTTAGAGGTTTATTTGGAACAAAAAGTATGGAAGAACCCACTGTACACCGCCTGTATGGTGGAGATGAATTCTGCTTCTTCTCATCTGGAATCCAGTAGTAACGAGAAGGTTCAATCTTCTTGTTGTGGAGGAGGTGATGATGAACCAGTTAAAAATATGGTATTATCTCGTCCTACCCTTGGCGCGGTTCTATTCAGAGATTCGGTGCGATTGGCTCTCTGTATTTTACCAGAAATTTTCAGTTTCGCTTTAATGTTGGCTTCCATGTCTTATACCTTATTATATTTCTTTGGAGTGGTTCTAGGCTTGGGGATTGGTAGATTTACATTCGATAGAATTGGTGAACGTTTGAAAACTCGTCCTACAAATAACTTTCTTCACTGCTAATGAAATGCATCTTTTATATTTATACTATTTAATTCCATGGAAGCGGCGTTCCACATCAACTAACGTTATCATCAATATATTTTAACAAATCATTGTACTTTGTTTTTGTGAAGGCTGGCCCATCTCCATCAGCCAATTTGCTCGAGTAAATCATCCGTGCTAAATTCTTGTACTCTTCCTTGTCGTAGCCGTACTCATTGGTCTTCATTTGTTGCATAAGATCATGCTCATTAATAGGAAACATTTCATAGTATCTGGATGATCGACTGAAATCAACAGCTTCAGGGTTTAAAACACTGTTCCGAAGTAATTGTTGTAACGAAATAATATTCAAAAGCACCCTCTTAATACCAAACAGATTGATTTTTTTAATTAACCGAGACCCTTTAATCATTAAAACGTCCAATATCTCCGATAATCCAAGATAAAGATCAATTTCCTTATTAAGAATCCCCAATTCACTCAATTTGTTATCCAAATGGAAAATCTCTTTGCTCAATTTACTAATAAATTGATCAGCATCACCAGGTTCCGCAGTGGGGAACCAATCCACTGATTTGAATGAACGACAAATATAATAAACACATCTTAATCTAATATCGTATCTCAAGGTCAATAATGCTTCATTTTGAACCTTCTTTAGGGTACCAACATAATCATCAAATCGTTCACCGTGTGCATGATCAAGTGCAAGAAGAATCGACGAAGCAACTTGAGTATTAGTAGTACTGGTTTTCCCGTTCCCATTCGCTATGGATATTTCCTTGTCTGTTCCTGTAAATGCTGAATCATTGATATGATTTCTACCAGAATGCTCAAATCTACCACTTTCTAGGAATGACCATTCATTCTTTAAGTCTTCTATTTCTGATATTGATAATGAATCTTCAGTGGTGTTTGTGGAAGGTTTGAATGCCTCACGCTTAATATTTGGCAACCAACTCAATACCCATGTGGAACTCAAATATAAATAGCACACCTGATGGAAAGTCTCATCATCCAAGAAATCATCACTAGAAATGTCAAACAACCGTAAGTTACGGTCGGTGGTCATGATTTCAATTTCTTTTGTAATCCATTCTTGGTATTGATCAGGAGTAGTATCTTGTTGATGAACAATCTTCAATAATGTGTTGGAAACTTCAACTAAGGCTGGGATATGCAACCATAATTTCAACTCGAATTCAGGAACTCCATTAGAAGCATCATCAAAACTATCAATCAGACAAACAACATTATTCTGACTTATAGGCAGTGACAGGGCACAAATTAAATTCTCAAAATGACGTACATAAGTTTGTGCAAACGATTGAATTGTACCCAATGCTGCCCCATTGTAACTGCTTCTGTAGATGACAGCTGTGTTAAAGATGGCGCATATGTTACTTAAAGTATTTTTGAAGTCCATTGCATTTTTGTAAATGACTCTGATTTCAGGATTTAATGAAGCTTTAGCATTATAATCTGCAACAGTAGCTCTTCCTGAGTCCAACGAAAGCAATTCGTTCTTAAAACTAAACTCTGTAAGTCTTGTATTAGCCACCCGCTCATTAAACTCATTATCAATTTTCTGATTCAAATAAGACATAAATGTAACCTCCATAAAATCCTTAAAGAATTGAATAGGTGAATTTTCAACAACCATCGCTTTGGATGTAGCCACAAATATCAAAAAGAATTCCAATATTATTCTCATATTGAATACACTCAGGGGCGTAAGCATTTCAACATGAGCATTGTATGTCTCTGACATAATGTATGGTGATTTATTATTTGCTGTAAAATCACTTTGAACGTCATCCGACAACGTGTAACCTGAGAACATGTCTTCTAGACTCCGTAACTTGTTTTGGTTCTTGAGATTGTGTGATTCAAATTTGAAAACATCCTTTGTTCGTAATATCTTATAAAGACTTCCCTTTGACTTCAAATTAGGAAGTGCTTCATTCATTCCTGGTTGAACGTAGTTAAGATCATAAATGTAATTGTTGAGGAGTGATTGTATTTCTTTTCGTATGATACTCCATGCAAGGCTAAAAACATATCCAGCGGAGTTTATTGAAGGAATATCGCCTTCACTTGAAGTCATGGGACGGACATTTCTTGCAAATTCAGAATTTATTGGATTAAAATCCAATAATTCAAGAATTTTTGAAAGTATTTTATGCCTTTGTAATACTCTTCCTAATTTAAGAAACAAGGAAGAAAACAAGTCCTCTAAGATAATCACTGCAAAGTCATGAAATGAATTCATTCCAAATGGATCATTTACTTTAGGAGTTCTGTCTAGCAGGTTAAACTTATTCATCTTAGTGATATTAACCAAGTTGTAGCCTTTAACTTCTGCTGTTAAATTTCTTATAACAGAATGCATTTCCAGTTGAATGTTACCCACAAGAATTTCCACAATTTGTGGCAACCGACTTAATTTCGATGCAGTTTGTAAAAGGTGGTACATATAATGATAAGATCTAAAATCATCATTTTTAGTAGCATCAAAAAGTAACGTAAAATCTTCAGCTGTACCTGAGCTCCCGCCAATTTTCTCCAAAACTAAACAACGTTCATGTAACTTGGGTAATTGAGTATTCAAGAAATAATCAAAATCCGAATTGAAAAGATCAGCAATTTCCATATAGTCTATATTGGCTGAGTTATAGATAAAACTTTCCAAGTTTTGAGAATCTGATATCAAAGATTTCAAAGTAGCCATCTTGGGATTCTTTGAGTTAAGTAAGTTTTTGCGTGAGAATTCATCATTGTCATTTTCATTCTTTAAAAACAACTCATTCTGTAATTCATCGATAATCATGTCAAATAAGTTATTACTTTGAGTTTCCAAATAACTCTTTATTGTTCCCAAAACAGGGATTGTCCATAAATTGTATTGTTCAGCAATTTTGTATGAATTTGAAATAACATCATAAACGTTGTTCAATCGACGTTCTTGAATTAGATGTTCTACCTTTTGAGGTACTCCATTTAATTCATCTATAGCGTCCAAAATTTCTAGCATATCAGCATATCTTTTAGATTGTTCGTTTAATTCTGTCAACTTGTCTGATTTATCGTGGATATCTTTGGTGACAGTTTCCAACAACTCTTTGATATCCTCACATTCCTTCAGAGACTCATCCAAGTTTCTAACAAGTAAATGGTATGAGCCAATTGCCTTATTGAACACTTCATTTTGATCATTCACAGCCAAACGCAACACAGTGTCTGTTTCTTGCTTGACCTTATCAAACTCGGGAATCTTATGCGCAAGACCAACAGAACTATCATCTAACAATTGTACGGCCATTTCAATGGGGTTTGAATCTTCCCGTATGGTATTTGGCCATTCATACTTCAATACATTGTGCACATCTTTCATGACATGGATTGATTCAGGGGTTCTTTTGGTACTTTGAAGGCCATATATTCCATTGCTTGCGTTTAGACCCTTGACAGAGCCAGTCCTATTGCTGCCATTATTATTGGTGCTGCTGCTGCTATTGATGTCATTATTGCTATTATTGTTGTGGTGTCGGTAATCCTTAGAGATCACCATGCTCAAGGCACGCGAACGATTACCCATGTTTCAATTCAATTCAACTAAATATGACCTGCTAGGTTCAATGTGTGCCTTCCGGAGGCGTAGATTCCCTTCTTGGTATGGAAGAAAAGAGTACCAAGTTTCTACCAAACACTAGGTGGTGTTTTTTTCCACTACAGCTAAGACCGTGCGCACAAATCAATATCACCAGAAACGTCAAGGTCAAGAGTATGCTAAACTACACTGAATTGCTCTACGGTGGTAAGGGCTAAAATTGTATTGATATGTGCTTATTGGCTTGAAGTGTTGTAGTAGTAACAGATGGGGTGGCATAGACAGCGGGGTAGTATCTCACTATGCAGCATTTCATTATTGAATAGTTCCTTTACAGAAGTGCTTGACAAACCATATTAATCGTGAAGACTGCTTCTACATAAAGGAGACACCTACTTCATCCAATTGGAAGGATGAGTTTCGTTGCATATCGTTGGAGACAGTTCACTACTGGGCAGTTATTGACACTTTATACAAACCGCCTGAACGACGACACAAATTACCTATTTAGGAAATACACAACACAAAAATGTCGACTTCCCAATATAGTAGTAAACAGAAATTTCCCCTTTTCGTGTCCTTTGCTTATACATGTAGATCATTGATCTCATTGCATTCCTCTCTACAAAATACTTTTACATGTATCTAACCAAATCATGATATGACGGATATAGACATAATAGAAATATCAGAAGACGGGTCCGAGACCTTCGACAAGTATGTTAACTTTTTTGTTGTACCCGCGTGAATCAGATCAATCACATTACCATACGCGTTGTTTTGATAGAAGTCCAAGCATACTAACTCATATCAAGGTTTGTAACCACAAGGAAGGAGGAGAAGTTTGACCAGAATCAAACATTTCTTAAATCTTCCCCTCTTTTAACCGTGTCTGCAAATGCAAATGCAAATGAAGGTGACGATAACATTGAAGTAGTAGTTCTCAGTGATGATATCTCCAAAAGCAATACCTCAATTCAAGGTCTTTCAAATGCCAATGCTGATGATAGCTTACAGATAATGGATATTATCATGAAAGAGACCCCACAATTGGACAAACCAGAGTTACCACCTATTTTAGATCAGTCTACAAGCCCGATAAGACAACAAATTGATGCATCTAGTCCAATTGCGGCAGTTAACGGAGTTCAATGTTCAAGACTATTTGTTGGTAGCAGTTCACAGAACTCTCAAGAAGAGTCCTATAAACGGAAATTCACTGCCTCTGACATTCTCCAAATGACAGAATCAGAAGGTGAAGAGTCCATATTGAAAGAGCAGCCCACTAGAAAGAAATTACACATGGAAGTACCTCGATCACAGAGCGCTGTGTTAACTCCCATAAAGCCACAGTCTCCAATACAAATGGCTGGCCTGACTTCTCTCGCAATCACACCAGCCCGTTCTCGAGAGTCAAATCGAGGTCCAACAAAATCCACAATGGCCAACTTCTTCTCATCGTCCCCTGTACCAGTTCATGCAGCAGCTCAGCATAGAAGTTATGCAAGTCCGACTACAAAAAAGCCTTCTAATACTTTCTATTTAATCAATACATTGTCTTCACCAGCGAGGGTCCTTTCAAGCTCACCGGTTTCAACAAGGGTTCACGATTCACCAAGTAAAAAGATCACAGTTGACGTACCTCGACCTAAGAATAACAACATACCCATTGTGATTGAGAACCTTTCAAGCGATCCCATTGAAGACACAATCGAGCCTGTTGCTCCTTTAACAAAAAGTAAACCTTCTAAGAAGAGTTTAAATAAGTCAAAAAATGATTACACCTTAAAAGAACTAAATGCTGTCAATAAGATAGTTCGAAGAAAGGAAGATCTAATGGCAGAGATGGTAATTCACATTTCAGAACATCTTTACCTTAACAAGTTTAAACAGGATTATATGATGGCCAAATTTATCAATACTGAGATTAAACAAGAGTCCATAAACGAGCCAATAATATATTGGACAAGAAATGTGAAAGCAACATATGATACAGAGAAGGCGCTATTTTTACCTTGTGAACCCAAAACCATCATGGAAACCAATTTAATGGTGTATTTAAACGCAGAAGAATTCTTCGATGGTATTGTTGATGAGGAATTCATTAACCAATTTGAATCTAATACGAAAGCCTATGAATTAAGAAACTTATACCGCAGAATCAATTCAATAATAGAAAATTTTAGAATGAAGCTATCCTTTAACAAATCCCCACATGTTGTGTTTATAATTGAAGGGTTTGAGAAATTAATGACAAAGTTAAGATCAAGAGAGAACAAAAAGTTTAGAGATCTTGTAACCGGAGTTTCAGACCTTCCAAGTTCACAAGAGGCAAGCCAAAAACGATCCAAAAAGGCTCAAGAGAAATTATTATATTCTCTCCCATCAAAAGAAGTGGAAAAGTTACTTAAATATATTCAATTTGAAACTGGGATACCAGTTTTTCTTGTTAGAGGAAACCAAGAAGCCATTGAATGGTTGTATCTGTTTACTTATACCATATCCAAATCACTTTATGATCGTTTAAGCCGTAACAAAGACTTTGCTCACTTGAACACAGTTGGATCTGGGGTTGATGCCAAACTGACATTTATTCGTTCTCTTGCATTATTTAAGAGAATGACACAGGAAAAGGCAACATCACTTTATCCCAAAGCTGGCTCTATGAAGCAGTTGTATAAAATTTATGAAAGTGGGAAATTGGTGGGCTCACCTTTACCCACTACAGTTGATGCCTCCATGAGACGATTCTTTACCAGTGATGATCCAGATGAGAACATAAGTATTGATTAAACCGTTAACAAAGATATACTATACAGACCTGCTTACTATTTCACCTGTTCAACAGAATTAAAGTCATCATTGTTCAATCTTTCTTTGATGGGTTCGATGCTTTTTAAACCATTGGAGATACTAGACAACTCTTCCTTTGAAAAGGAGAAATCCTTAATTGCAGCCAATTGAGCAATTATGTTTAATGCCATATCAACTGTATTGACATTCCCATTAGGTGTGAGTAAAGCTATCATTTCATTCACCAAGTGGTGTTCCTTGATGTGATCAATTATTTTCAAATCCTTCCCGCTAGCATCTCTATCTATGGAAAGAATAGCAGAAATGGTGGCAAGAACTCTAAGGTTTGCTTTATCTTGGCCTTGACATAATTTCAAAGCAGACCATCCGTTCAATTTGTCGAATTCCTCATATCCAGGCTTGAAGTTACGGATATAATTGGAGATAGCAAATAGCGATTTCACTACAAGTGTTTTATTTTCTGAAGTTTGGGCAATTGAGATCAACTCCGCTATTCCTTCTGGATGGAGATGAAAGTCTTGCTGAGTCTTGGGGTTATTCTGAACTGCGATACCAATTATTCCACAAACAAGTAGTCTCAACAGATCATCAACTCCTGACTTTAATAAAGTAAGTAAAGGAGTCCACAACTTCAAGTTTTCAATATTGTTGGCATTATCCAAGTTCTCAATCATCATTTCAAAATTATCTAAAGCAATTTCTTTGGCTTCAACAGTGGACTCTTTCAGTACTGCCACAGTCACAGCTTCCTTCATAAGAGCAGCTTCATCAGGAGCACCAAACAATTGACCAAGGGTTTGTTCATCTGGTTTCCCGATTTTCTTAATAGCTTCTGCGTCCCCAGATTGTTGGGCAATTGACCATTGTAAGAGCTTCTCCATATTAAATCGAGTGCGATGAGATGAGATGAGATGAATTGACTTAAAAAGATGCTTAAGCACAACAAAAGTCAAAGGACTGTTCTGATTATTATAGCTATCTGTTGATGTAATTAAGCTATCGGATTAAGGAAATCCAATACAAGCAATCGCTATAAATAAGTCTAATAATCAGTAGTATAGTTCAAGACAGAAAACATAGAATAGCAAAAGATGACACAAAATAGAAGGAACTGGAAGTCACAAGAAGCTTCTACGACATCGAGTCATACCTGACAAGCACGACATTTTGTTTGCGACATTTTAATTTTTGTGTCTTGTAATTCAAACAACATTGGGGGAACTTTATAAATGCATTGACCCGGGAAGCGCATATTTCGTGTGAGATATTGATCACGGGTCCCCTTGGTCCATTTTGGCTTTGTAAACGCATATGAAGGATTTATGCGGACAAACGAGTCCCGGCCAATAAAGAGAGATCCATAAACGTATAGTAATAGGAGGAACAAGCTTTATGATTACTATCGACAGTTGATCTATATTTTTAATCACAAACGACCACGTAGCATGAGGAAGCGTAATAGTAGTGGTGATACAGTTGGGGTAGAGACCCATTTAAGAGCATATTTAAACGGTAGCGCGCAGTTTACATACTAGTGGTTATTCAAAGGAAGTGAATTAGAATGAAGTAACCGTCTCAAGTAAATTGATTGTAATGTAGTCCCCAGCAATAGACATGAAGTGATATGTTGCTGATTTACTCTGAAAGATCAGAGGTTGCAACTTACATTCAAAAGCATGGTACACTATGGAGTGAAAAATTCGACATCTGCCCATGCATAGAACGGTGAAATCAGGCATTACATTTAATCCCCCAAAAGATCTTATCCTCCACCACTGAGCTAATCGTATGCCGTATATCCACTACGGTCAACATCTGGTGGTTACTCTCGTTAACCACACACTGTATTCGGTTGTTCCCTCTTGCTGCTCTCCTGATCCAAATCACCCGTGGGGTGAGTTTCCTGCACAATGGATGAAGGTACCAGTACCGCACCTTACGCTGTGTGTGGACGGACTATAAATACGGTGGAATCCCCCCGGGGTTGAAAGAGTGAGAAATCTGGAAACTGTTATTAGTTATTTTCAAGTTCCGAAGATCTCTATTTCGTTTCATAATGTCATTGTCTAATAAGTTGTCCGTTAAGGATTTGGATGTCGCTGGCAAGCGTGTCTTCATCAGAGTTGATTTTAATGTCCCATTGGATGGTACCACCATCACCAACAACCAACGTATTGTGGCTGCTTTACCAACCATTGAATATGTTTTATCCAAGAGTCCAAAGGCCGTGATTTTGGCCTCTCATTTGGGTAGACCAAACGGTGAGGCTGTTTCCAAATACTCTTTGGCTCCAGTTGCTACTGAATTGGAAAAGTTGTTGAAACAAAAGGTTACTTTCCTTAAGGATTGTGTTGGTCCTGAAGTTGAAGAAGCCGTTAACTCTGCTGCTCCAGGCTCTGTTATTCTTTTAGAAAACTTGAGATTCCACATTGAAGAAGAGGGTTCTCAAAAGAAGGATGGTGAAAAGATTAAGGCTTCAAAGGAAGATGTTGCTAAATTCAGAAAGCAATTGACTTCTCTTGCTGATGTTTACGTTAACGATGCCTTTGGTACTGCCCACAGAGCTCATTCCTCAATGGTTGGTTTCGAACTTCCACAAAAAGCAGCTGGTTTCCTTATGGCTAAGGAATTGGAATACTTTGCTAAGGCTTTGGAAAACCCCGTTAGACCATTCTTGGCTATTCTTGGTGGTGCTAAGGTTTCTGACAAGATTCAATTGATTGACAACCTTTTGGATAAGGTTGATATCTTGATTGTTGGTGGTGGTATGGCCTTTACCTTCAAGAAGGTTCTTGACAATGTTCCAATTGGTGACTCTCTTTTCGATGAAGCTGGTGCTAAAAATGTTCATAACTTGGTTGAAAAGGCCAAGAAGAACGGTGTTAAGTTGGTTCTCCCAGTTGATTTCGTCACTGCTGATAAGTTTGACAAGGATGCTCAAACTGGCGTTGCTACTGATAAGGAAGGTATTCCAGACCACTGGATGGGTTTGGATGCTGGTCCAGAATCCAGAAAGTTGTTCTCTGAAGCTGTTGCAGAAGCCAAGACCATTGTCTGGAACGGTCCACCAGGTGTTTTCGAATTTGATAAGTTTGCTGCTGGTACCAAGTCATTGTTGGACGATGTTGTCAAGTCTGCTGAAGCTGGTAACACTGTTATCATTGGTGGTGGTGACACTGCTACTGTTGCTAAGAAGTTTGGTGCAGTTGAAAAGTTGTCTCATGTTTCTACTGGTGGTGGTGCTTCTTTAGAATTGTTGGAAGGTAAAGAATTGCCAGGTGTAGTTGCCATCTCCGACAAGAAATAATCAAGTATAATCTTATAGTAATAATAAAGGTACGGTTTTAATGTATTGATATCTTTTATTTATAACGTAAGAATTTATGTAAAGTGTTGATCAACAACTCTATTATAATTTATAAGTTCCACTATTAATTTGAGCCCATGATTCATCTGTCAACTTTTCATAACGATTACCATTCAACCAATATATGACATCAGTACCATCTTCTCCCAGAGGTAAGATTTGATTTTTAAATTGATTCTTTGGAACCTTATGGTTATGTTGGGCTTCAATTGAATCACTAAACTTAATAAATTGAGGAACAGCATATTTGGGTAACGATTTGATGGTATGATCATAAATCATTGATAATGCTTCCTCTGGTTTGGATTTATATTCATCAGTTAAATCAATAACTGCGAAGCCTGCTCTACCTTCATACTTGGGCACCCGGACACCAACAACCACCGTTTGATTCATAGTTTTTGAACCCATTAATTCATTTTCAACTTCAGTGGCTGATACATTTTCAGATTTCCATCTAAAAGTATCACCTAAACGGTCAACGAAATAATACAACCCATCCTGATCCATTTTTAACAAGTCTCCAGATCGGAACCACGCATCACCTTTACGGAACACATCTTGAATAATTTTGGAAGATGTAGCCTTCTTATTACCGTAATAACCTTGGAATGTTTTTTCAATATTTGCAGGGTTTAAAATCTTCATTAACAACTCTCCTGGTTCATTCTCCCCAGCAAGTGTAGCCAATCCAGTTTTAGGATCTCTCCAAATCTCTTCAGAGTCTTCAGGGTCCATCTTGACCAAAACTTGAGAGAAGGAGAGGATAAAATTAATGATAGAACCATATTTCCGACAAGCACCAACTCCAAATTCACCATATTGTAAATTGGTAGTTGCAATTGGAGATTCTGTTGAAGCATAGAATTCTCCAATCCCTTCGATATGGAATCTTTGTTTGAAATCTTGCCAGATATCCTTTCTAAGACCGTTCCCGTAGGCGATACGAACGCCATGGTTTAATTGATCAGGATGAGGCGAAGTGTTCAACAAATAACGGCACACCTCTCCAACATATTGCATGTGAGTTGCACCAGCAAGTCTTGCCTGAGTCCAAAAGGATTTGGCAGAAAACTTTTGAGATACAGAGACACAACCACCAGCAAACAATGTAGGACAGACTCCCAACATAGCAGCTGTGGAATGGTATAAGGGCATTGCTGTGAATACGTTGGACTCTTTATCAACCTTCATAATGTAACCAAATAATTTGGAAGCCATGATAGCTTTCCTCCAAGACATGATAGCAGATTTTGGTAACCCTGTAGTACCAGAAGTATAAATCAACAAGCAACAAGAATGATCTGAATCCTCTGGTCTTCTAGTTTTATCTTCAGCTCTATGTTTTGGAGTGGCCTTATCTTGAATAACTCTAAAGAGTTCTTCTTCATTTAAGTAATGAAGCTGAACTCCTGGAAGCTCCTTATTGATTTGCTCCTCAGTCTCCTTAATTGGTCCACTACAATCAGGATCAATAAATACTTGAGAGATACTGGCAATCTTGATACAATGAACCAATGGAGTACCTTGAGAATTGAAATTCAAAAATGCTGGTGTTGCACCAATATTCCATAATGCCATCCATAATATAATAAATAATGGTTTATTCATGCAATCAACCCCAATAGTATGAGCAGCTGTTACTCCATACTGATATTTTAAAAGATACGACAATTTTAAAACCATCAGATACAATTGTTTATAAGTATAAGTTTCTAAATCAAATTGATTATCATAAAGTTTATTCCCCTCCATATCTGTTCTAATTGGTGGAGGATTCTTTTTAGGTCTGGGGAATGCAATGGCTGTTCTGTCTGGATACTTGAGACATGCTGCTTCAAAGTAATACCAATAACTAGCACGACTCCGGGCAACATTGTAGAAGTATCCAATAGCATCTCTAAGAACCTTTTGCATTAGCAAGAAATCTTCCTTGACATGATACTTTGCATCAAGAAGTTGAGAACCGGCCAATCCTGCCACAGCTAATTCTAATCCACTCATATTAGCTGGGTAATAATATAGTGAGAAAGTATGATAATAACAATAGTAACACTATAGGGTATGGTTTATTATATATATATATGAATTCTTTTCTGTTGTTAAGACTCTCCCAATCGATCTTATATAATACCTTTTACAATAACCAACAAATCAGGTAAAAACTGAGCCTAAAACTATTATAATCCGCGGTCATAACAAGTGGGGATCACGTACCACGGTCTTCCTTGAATCACGTTCATAGTAAGGGGATATTTGTTGATGCGTTTGTAGGGAGAATCGTCATTTTTCACGTGTGAGACTCAATCGCATTATTACTTTTATAGGAAACAACCCTGCAACCGAGCTACGTTGCCGTCACGTGAAAGGGACGTCTTAAACGGGAATGAGTATATGGGAAGAGGGGTGGTAACTATATGGAATAATCTTGAAACTATATTATACCTTCCTCTTATCCAATCTGACAAAGAGTGTGTAATTCCAGGCTTGGGCTCTTCAGTTTTTAAAACGAAGATAACTTCAGGATGCGATTGTATACACTCCCGGATATATAATTTAAAGTACTTGGGCCGTTGTATTCCTTTATTGGTGTAGAAAACCGTCCTATGTTCACCCAAAATTTGTCGTTGCAATGGTTGACCAGTGTTGGGGTTTTAGTTTCCAACTGATTACAATAAATATCATTATTTGAGACAAGACAATTACACTTGAATGATCCGCCTACTGTAACCAAAAACGATTCAGGATATGAAAATGTACTGCAATTGACAATATTCATTTAAAACATTGATCTCAGAGTATGGCATTAATAAATAGCTCTTTCGCTGGAAATAAAATAAGCCTTTTTTTCTAGCCACGTCCCAACGATGGTTGCTTTTGCTTGTACGAGATCATCTAGCACCTTGACTTAAGCTTTCAAAGTGTCAGTAAGAATCAAACTCGCAGTATTCCCTGATAAGGTAGTTATATTTTTATTCAGTAGTTCCAAGCTTTTATTATGTGCTATGTTGAAATCATTTCCTAGAGAAGTAAGTAAATACAACTTCATTATATGAACGCACCTTTATTAATACGTATTCTTAACTAGGAAATGATATACTTTATAGTATGCTAATCTCCTGCATACCGCCCACCATTTCCCTGCAAGTTTCGGGGTTCGGGGTTCAAGTTCAGTTTACCGATTATACTGTTGAATTTATATACCAATATCCCAAGAGCCTGGAGTTCTCCCACGGAATCGTGATCCAGAGCTTGTACTGTGTTCAAGATCATTTAAAGTCAAAGTGTCACCTGAAGTTTCTCCAGTACGATTAATTCGAGTAGGTGATCTATGTGATTCAACTATTACAGCTGAAGATGGATCCACAAGTCCTTTAAGAAGTTCTCTTTGCCACATTATAACTCCGGGTCGGATAAGACAAAGAATTTCAAAAGTATCTTTAGCAATCGATCTAATCAAATGATTTTGTAGTTTCCACATACCGTGCTGAATTATAGCCTTTATATCTAGACTATCATCATCTAGTGATTCTCCAATACAACAGTCATTGTGCAAGACAATTATCTTATGGGTTATTTGGTAGAAAAAGTATTTGATCTGAGTATCCACAGATAAATCAATGGCTTGAGCTAACATTGGAATCAAAGAGATATGTTCATTGCATCTGATTTTTTTTACTAATTCACTGGAAAAGATTATTAATTGAGTTTCAAATCTCTTTAGGATATTTCCAGGGGCTTTGATAAGATGAATACCCAAACGAAGATTGCAAAATAATCTGAAAATAGTTTTCCTAGGCTTGAGGTATGGTTCTGTTTTAAATTGTGAGAATGCCATTTCTATCATCAGTGTATCACTTTCTCTATAAGTTAAATGACTCCATAAATGCTTGATAGTAGAATCAATGAATAGTACCTTAGCAGTGTCTGTTACCTTGTCAACAACATCGAACACCGCTCCTGTATCTATCAATACCTCAATCAAGTCATTATACTGAGGAAGAAAGAAATTCGGATTAAGATTACCCATTCGGTCAAACGTAGTACTAGCAATTGAAATCATCTTCAATACTTCAATACCTTTAGCCACAGTGGCTTCATTGCTGCTATTCCCTGGATCCAACACCACTCTTCTAATACCGGAAATCATCTTGTCAGCTTGCCATAGAGTTTCAAAAGCAGTTGCTGGTATCCTGGTTTGATTGAAGAATTGAAAGATCTGCTTGTGTTCAGTGAAAATGGCTTTGTTGACTTTTTCACGAATTTTATTGCACTTCTTCAAAGAGTACACTAATTTAGTGCTCTTCTTCGACTCCATTTCCTGTACTGGTAACGGGAGATCCCTTTGATCGCTACATATAGTAGATGATGATTGTTCATACATGAACTTAGCAATTGATTTATCACAGAATCCACTGTTTATCAAATCTTCAGTGGATAATTGTAGTTTAGCATCATAGTTTGGGGTCACCAACGAATTATCTACCAAGGAACACTTAGATTTGTTCAAATGCTTATATCTTTTAACATTGATACTACCTTTATCGTGGCCCCCATAATCGTTGGAGACAACATACAAATCATCTTGGTTACCTTTAGGCTCTTGTACTAAACCAGGAGCTGTTGGTTGTTGGCTATCGCCAGAAAGGAAAAGTTTGCATTCATTTCCATTCTCTTTGGGAGTGGAACTATCACCACTCCAATTGGAATCTCGGATTATCAAGCTAGTTGGTGATGTTTTCAACGCCACAGAAACAGTATACTCTCTAATGCAGAAGCCAATTCCACCCAAGGCAATTACCGCTAATAAAAATGTAAGATAAAAATACATCATATTGGCAAGTACATCACTTTGAGAAAGAGTGGCAACATTAGAGCGAACACCGTCATCATTATCACCATCACCAACACGGGATGGAACACTCTTCCCACCAAAGCTGAGACTATTCTCAAGATACATCCATTCGGGTAATATTTCCTGTGGCGAGATCAGGCTTATGCCTGTTGTAGTGGTAGTTGTCGTCATTATATGGATACCTTTAACCGCTGGTATATATATATATACTTTCGCAGCCAGTAGCTACACCCGAGATAATAAGTCAACTTGTGTTCAGTCGAAGTCGGTAGAATAAAGATACTTATACAAGAGCAGTAGTAGCACTAAGGTCACTTTGCACCTAGAGACTTTATAATCAAACACTGATATCTATGAAATGAAGTGGTAAGAAGGATGCTTGTGCTTAACTATAGGTTGCAATTTTCCTGTATGTATAAGTTAAGTTGATTTGGGATATACACGACTTTGAATCGAACCATTGGTGAAAAACTACAAATGATTACATACACACATGCTAACTATTATTACCATAATATACTTTAACAACATAAACATTATTATGTTAGGAAGGACGTGGCAGTTGTTTGCTAAGAACAACAGTTGCACACGTGCGGCTACCAACTTCCGGGGAGTTTCCAAGTCATTCACCACTTTGAAGTCAACAGTTCAATTCCAACCATTAAGGAAGCTACAATTACCAACCACCATAAGAAATTATGCTACTGTTCCATTGGCTGAACTCAGCAGTAAGAACTTGCCTCCATTAGTGGCTCCAAATAGAATTGCTTATTGGCTTATGGGAACCTCCACACTTGTTTTTGGAATTGTTGTGTTGGGAGGGTTAACTAGATTAACTGAATCGGGATTATCCATTACTGAATGGAAACCAATCACCGGAGCCATACCCCCATTGAATGAAGAGGAATGGGAATTGGAGTTTTCCAAGTATCGTGAATCACCTGAGTTCAAACAATTGAATTCAAATATCACATTAGAAGAATTCAAATTCATTTTCAGTATGGAATGGGGTCATCGGTTGGTTGGTAGAACCATTGGTATGGTTTTCATACTTCCAGCGTTATATTTTTGGAAGAAGGGTTATTTCAGCCCTCATATCACTCGTAGTGTTATTGGTTTAACTGCATTGTTGGGGTTGCAAGGCGCTATTGGATGGTGGATGGTATATTCTGGCTTGGATGAAGACCAATTAAAGGAAAGAAAGTCGAAACCAACTGTTTCTCAATATAGATTAACAACACATTTGGGGGCTGCTTTCTTGATGTATTTGGGAGTCTTATGGACAGCCTTTGAAATTAAGAATGAAAATGCATTACTTTCAAAGCTCAAATCGACACCTGAAAAGGCTCAAACACTTGTTAACCAATTAATGTCTCCTGCTTTAAAGAAATTCAGATTAATGGGTGCTGGTTTATTGTTATTATCTTTTATCACTGCAATGTCTGGTGGTATGGTTGCTGGTTTAGATGCTGGTTTGATCTATAACACCTTCCCTCATATGGGTGATGATTATATTCCTTCAACAAACGAGTTAATGTCACCTGTGTTCGCTAGAAAGGATGATTTATCTGACTTGTGGTGGAGAAACCTCTTTGAGAACCCAACCACCGTGCAATTAGTCCATCGTGTATTTGCAACAACCACATTCTTTGCTATTCTTTGGGCTCATATTGTTGTCAATAAAAACAAGGCAATTATCCCTCCTCCTGCTAAAAAGGCAATCCATGGCTTAATGGGGTTGGTTTCATTACAAGTTGCTTTGGGGATTTCCACTCTAATTTATTTGGTTCCAATTCCTTTGGCTGCTGCTCATCAAGCGGGTGCTTTAGCTTTATTGACTGGTGCTTTAGCATTCTGTGCTAGATTGAAAAAACCAAGACCTGAAGTCGTTGCTTACATCAACAAATCGATGAAGAATATGCTACTCAAAAACAAGTCTGTTTAAGAATATTAAGAAATCCCTTGTAAATATAATTCCTTTTCGATGATTTCCTCTGTATATATGAAAATTGAACATTCACATTACCATATTCTTTTGCTCTTCATTTCATATCTTGTAACATTCCCTAAACCTTCAGTTTCATCATTACTAACAGTTATTAAAGACTTGTTCCTCTTCTCTTCCATTGTAGGCGGTACAATCTCTCCAGGATCATATAGAAACGTTCTGGTCTGGGGATTGATGGAAGATAACTCTGTATTCGGCACACCAGGTATAAATGATAGTTCCGCCGGAGACATTGGAGGACTCAAAATAGTTGGAGGTGTGATAGAAGATGGCAGTTGTTGAACTCCTTCATGAGGCGGAGGAGTTGAAGCTTGATGCTGTGGTGTAGGTGCAACCACTTTAGACTGAGGTGTTGGCGAACTGTTGGGTTGTCGAGGTGTAGGAACTGATTCTTTCAAGTGTTCTGCAGTTGTATATGGCTGTTGAATAAAAATATCTTGTTGATGCTTATTGATATTAGCTGATTTCAAGATAATCAAAGCAAGAATCAAACGAATTAACATCAATACTGCAAAGATTGCAATCAAGAATAAATTAAATACAACTATGTTACTAAAAGATGACCCTTTAGCATCACTACCAAAATCAGTATTAACAATTTCAGGTAAGATCATCTTAAGAAAACTAACAACAGTTGCAATCAAAGGTAATCCAATCCGTTTAGTTAACACTATGTAATCAATTGAATCATGGTTTGCTTCAGGGTTTGGTTTGAAAACTTGTAGATAATCAAGAGATAGCACTTTAAGGAAATTAGTATAAATTCTCGGTTTGAACTTATTGAATTTGGTGATATAACAATGTTTCAACCAATCCACAATGATTTCACTTCCTATAACCACTATTGCTGGTCCAAACACTGCACCCAACCAATCATTCAAAGCATTCCAACTATTAGGGAGTGAACCACTTTGAGTATCAATTAACTGAAGAAAATTCCTTAATGTAATGACTGAAAGCATTAATGTGAATTGAAATCTTTCTGAAAGATCAGCCAATGTTAGTTGAAACAAGCCCTCTCGATCAAACCTTTTAAACACTGAAGATTTCAATTCTGCAAACTGATTGGACATAAGTAATGATAATAATGCATTGGAATAAGAATTGGCAGCAACATGTAATGCAATTGTTTGATAAATTATGATATAAGCATGAAGCAGGAAATACACAATACCCAAAATGAAAAAGAAGGTGAATCTCCCCAATGATTTCAGAATAGATAAAGAGTAAATCACATTTTGAATATCTTGACCAATGGCTGAAAAGAGCTTTTCTGCAACATCTAACATACCAAATGTCACATATAACTTGATATGGGCCTGACCTCTAATATCATGGTACATTTTGGAAATATCTAACGTACGACCAGATATTATAAATAATGATAACCCAATCAGTGTTACTGTAATCAAATCCTTTTTAATCCATTTCAAATGGTATCTAACAACTGATACTTTTGGATCATTAACAAAGGCGATTAATGCCTTCGTAGATAAGACAGTAATTTTCAACGGTACTAAAGTGAATAAGGTTAGAAAGGAATTAAAACATACCATTAATCCAAATGCCATAAACCTTTCCAAGAGAAAAGGTACTTTAATCATATTTTGTATGTGAGCATATGAAGACTTTGCACTTTCTATAGAAGCTCCCGGAGCCTCCTTCGGTGAAGACTGCTCAATGGAATCGGGAAGATTGAGCTCTGCCTTTAGTAGTCGGAATATGGAGTATATACCCCGTTTTTTCCTTGGAGAGGAGGAAGAGGGCGTAGGACGGATAGTGGAGGGCATTGGAGTGCCATTGGTAATGAAATTAACAAATGCTGTGGTGTTAGTCACCAGCCGAGGACGACCAGATTTGGAATGGGATCGTGTTATTTTACCATTATGATTATGATAATTATTATTATGATTATTGTGACTGGTATTATTATTGTTATGATGTCTATTTCGGAGCGATGATCCTTCACTATCAATTGATGTATCTTTCGGAGTTCGTATGTCCGTCATCTGATGCAAGCAAACCAATGAAGAAGATAACGGGGATAATGAACCCTATTTATACCACTGTGATTACTATTTTACCACTCAACTAGTAAAGTAGCTGTCTCTTTGCTTGATCCATTCCTGGTAAGACTATCAAGTGACACAAAATGCAAACTACAGGTATGCTATTATTACTATGGACGATAAGCAGATCGTATAGTGATAAATACAGCAATAGACTACAATAAGATCAGGCATGGTTTCAGATGACATAATTGTTTTATAAGCATGAATTGCGACTTGGATAGGTATAAGGTATACGCCATACGGTGTATGGGGTATTCTGGTGGTTATCTTCTAAGAAGCTATGTGTATTTATTACGTAATAATATCTCATCAAGCTACAAACAAGCTACAACTCGGTTACATTGCATAGCAATGATATGAATGGATTAAAGAAGTAAATAATTGTCAGAGTCAAGCTGAATGGCTTAATTGATCAATAAGGTGTTTAATTTTTTGATTTGCACCAATAGCCTGGAACAGTGTTTAGTACCTGGATTAAAAATTTTACAATCAAAGTAGTTATACAACAATATTAATTGATTAACCTCTTTTCGAAGGATCTATTCTTCAGGATAGACTTCTACTGCTGTAATACAAGTAGTAAGGTTTGAAATGACATCATAACATTAGGCAAGTGAACAACCCTCATATCAGTAGTCACTTTTGTAGTCACGTGACCTCTTTACCCCCACTAAAGCTGGTCCCCCATCAAGTAGTATATACCTTCTTCATCGACCATTGCCAATTGCCCATTTCCCCTATACCTTAAACTTACTTATGAATATAGTTACGCTTGAACAGTTCGTACCACAATTGGATAGTTTTACGATCCGTGATGTGCTTACTCCGGCAGATGCATCACGGCTTCAGCTACTAATTACAGAATTGTTAGTGGACAGATGCGTTGACCAACCATTACTCAAGTATTTAAGTCGGTTCTTTACCCAAACTCTGTATGATGATCTTGTTGAAGAAAGAAACATAGAACATATTTGTGGTTATATACGATGCGATTACACTCCCAAAGTACTTGGAAGATCAAGAAGACTACTGGGAGCTTTGGAATCTGGTGATAAATACCAGATATATCGACGGAGACCTTCTATGATTTTACCCACCACGTATTTATCACAATATTGCTGCAAGGAACATTATCAGGCTCTGGTCTTCTATAGAAGCCAGCTTTCCGGAGAAGCCTTGTTTGCTCGGAAAGACATTACCATAGCACCACCTTTCCCCCAATATTATCCTCTGACATGGTATGAGAATGGCATCACCAGTTTGGAAGATGTAATAGCCAAACACAAGGAACTCAAACAACAGGGTGTACTGTTATCGGAGGTTGTTGCCATGATGAGCGGATTGAGTGTGCTGGATGGTTTGGAGATGCCGAAGGAAACTTCGGAGTTAGTGCAAATGTTAGAAGAGTTCCAAATTGTTGAGAAGGAAGGTGGTTTGGTGGATGAACAAGATGAAGATGATGATGATAATCATCAAGAACAAGTTCAGCCAAACGGTGGTGGTGGTGGTGGTGCTTATATAACTGATAATCGCAGTTTTGGTGGTCATATAGTTTGATAGGACACTGTACTATAGTAATAATGACTGATGATGATTCTATAATTATATATAAACAAGGTAAGATCTTTTCTATATCCGAATGAACTTATCCATTTCCTTAAAGTTAAGTTCTCGTTTGAACTTCTGTCCCATCTTAAAGGAATGGTATTCGTTATCTGCTAGTATATCAGCCAATGTCTTTCCTAATTGTATTCTACCATTTTCAGGTAACCCTTGACGTTTTGAAGGTGGAACATTATCATCTCGTTCAAGATAAGATAATAAGGAACGTTGAACCCGGTTCTTTCGGTTAACCAACTCAGAATGTTTCCATATTTGTTGACGGTGAATCTGGTCCACTATAGAGTTATATTTCTCCACCATATCATCATAATGGTACATCATTTGTTGCTGATAAGCCGCTTGTTCTTGTTTCAATTGATCAGGATTCACGTGAGTCATTCTTAACTGTTGCCACTCGCTTTCCAACTCATTGGTTGCAATATTTATAAACTCCAGCCATTCTTTAACACGGGACTCGGAGTTAGACTTGGTCGCAGTCGGCTCGGCCGTAGTCTTGGAGTTAGCTTCATACTCTTCAATCATAGATTCCCATTCACCTTCCCATTTAGCCCATTTCTTGTAATAACTATAGGGAAACATTCTTTCTGTCAGATAGAACCCCTTAGAACCCTTAACTCCATAACTACCGTCAGGGTATTTGTTCTCGGGAACCTTCTCATCACCTACAGCTGATTTCCATACCTTTAGAATCCTCAGATGTTTAATTAGACGGGCCACATCCATTGAAATCTGTCTAGATTTAGTCGAATCCGGGAATGGAAGCTTTAAATACGGGAACGGGATAGGAGCTGAAGAAACCTCCTTTATTTTAACCTCATAGGGTCCCTTCTCGTTGACTATAAGACGTAGATGTTTGAGATAGAAGTGATAATTGATATCATATTCTAACCCAGGTTTGATGACCCCATCAATATAGTCTAGATCATATGCTTCTTTAATGGTCTTATATGTAATTGATTTGGGCGTGGAATCAGTTCGGGATTCAAACGGTAATAAGCTTCCCAAATATGCTTCCTTGGTATAGTCCAACTTAGAAGGGATGGGGATCAATCCTTGTTGCTGTAGTTGTCTTAAATACTTACCTGTCAACCAGCTGGCCTCTACGATGCTCCTTTTGGTTTGCTTCTTGATTAGCTTGTGTTGTTGGTTGGGCGTATAATGGCTCATTTTGACTCTTTCCTCACCATTGGTTTGCTTCTTTTGACTCAGTCTCTTGATAGGGTTTCTTATAGCTTCTATTTCTTTCTTATTGCTCAAGTATTCGTCTCGCCACCGTTGTCCTTGTAGTCGTTCGTTCCTCATGTCCAATACCACTTGTAGAAAGTTATTCCATGTATTTGTTTGCAAAGGTGACTGTAACTTTGTCATGGCATCAAGTAACTCAACACCTTGAAGCATACGTTCTCTTAGCTTGACCAGTGACTTGACAGGTCGACGGAACGTGTCTTTGATGTTATGCTGGACTTCATACTGAAGATATTGCAAGTACTTTGCGGGGTCTAGAACGGCCCTTTCGTGTTCCCGTTTGAGATGGCCTGATGCATTAGATGATGCATTATGGAGATGGGATAGCTCAAAGTTACTTAGTGTTCGTGTTCTTCGTAGTAGATGTCGGTACAACGTCACCACCGACTGTTTGTGTTCCGCCAAAGATATTGGAAGGGCCATCCGGTTGGGTTTATAAAAGAGGTGAAAGCAGAATTCAAGTTCAAATTTTCATATACAAAAGATTAACTAACGTTAACAGATTATATACAACTTTATCAACAGTATCGCCAGTATTACCAATTACAATGGACTCATCAACCATCATCAAATATAAGCGGTCAAAGGCCACTTACGTTGCATATGTTGATCTTCATTTGAAATCTCAACAAACAGTGCAAAACTTGGTGTCTCATTTGGTCGATGTCCTTAATGGTAGTGGTGGCTTACTCTTGAAGGAAGTGGACGAAGATGCAGATGGCATAGCTGTACCCAAGTCAGAGCATCTTGATGATGATGATGATGATATTGTTGTTCCCAAATCAGAGTATCTCGACGAGGATGACGTTGTGGTTAATGATGCTAGTGCTGGTGCGGACAGTGTCAAGGTTGAAAGTGTATCAAGTGATGATATCAGGATCGCAGTTGCAAAGGATAAGACCACTCCATACGCTAACGAATGGTTAGAGTTAAGTGACGATTCAATGGTTACCAGTTTAGAGTTTAAGGACTACATGGTCCTTGCCTTTGCTTATGGAGATGAAGAATTTTACATTACTGAAGGTGTTTACGATGAATGATGACACTGACCTGAATGGGGACTAAGTAAAACGAACTGAATGGAACTAAATAAAACGAACTGAATGGGGACTAAGTAAAACATCAAAATATAATCATACAATATAACTCCAGTGAAACAATCTAAGCATTATAAGGCTTTCGTATGGAACCACCACTACCACTTGATTTTCTAACTCCACCGGAAAGAACTCTATGGACACCATTCTTTTGGATGTTCCCCTTAGAAGACACTCTGGTCTTTTGCATCTTCATGGTATGTGTTGGAGAAGATTGAGGAGATGATGATAACGTAGTACTAATGGTTCTAGTGGTTGTGGTGGTTGTAGTTTTGGTTAAATGAATAGGTTGGGTTTGGTTTGCAGAAGCCGATTTCAATACTTGCCAATCATTCTCAGAGGTTCTTCTTCTTGGAGAACTATCCAAGTTATTTTCAATTACTCCATCAACCAGTGGCTCTTTACTATCTAATTCAACATCAGAATTGTTAATATGGATCTCGGAATTCTCATTACTGTCAAGATACTTTCTTGGTTGTCCAGGTGATTCTGTTGGAACAGCTGTATGGATTTTGGATGCAAGAACTCCACTAATCTTCCGTCTTCTAATTGGTGTATAGAAAGAAGAATCTATATTGGTTGCTGAAGAATTGATTTGTTGTAATTTCCTGTTTCTAGATTCTTGTTTCATTCTGGCTTTAAATTCATCATAGGGACATAAGGAGAATAATCCTCCAATGAAATCATCTGGTCGGTTATCTAAAACCATGGTATGTCTCCAATCTCTAAAGTCATTTTGATGCAAATATAACCAATGCTGTTGAGGTCCCACAACCATTCCTGGTCTTATCATTCTCATATATGCAATGCATTCATTAGCTGTAAATCCATGTGTATAGATTAAATGAGCACCTATCAAACAACCAGTTCTTCCTAACCCAGCCTTACAATGAACAGCGATTTTGCCACCATTATTGATTGTAGTTTCAGCTGCACCAATGAATTTTTGTACATAATCCATGGTTGGACAAGTACCATCATCAAAAATCATATCAATATGTTTCATACCTCTTTTGGTGAATTCATCAGCATCATATAATCTTGAATTCAACCGAACAACCAATTGAACATCATTATTTTGAAAGAAACTTAGAACTTTTTTGAATGGTTCATTAAGGTACTGTGGTCTTTTTTGAATAGGTGATGCAAATGCTATGAAGTCTTTGGAAATGACATTAAAATCCCCTTGATCAACGCGTTCGTATAATTCATATTCTTCCAAATTGAAATTGGTGATATCAATCATACCTCTTTCCTTTGCTCTCCACATTGCATATACAATGTCTTGGATGGTGATTTCAAAGTCTGCTGTGGAATAACCAGCATCTCTGAATCCAATAAATGGAGGAGAAATCTGAGCTATTGGTTGTAATACTTGATGAGGTGACCATGATTGGATTAATACCATGTAACAACAAAGTAAACAAGCCGTATTGGAACGCATTTTAGGGTCGGTAGAACTGTAGATGCAAACAGCCTTACCTGAGTTAGCATCATCATTCAACACGGTATGTAATAGCACAGCAAACCGGTACAAGGCGCCAATATGTAAAGGACCAAAGTCCAAGTTAAAGTTGTTATACAAAAGCATATCTTCTATTGTGAAGAATACGGTTGAATCTGTATCAACAGGTACATTATCGTATGCTGCCAAATAGATACGGTCTAGAAAAGTGTTAGTGATCTCTTGTGACGCTACGCAGGTCAATGATGGTACATACTCTTGAGGAACTCGATCCTAGGGATCTTTATGGATTCTCTAGCAAAGGACATTAAAGACGGCGTTTAGAAGGAATCGGTTCGTGGGTGCAATCAATGATGGAAGTATATGACCGAAATAGCGAGGATCAATATTAATAGTATTTGTTCATAAATACCAAAAGTGAGTGAGCGTTGAAATTAAATGCTAATTACACTTTATAGATAGACAACCGCATCGTTGCACATTTTAGTTAGGACCATTTCATGTTGTTTGTTTTGGATTTGGCTGGTTTGAGAAACCATACTTAAAACAGACTTCTAATTAGGTATCGGTGTACACGACTCTCGCACAAACTTCATTATCGCCTGTACAAGAACTACTTTTATGAATGTCGCAATGATTCGTACAAGGGTAAGGTAGATTGAAGATCAACCACTATGGTATGTGATGATGAATGATATGGGGACTTATTGAGTTGATGTACAATGGCACCGTTACTTTGGTTACTATTGTACGAATATCCATTGGTCAATATCATTTGCTCTATACTAACGTTTAGGCCACTCCCTTATACACCTTCTCACCAGAGACATTGAGCGATCTCCGCAAGTTCCGTTTTGCAAGTGCTAGAGCAAACACCCCTCAGGCTCTCATATGTATGTACTGCTAATCCTGCTATAACCTGGACTGGACTGAATTGAACTGAGTTGACTTGAACTGAACTAACAAGAACACCAGATATCATTGATAAGACTTCTTATGAAGTCAAGAGAGAAGACGACGATAATATAATTGACTCCATTGAAGAACTTGTGGATGGGTTACCTGATAATTCGCCTCGATTTGTGGTCCTCTCATATCCAATAACTGAGGCCGATGGACGTATGAAATCACCTTTGGTCATGATTTATTGGATTCCTCCAACCTGTAATAACGAGGGAAGAATGTTATATGCCGGGGCCGTAGAATTGGTCAGAGACAAGGCAGGTGTCTCCAAGTATGTATAATCATAATAATAGTCATTAGAGGAATCTACACTAACATTAGATTTAGATTAATTAAGATAGAGGAAGAAGATGAGTTCGAGGATATCGAATCTCTTTTACAATAATATAGATTACAATTCATTGTGTGTCATCTAGTGGTGTGTAGTTGTAGTTAATTTTTTGTTATAGTTTCAATACAACTTTTCGCAACCAAAGTGCTTAACCGTAGGAAAAGCTACCAGCTATTTGTTTGTTACATTGAGGCAATAATGTTAGTGTTAAGATAACAAAGAGACGAATGATTACTAGTGTGAATACTTCAACATAACTCCTCTGGATTTTATGCTTCATATTGGAAGTAGCAAACATTGAGTGAGCAATTGGGTACTGAGACAAAACGACATATTAGAACATTCTTATTATACGGTCGTAAATGGACTTTTCGTGCTTACAGAGTCAAGCCATTTAAATAAATAGTAGCATAATAAGAGGAACCCGTATCACTGCTTTCAATAGTTTGTTGTAAATGTCGTCGACGTAGTCATCAGTAACTAAAATGGCAAACGTGTCACGTGCCATTCTACAAAGTATTACGATTACATTTGCTCATTCAATCATATCATGAGTGAACTAACGCTATCATTGAAGTCAACTTTGAAGTTAAAATTGAATAATATTGCGCATGTTGTTCAAATATATTCGACAAAGAACCTTAAGTTCATGTCTTTATTAACCAAGTCCATGCCCAAATATACGCATGTAAAGTCGAATATTTGAGAATATCTCTAAGTAGTGCGCTAACCTAAGTGAAAAATTTTCAGTCTTTCCCTCGCACCCTATAAATAAAGTCCACTCCCTCATTATTGTAAATCTGTTATCCTTAGTTTCTTCACATCAACCAATAATAAAAAACAGTCAAAATGGGTCGTATGCATTCATCTGTATGTGAAAACCAAACATGTTGAAGCAGCTTGATCTCATCGTGGAAAGACTATAGTATTTAGTGATGATAACCATGTGCTACTTTGCACTAAGATTTCAGGGTCTTTCTGGTAACGTGGGGGTTTAACGTATTTAAGGTCTGGTTCAAGAGTTGAACAGCTTTTAAGCTTGTTTCAGTAGTGCTTTTGGCCGTGATGCTTATTGCATACTCACGATTCAGCTGGCTTGACACCACTATCTATTGTAGTGCAAAGTTTTTTTTTCTAATCCACTGCACTACACAACATTACATTACTGCGAAAAAGCAATACAGTATACTAGATGTATGTTATCGATTTGGAGTGATATCCTACTATTACAATTTAGTATATGCTATTTTCGCCAGTATTGTTGTACAGCATATGCTTTGTACTGGTTGTGTATGTTTTGACTGATTTAGGATGAAAGAACTTTGTCACGTTGAAATTAGATTTGCGTATATATCATCTAAAAATGATAGCATTATACTAACTCCGTTTTAGGGTAAGGGTATCTCCGGTTCTGCCGTTCCATACTCAAGAAACGCTCCTTCTTGGTTCAAGTTGTCTTCTGACGATGTTGTTGAACAAATCACCAAGTACGCCAGAAAGGGTATGACTCCTTCTCAAATTGGTGTTATGTTGAGAGACGCTCACGGTGTTTCCCAAACCAAGGTTGTCACTGGTAACAAGATCTTGAGAATCTTAAAGTCCAACGGTTTGGCTCCAGAAATCCCAGAAGACTTGTACCACTTGATCAAGAAGGCTGTCTCTGTCAGAAAGCACTTGGAAAGAAACAGAAAGGACAAGGACTCTAAGTTCAGATTGATTTTGATCGAATCTAGAATCCACAGATTGGCCAGATACTACAGAACCGTCTCTGTCTTGCCTCCTAACTGGAAGTACGAATCTGCCACTGCTTCTGCTTTGGTTAACTAAGGTGTTTATCATGTCATTGTCATTTGTATTATATAATTGAAAAATCCGTGTTAATATTAAAACCTTTGTTAAGAACAATCATTGTAGACAATCTGTTACCTACATATAAGTTTCGCGAATTTGTGAGAGAGAAAACCACGCGCTACCATATATAAACAGGAAAGCCTGATAACTAACTAACAAAGGGGCAGTCATAGTAACCACTAATAATAAACTCTAAACTACTATACAACCTTTTAAACGTTGTAAAATCTATTGGAAGCCATGGGGAATCGCCTATCGTTGATGGCGCCCTCTGCGCCAACGGTTGCAATATCGTCATATGTGGACTTTCTCGAGAACATAGAGTATATTGAGCTTGTTAACAATCAACAGTTGTTTAAGACCATTAAGGCAATTGACCATGCCAGTGGATCTCTTGTACTCATAAAAGTGTTAATCAAACCACCCAGTGATGGCAACAACTTGAATTTAAAGGATATAACCGAGTTGACGGTTAAAGATTGTTCTCGGTTGTCATACAGTAATATAGTTTTACCCTGGTTCAGAATCATTGAAACTGATAGAGCTGCTTATATGATACGACAGTGGATTAAGACCAATCTTTATGATCGTATCAGTTTGAAGCCGTTTTTAGAACCAACAGAGAAGTTGTTTTTAACGTTTCAAATGCTTAAGATCATAGACACTATTCATAATGAAATGCATATACGTCATGGAGATTTAAAGTTGGAGAACTTTATGGTAACGTCGTCCAATTGGCTATTATTAAGTGATTTTGCAAACTATATGAAGCCAACGTTTATTCCTAAAGATAACCCTAATCAATTTCTGTTTTACTTTGATAGCTCAGATAGAAGAGTATGTTATGTGGCACCAGAGAGGTTTTACACATCAAAGGGATCAAATATACCAATACAAAATATTGATGATGATGGGATCTTCTCAGGTAAAGATAGATTAACCGATCAAATGGATTTGTTTAGTCTTGGTTGTGTTATTGCTGAGCTTTATTTGGATGGAGAACCTTTATTCACATTATCACAGCTTTTAAAGTACATGAGAAATGAATATAAACCTGATTTAAGTACTATTGACAACCAGTTAATAAGAGAAATCATCCAACTGTTGATAAACATTGATCCCAATGAAAGACCTTCAGTTTCCAAGATTTTAAATGATTATAGGGGCATTCTTTTCCCAGATTTATTCTATGATTTCTTGTATGACTTCATGTCTGATCTTAACAATACAAAGCTTTATTATTCAATAGCACACGATAAGAATGTTTCACCTAGTGATTTACGGCTACAGAGAGTATATGATAATTTTGAAGCAATTAAATATCATCTCCAATTTGCATATGATCCCATTACAACTAGCACTAGCGGTATCACTAGCGGTAGTTCCAGAGTCCCAGTTCAGTTGTCTCTACCGGGAATGGCTACTAACTATGTTATCAAGAAATGGGATGAAATAGAATTGAACGATCGTCTGGACCAAACAGCCTTGATATTACTTCAATACATTTTCTCATTAATGAATTCGTTAAAACAACCACAATCAAAAATAAACGCATGTGAATTGATAGTGGCCTTATCAGAGAGGGTTTCGGATGAAGCAAAATTGGATAGATGCATACCCAATTTGTTTATGATTGTGGACGAGTGTTTGATTTCCTATTCAAAATATGTTAAGCAAACTTCCAATCAAAATGATCCAACGTCAACTATGGGGCCAACTTCAGAGCATTGGAAACTGTCAGCCCGAGCAGCTAGTTTTGCGCTTGAAGCAGCTACCACGATCCTATTAACTTGTTCATCAGTTTCACCTTTGAATACTTTAATATTCCCGGAATACTTGATACCAAAACTTATGGCATTAGCTAATGCAGATTCCAAAAATGTGGATATTACATATCTTAAGTCGACCCTTGCATGTTGCATTCCAACCCTTGCTTTAATATCAAGAAAGTTTTGGATGTTAAGTCGAAGTTATAATCGTGAGGGGGCTCATGATGCTGCCACTAATACACCATCTACTACTACACCTAAGCGATCAACCACTGGAAGGAAGGCGTCATTATTCCTTTCCATGGCTAATGATGAACTAAGTGCAGTTAGCTATTTCCATTTGCCTAAGGAGCAATTGGATTCTGATTTCGAAAGATTAGCTGTTACATTATTAACTGATTCAAGTACCCTGGTCAAGATTGCGTTGGTCAATAACATTCTCCCTTTATGCATTTTCTTTGGAGTGGATAAAACAAATGATGTTATACTACCTCATCTTATATCATATCTTAATGACGTTGATTTTGAATTAAGAATAGCATTTTTGAAGTCAATATTAAAGATTGGTCCTTATATTGGGCTGATACTGTTTGAACAATATTTACTCCCACTATTAGTGCAAACTTTGAGCGATATTGAACAATTTGTTACTATTCAAGTGTTGGAAATATTTTACACTTTTATCAGTGAAAAATTAATTAACCCCGTGACTGATTTCAATGCAATTTCCATTTATCAGGAAATACTTTCCCATACGTTATGCTATGTTTTGCATCCTAACAAATGGATAAGACAATCGGTTATTGCTATTATTGTTGCAATTAATGAAAACCTAACCAATGCTGATAGATATTGTTTCTTATACCCCATGATTAAGGGGTACTTGAACTACGATATCCCTTTTATTAGTTGGAAGACCTTATATCCAAGTTTAACCAAACCTCTAACGCATCAGAGCTATCAGCTGGCTATGGGTTGGAACAACCTGGCCTCTTCAAAATCTTTATTTTGGCAACAAAATAACCCACATAGTGAAACCAGTTCCACCAGATCGAACGGTATCAAAGTACCAAAGGACTTATCGAAGTCTTTATATTTCCCTAGTAAAGATTGCAAGCTGCAGACGACATCTTCATCATCTGTGGTTTCTAATGGGTCCTCTATACCGTTATCACCAGAGGACAAGAAGTGGTTCTCTAAATTGAAATCTGTGGGGTTAGATGAGAAAGAATCATGGAAATTATTAGCCTTAAAGAGCTATATTTCTCATGTAGGTTTAGCTCTTTCACATCAAAAGAACCATAAGCTCCAAGACGTGGAGAAGGAGAAAGAGGAAGTTTTCAATTTAAGTAAGGACATTAGTCCTAGAAATATATTTTATGATGTTTTCTTTAAATCAGACCCTGTTCCTCAAGCATTAAGAATGATAGAAACAAATATAGAGGCTTCAATTCCTAGTGATTCTGAATCTTTGCATAATTTAGAGTCTCGAAACTCACTTATGCTCCCCACAATACCAAAGATTAAAGCATCTTTACAAACAGTCGAAGCAAATGTGTTTGGAGAAATGGAGTTAAGTCATAACACTGCATTACACTCACTGCATCCTCATACTAGAGTGTCAGGTCCAAGGAAGCACAGACTGTCTTTAGCTTCGAACTCTTCGGCGTTCTCTTTGGGGAATAGTGACATGATGATGGACAAATCCGAACTAGTAGTCATTGGTGGTCTACTGGCTAATGATATAACCAGAGCAAACGATGGAAACATTCGAAAACTTCTCAAAATTAACGATAAAGCTGCAACTGCCGTAATGAAACATAGTTATGGTGGCCATAATCCAAATATTCTCAATTATTTAGCATCGATTGATGTTGAACCGTTAATTGATGACTTTGCTGAGTTTGGACCAGCTTGGAAGAATCTACAAGAAAATAACACCGATAAGTCTACCTTTAGAGGCGTGCGGGTTGCCTCTATTAATACCAACCAAAACTCTCTGGATCTTGATGCAATTACCAATGTTGCTGTATGCTCATCCAATGAGTTTGTGGTTACCAGCTCAGAAAATGGTTATCTTAAGGTATGGGATACCTTAAAGTTGGAGAAGAATATAACTGTCAAGGCTCCGCAATTACTGCATAAATTGGACTCTTCAATTACTGCTATGGAATTCTTACCTAATAGACCGATCTTAGCAGTTGCCACCAGTGACGGGATGTTAAGAATATTGAAAGTTCTATTCACAAGAGGGAAGACTAATAAAATTGTCAAGTATTCTCAATTCCAAACTATTAGAAGCTTGCAATTGAACGACAACGACTTTATTATTGATTTGAAGTACTTTTCACTAACCACCACTAATCAGATCATTGGAATCACTTCAAAGAGTTATATTTTAGGAATTGACATTGTTAGAATGGTTCAAGTCTACAAATTAGAGAATCCAGTGATCTTTGGAGTTACCAGATCGTTTGTAGTTGATAACAAACATACTTGGTTACTAGTTGGAACAGACAATGGATATTTGTGTCTCTGGGATTTGAGATTCAAACAATTGTTAAAGTCATGGCGACTTGATTATAGAATAGATGACTTTGAAGGTGGTGATGGTGAATCTAATGGAGTTACCAATAATGGAGCACGAAACCCCGGAATATCTAACATTTCGTTACTATCGACCAATGGTCAGGATGTTAGTCAAGTTTCCATTACCACTACTTCAGAAGTTCCAGACGTCACTGTTTGGCAAATACCTTCATTTGAATGTACCAAAGTGTTTCGCAGTTATGTTAATGGTAAGTTTGGGTATGACTTGATGTCTGTTGAATATGGACAGAAAGTGTATACTTTAGAGGAAGTAAGTCCTGACCTTATCAACCTCAACATTGAAGATATCATTGCCAATCTTGAAGTCAGTGATAATAGCATTCCGGAGGTAGGTGAAAAGTCCGAATCCTCCAGAGGCATTACTTGTACTCAACAGCATAAGAACAGTCTTACTACGGCTACAAGTGGGAGGAGCATTGTTATTTGGAACTTGAACGATTTAAAACTGTCCGTTTCTATTCCGTCAACAGCAACGGAATCTCCCTTCACTGTTCACACTGTATACCCTGCGCTAATATTCGCACAGCAAGTGCAAGATCCAATGGGAAGAGCAGGAGGAGACGGCGGTAGTCCACTATTCAACGATATCATTACGGGGATCTCTGTTGTTGAAAGATCGTCAGGGATCAGTCTTATTGTTGGTGATCGTAGTGGGTACTTGAACGTCTTCAAATGAAGTGTGGAGAAGTAGTAATAGTAGTCACACTACCTACCAATTGTCGTGTACCACGAACCAAAAAACCGTTGGGCGGGCTGAAAAGTAGTGATGCTAAAAGGTGATGATACTTTACATCGTAGTTGAACTTGTACATGCTAACCGTTACAGCTGGAGTTGCGGTATTAGGTATTGTCTATTTTACTTATCAAGTTTGGAAGTCTATTATGGGGTTCAGCGATATAAAAGGATTGGAAATTGCTCTTGAAGAAGCAAGAAAGGGTATGTGTACCAACAACCTTCAAAGGATTAAATAGACTATTAATCTGTTACTAACATTCATTTCAGGTTATGAAGAAGGTGGAGTCCCTATCGGAGGTGCCTTGATTGCGGAAGATGGTACTGTCTTAGGTCGTGGCCATAATATGAGATTTCAAAAGGGTTCAGCTATTTTACATGGTGAAATGTCTGCATTAGAAGATGCCGGTAGATTAAAGGGTAGCGTTTACAAGAACTGTACCATGTATACTACCTTATCACCCTGTGATATGTGTTCTGGTGCATGTATTTTATATGGCGTTAAGAGAGTCGTGTTGGGAGAGAACGAGACTTTCAAAGGTGCAGAAGAACTCTTGCGGTCAAAGGGAATCGAGGTTATTAATTTGGACAATGAGGAATGTAAGAAATTGATGAAACAGTTTATTAAGGAAAGACCTGAAGATTGGTATGAAGATATTGGTGAATAGGTGTTACTATATAACAAAAGTAGTGTACATACCAAAAGGGCATATATATAGCTTCAAATACTACAAGCTATTAAGAAAATAATGTAATTGTAATACTTAAACAGTTAACTTTACTAATAACTACTACTGCACTAACCACTATGCCAGTACTGTTGCTGTGGAAACTCTATGCCTATGTATAATAATACTATGGTCATTTTCATGAGCCTATGAATAGAGTCGCACACGACTTCAGCTCAATAATAATGAAAGATGGAACCTCATGGTACTTAAATGGTTCATCATTAACTTTATACAGTTATGGATGCTATTTCAGATAATGTATTCAATGATCTTGACACCGTGGAGACTGTGTCTGATGACCCATCGCTTCTTACGGTAATTTTAGACATTTCTCCGGGATCCTGGTTCCAACTCCGAGATCAGATATCAATAGTTGAAGTGACTAAATCATTACTAGTATTTCTTAATGCCCATTTATCGTTAAACAATTCCAACCAAGTGGCATTCATTGTTAGTTCACCCGTCGGATCCAAGTTTCTTTATCCAAGTCCAGTTCACGGAACCGAGGAACAAAGGAATAAACCTACGTTGATTACCATGAACATGTATAGACAATTTCGAGTGGTTGATGAAGCCGTATTACAAGATTTAAATACTGAATTGGAACAGATAAGGAATAATAAGAAAAGTTATTCTGCCGTATCAACATTGGCAGGAGCTTTAAGTATGGCTTTAACTTATACTCATCGTATGCTTACTTTGGACCAATCGATTCGAACCACAACCCAATCAGCAATAAATAATACCACTAATAGTCAGCATCATCATAATAGTGGAGGCACAGGAAATTCGAATGGGTCCGGTCATTCGAGTCAATTATCATCTACCAACGTTAAATCTAGAATTCTTGTGGTATCTGCTGATGATACTGATGATCTTAAATATATACCAATAATGAATTCCATCTTTGCTGCTCAAAAGATTAAAACTAGCATAGATGTGGCTAAATTAGGAGCAAAGAATTCTTCTTATTTACAACAAGCATCAGATGCCACCAATGGAGTTTATCTAAAGATAGAAGACCCAAAGGGGTTAATACAAGTGTTAAGTAGTGCATTTTTCATTGAACCTTCAGTGAGACCATTATTCATTCTTCCAACCAACTCAAACGTTAATTATAGAGCTTCTTGTTTTGTTACGGGAAAATCTGTTGATTTAGGTTATGTTTGTTCGATATGTCTATGTATTATGAGTTTAATACCAACCGATGGGAAATGTCCTACGTGCGACTCGAACTTCGATGCTAGAATCATTGCCCAACTAAAACGTGCTCCTGCCGTTGTACCAAAGAAGAGACGTAAAGTTGTTAGTACGGCGCCTCCAATCACGTGACTTCCAAAAAGAAGCAGAGAGTATGGTTCTCTATAACCCCGTGTTTATAATATTATAATGGAATTGCTTAGGATAGTTATGTTTATCTATCAAATGTAACCTTCGTTTCTGAGCACTCAGACATAATTTCGTGCATTCAAAACACTTGAAAACTTTATCACCTCTTTCTACTCGAATAGTCCATAACATACTATGATTCTCTTCAATATGAATATCTAAAATGGCCGTGGACGGGAATCGTTTTTGGCACTGCAGACATTTATGATTATGATGTTGTATTATATGTGATTCGTAGTCGTAGTAATTGTTAAAGGTTACGGCAACACATGGAGGCATATTGCAAGTTATCGAGGAGGTAGTGCTAGTATTTTCATTGTAAGAAGGATCTACGTTATCTTCACGAGGTCTCTTGGACATTTATTATCAAGTAATATTAAAGTTCCTGCTGATATTGTATACTGTTGTGGAAGTAAATTGGCCATTCCCTCGATTCGAATTGGGGTCGACTTAATTTTGATCGTGGAAAAAAATCCAATCCCATCTTCAATGCCTCTCCATCTTCATAATGTCATTGCCAACACTGGAGGGACCGATTGATGAACAGTTCGGCCAACTGAGCGCATTCCCCTTACCCGAAGGTGACACAGTGGACCAGGATACTCAGGATGCATACACATACTTGGCATCAGTGAGGAAACAAGCTGAATCCGAAACTTCGGTGTTCTACTCCGTTCGAAGAGATCTACTTGCTTTGGAAGACGGTGAACAAATAGGGAATGACACTAAAGAGTTATACAGCGATCAACATAACAGTAAGAACAATGAAAAAGAGATCGAACCTTTAGTTCAATGGCAGTTCAATTTCCAAACGGAATTTAAGTCGATTAAAGCAGAATTAACTCAACTTCAAAGATTAGGTCGACTAACTCCTCGGTCGTGGCCAGAACCTATTCCTTCGACAGGAAAACAATGGCGCACAGCGATGCTCGACCAAAGTCCACCACCAATTGCACATTTTTTCTCGTTAGATCATTCTACAACCTTGCGACTAGTGGTGTATGCCACCAAATGGTTGAGTACTGGAACCCGAATATCGTTGTCGAAATGGATCTGGTGCCTACTAATTCGTCTAGATACTCCTCTCGACGCAAGTGATACTTCAATTATAAGAGAATTAGGTGTCAAAGCTCTAAAGCTATGGGAGAAAACTAATGGTGGTGTAGGGGTGTCCCCTACGGCCAAACACTGTTGGGCGATGATCGTTACAATTGTGGGGTCGTACTATCGCCAGAGCGACTTGGCTCTCGCACGAACAAAATAATTCATTATCAAACGAAAATTAATTTTCATCGTTCAGTCAACGTACAACCAACCTTGAATCATCATACACAATCAATATGTCTTCGAAGAAGAGAGAAGATTTGGTTATTCCGTATGTGCTATGAAAATGATATCACCATTTCCATCATCTACTAACAATGTGTTCCAGTTACCATCATGTTCCCATTAAAACAAAGCCTGAAGCCAGTGCCATGATCGCCCAAACGTTACCAATGGCAGCTATGTTCATGAGAAACAAGTTATTATCTTGGTCGTCGCTATTCCTTGCCGTTCAAGCATATTTGAACGAACCTGTTTACAAGGTGAAATCCGAAAGTTCTGCTGACCAACCACCTTTACTAAGAATCGTGTTTGCTTTGGTTTCATTGGCTACATGCTATATAGATTTGATTATCCCATCTACTAGTGCTACTGCTAAGAAGGCCTCAAATCTTGCGTCCATGGTATCTGAAACTGTAAGCACCATTGCCAGTTCTGCTACTGAATAGTTTACACAATATTAAGAGTTTAAATAATAATAGTTTACATAATAATAATAATAATAATAATAATACAACGAACGATCATGGGTTGAACTCAAATATCAAACTAGTAGTGCCCATATACGAAACAGATAACTTGGTGCTAGTGAAATCCCATTTTAAATCACATATTCCTATGGCACTGGCAGTATCTGCCATTTCAGGTAACTGCAATTCATATATCCCAACACAATGAATGGTATTTCGAGTGGTTTTGGTATCAGCTGTGGTCGAAGTAAAGTAATGGTCGAATGAAATGTCCCATATGGTTACCCTTCCTAAACTATCACCAATTGCAAGCCATTTCCCATCTTTAGTGACAGCACAATTGAAAACAAGTATTTCTTTGGGAATATCACCATCTTCATGATCTTCTTCATCATAATGAAAGTTTTCATTAGTGGTAAACAATTTACTACTGATCAATGAGGAAGCGGTGTTAACATCCCATACATTAAGGATTCCGTCCATGGATACACTCAAAAGATGACGAGAGCTTAGCCATTTCAATTCCACCACGGGTGAACTATGAAGTATTAAGTCCGCGTCTTGTGAATGCGCTCCCCCACGTTGATTAAGAACTGTAGGGTCTGTAGAAGAATTGCTGGACCACACCTTAATGATATAATCATAATCAGAACATGAAGCCAATAGTTTTGAAATAGGGTTGAACTTGATCAAAGTGATGCTATTTTCATGTCCACTTAAGAGACCAATAGGTGATACCTCTATTTGTGGGAGTCCAAATATTGACAATTGAGTATTGGTGATACTAAAGATTCGTATGGTATTCTTTGAGGTTGATACGGAGAATTTGAAATCATCTAACCAACAAGCATCAATGCTGACTCCATTGGAAACGGCGCATGTTAGATGATGAATGACATTCAAATTGGTACCATCTCTGAGACAAACTTCTCCGTTCACGTCAATGGTCAAAAGATATTGACCATTATCATTCCAAATAAGTGAAGATATTAGTTTCAGAGCCTTATTATTAACGCTGCCATTATTAGCATTGGTATTAATATTATTATTAGTACCAGTATCTCCATTCTTAGGACCATCAGCTGGAGAAGTACTTGCGGTAGCACCACCACCAGTAGCAGCAGCAGTAGCAGCAGCATTACTAGTCGTAGTCGTTGTAGGCTCATCAATGGTATTAATAGCCAAGTTACGAAGCTTTCCGTCAGGCGACCATGCACGTAAATCACCAAAACCTCCACAAGTAACTAGAACGTTCCCATTAGGTGACCATGATACAATGTTGATCTCATTATTTCCACTTAATGCGCTTGAATGATTGAGTTTGACTGTTTCAGCAATCTCACCATCTTTAAAGGCACTAATGACTGCCAGAGAACTTTCTTGTCCATAAGCAAAAGCTTCAGATCCAGGATGCCAATCAGAACAAATACTCGAAGAAAATGATACTAATGGTTTTATATGTTTTGTTGTAAACGGAGTCTCAATTGTTGTAGGTACTGGGGGCTCCTCTGGTGGTGATGGTAATTCTTGCTTATTATTATTATTATTATCATTATTTATCGATGGTTCCTCATTCATCTCAACATCAACATCTTCTTCTGCATTACGGGAACCATTTTTCGCCTCTATAACCAGAAGAAACCTTTCATTTTCAGATTGTTCATTCTCTATATCATCTTGATATTGTTGATGCTGATGTTGTTCTAGTGCTCCTAATAAGGATAACATTTCCAGAGTAACCTCGTTCCCCGGTATTTTGGACTCTGTCATAGTATAAAGTATACCCCGTTGCACCAAATCAACCAAACATCCTGGCTTCACTTTGGTTACGGCTAAAGTTTGTTCGTAATTCAGACACTTCGACGCTTTATCCAAGGCAAAAGCTGCCAATTCATGGCCAGACTCTTGTAGATATCGCCAAATAAGGTAATTCAATTCAGTGCTTGTTAGTGACATAACGGAAGCACCACCACTGTCTGTCGTAATATGAACTATATTATTTACACCTCCACTTAACACAAGTTCTGATGGAACAAACGTACTTGTTTTCAGTAACAGTACTAAGATGGAATGAACCAACTTTTTCTACAGTTGTTTTGTGCAACATCTCAAAGGTCGTGGGATTATCATAAAATTAAAAGCATAATCGAACAAAACACTTGGTGACACCGGAAGCATACTAGGTGTATATTACACTAATACAGTCAATATACGAGATTGATCGAGACAATTACGAGAACCATATAGGGCAATTGAGACGGAGATTCAATAACACAACACTCGTAAACTTTGCGGCACCAAAATATGTTGGCAGTACCTTCCTCTACAGCACAACGACGGAAATCAAAGGCCGCATGGCAAGTATCCCAGTCAAACAACAACAACAACAACAAGAGCAACCCGTACGCGGACAACAAGTCAGTAGTTTCCTTTGGAGACGATGACGACGAGCCGGACTATCTTAGTGTCATGGGAGGTGGTCAAAGTCAGTACGGACAAAAGGCTGGTGGTGGGTATGCACCCAGTATTGTCTCCAAGAAGACCAATAGGAGAATGAGTATCCATATGTCTGCTATGTCACAAGCCAGAGGCAAAGGAGTCTTTGATGGATCTAATTTACCTCCTGTGCCCAATATTGCTATTGATGGGGCACTGATTGTATCAAACAATGATGTTGAACATCGGATTACTAGAGATTTGGCCAATGCCACAGCCACAGAGATAGATGATTATTATAGATCTTTGATTCAGCAAAGGAACTTGGTTGATCGTCAAATCAAGCTGAATATCAACCAGAATCAAAAAAATATATTGGAACTAATGAATGACTTGAAGGTAACTCAAGAGGAATTGATGCATGTGAGAGAAATCAAGGAAGAATTATACATTGTTCTTGATGAGTTTAAACAAGCAGCTGAAAGAAGAATCGAGTTAGAAAGTGAAGATAAAAACCTGACCCCACCACTTAGACATCTGGGTCTGGGTCTGGGTCTGGGTCAATTTCAAAGTCTTAAATTAATGACCAACAATAATAGCACTTCGTCCACAAGGAAAGATAGATCGTCAATCGTGGTACTTAAGAAAATTTGGGCCAACGAATTGAATTCGTTATTTAAACATGTTGAAGGAGCCTCTAAATTTGTTCAACCAATTCCTGGAAGACATGTGTTGGCTGAAAGTGGAAGATGGTTTGAAGTTAATATGGGTACTTGGAAACTGACAAAACCAACTCATATATTTGTGTTAAATGATTTACTTTTAATTGCAATTAAAAGGAATAATAAAGATGGGAAATCAAGATTGACGGCTGCACAATGCTGGCCATTACAAGATGTTAAGCTTATTGAGGTCCAATCTGACAAGGTTAGTAATAATAGTTCGCAAGCAAATGGTAAAGTATATTTGATTCAAATTAAATCAAATCAATCAAGTTATATTTACCAAACAGATAGAATTGACCATTATAGTAAAATAATGGAAGCATATCAAAAGGGTAAGGATGAATTAATTCAACAAGAACGAATTAATGAAACATCTCAAGCCGATGAAAATGAAGGTGCTAGACTGTTGCGTAAATCTTTAAGAAACTCTGGTGTTCTAGAAAGTCCTTCAAGAGAAGATATGGCTGGATCTCCTCGTTCAGGGTCTCCATCAACTCATGTCTTACAAGATATTTCAGCACGGGTTCATTCCCGTAATAGATCTTTAGAGTTGAACAATAGCTCTCCTTATGCTGACAATGATAAGAAATCAATAATTTTATTTGAATTGAAAAGAATTGATGAAAAGTTTGATGAAATTGATGTTGAATTGGCCCACAATAGATATAATGAATCAGTTGGGTTAATCAAATATATTGAGAATAAACTTAAATCGTTAGAAAAGGATATCAATATGTTACCTAAAGATTCACAAATTGTGGAAGAAATCAAATTATTGGTTGATGTGATTAATTTGAAACTTACTAGTCGTCATTTTCAAGTTCAACAATCTCTTGAATTTGATTTGGAACAACGTGTTGGAGTATTGAGTCCCCAAGAAGTGTATCAAATTATCGATTATTTCTTTGCCTTTGGAGAGTTACAAAAGGGGATTGAAACATATTTGGATTCAATGTCTACATATTTAGCTCAAACGATTTCTCGACTTGTTATAAGTGTTCAAGGATCCACAAAGGTTGATGTTGTTAACTATCTATCCAATTTGGTAATCATTAACGTTTGCATCATTAAAAGAACCATTGGAGTATATCGAGAATATTTTATTCCATTACTTAAAAGAGATAATGATCACCACCGCAATGACTCTAGTGGATTAATCAACTGGTGCGTCAATGAAGTCGGTAAACTTGTTGTTGCCATTAAGAGACATTTATATGGTACGTTATTAGTGGCAGGACCCATTGATCCCGATACAGGTGTTCAAAACTATGAAGTTAAAGAAAAGGATTTGTTTAATGAATTCTTAGAAATTGTTGTACAACAATTAAATGATTTGAAATATGAAGGTGTTAGTGTTGATTATAAATTTGATGATTTATTCAACATACAGGAGAAAGCCAATAATAGAAAGTATTAATTTATTAAGAACATTCTGTTACAACTTCTCGTATAACAGAGCCAATTTGGAATGATCTCTAAAGTACTGACCCTTCCATTTAACGATTAAAAGAAGTACGGATGAAACAAGCAAAATACCACTGAGAATACTAAATAGAACTCCCTGGCCAATTTTACTCAATATGGGCTCAACAACAAACGTTGCAACAGCAGCAAAGATTTGACGGATTAAATTGTTTAATGCAACACCAGTTGCACCTCTTCCTGGTAAGGTATCGACTAGATAAGTTACCATGGCACCAATTAGTAACATTGTTGCTGCACCGAAAAGAGCTGTGCCTATCAAAGGAATTGCCCAATGACAGCCATATTTAATAGTCCAACCAAAAATTAAACAAGCTGGCATGAACATAAAGATTGCTAATACCACATTCCAACTTAATCTTGATTCCGGATCTAATCTTCCATTATGAGTCTTAGCATAGTCTCTTAACAATCTATCGATCCATCTTCCTCCTAGAACTGAAGCAATAATATAAGTGATTGAATTGGGGATATACATTAGCCCAATTATAATGACCTTAAAATTATACGGTTCTCTAGCGTACGACCATGAAATGGCCATGTTCAAGAAATAAAGTGTCATGAATGAAATAGCTGAGTATGTAATAACCAATGCAACTGGAGGATGAGATAATAGAATAAGACTATGAGTTGGACGCACAAACAAATCATACAAGGTATGTTTGGTATTTTCCCATTTAGATGTATTTTGTCGTCCTTGTCGTTCCTCTAATCTCAGTTTTGTTCTTTGAAGGTCCTCTTGAAGAGCTTCAGCTGCCAATCTTCGAGAATATTGAGACATATTGGTTGATAATCTGGACAAAGAGGGCATTACTGGATCAATGATTGCCGATTCGTCAATATTAATCTGTTGTTGTAGTTGTTGCAGTGACTGCGTGTGAATATCTTGATCCTTTTCAAGAGCATCCTGTTGATTCCTTAATATTGAGACGTCTGGTTTCCTCAACGTTTCTGGTAATAAGAACAAGATACTAATGACATTAACACCGGAAACAATAGCCAACGACCATTGAGTAGCTCTCCAACCCCAGACTTGGCCAACAACCCCACCAATGATTGGAGCGCAAAATGGACCAAGGAGCGGTCCTAAATAGTAGAGACCCATGGCCCTACCCATTTCTTGTTGTATGAACAAATCACCAATGGTTCCAGCACCTACCGCTTGGACAGAAGCCGAACATCCACCTTGGAGAACTCTAAGACCTATTAATGCAGATATGGTTGGAGCAAAGGCTGCACCAACAGAGAATGCAAAGAATAATGTAAAGCTGACCAAATAAACCGTACGACGACCATAACGTTCCAGGAAACTGCTCCACCAAATAGGAAAGATCCCCAAAGATAATAAGTATATACCCACTGAAATATTGACCATGGTTTCATCGGTATGAAGATCCTTGACGATGTCATCGATTGCTGGTAACATGATTGAAGTCCCAAAGGGACCAGCAAGTGATGCAAAGGCTATAACCACTACAATGGTATATTTGACACTATTGGGGTATTCTCTAGCATCATCGTATTCTGGTAATAGAGTGATTTTTCCCAATAACCCTCTTCTATCTTTAATGGGTATTCTATGAGATTTAGTAGACTTTAAAGATCTTGAAGACGATGATGTGGTTCTACCAACTTGGTTATTGTTGAGTTGCAGCAGTGATTGGGTGTTATTGTCTTCTTGGTGTAAAGGTATGACGTTTTCTATCGGATAGTTAGACTCAATAGATTCGAGGGAAATGGAACCGTCGTCATTTTCATTGTGCTTATTGTGTTCAGACATGGTTCAACTGTAAACATAAGGAATTGTATATTGGTAGTTGGGATGGGTTAAGCTTTGGCTAGTTGACTTTCTTCTCCATATATAACGGAGCCGTTCCCGGGGTACAGGACACGACCTGTAGAGTCATAAGTCTTGTACCTGATGATCAGCGCGGTGCTATCAGTAAATACAAACGAGAGTGTAATGTAATTATTACGTAATGCTCGGAGTACGTGCACGCTACATTAAACGTTATGTTGTACACATAACCCCAATGGCTTATCCCCACACTCACGTGACAACGGGTTTAACGGTTTGATCTGAGATGAACTTCTCCCGTTCTACACACTAAAAAGTGATGTTGCCAACATCATCACACAACGTACCGGAAAGGATGTCAACTACGTAATAGCCAGTTTGTGAACACAAGTATGTATGTATACCTAGTATCTCCGTGAGCCGTTATTGTTGAGTCCCCAATTGGGAAGTCACATCTTAAACCAGGATCTATATACTGCATACAGCATGTGCATCGTATTCCTCATGCTCGGATATAAACTGGCGACAACCGGATGTAATTTCAACACTTGCCACCTCTATTTAGGGCACCCTTAGACACAACTACATAACAACCATTAACGTCTAGTGATTGTTAGTAATTGGGTGCTACACATGATAATGACCATCAAACACTCTATCCCCGTAGTGGTGATTCGGACAATTGTAATTGGAGTATACTTTGTATTGGGGGTTATCTGCTGCCGGTATACATTATGGATTAGTACAGCGCTCTTGAAGAACTATCCTGAATTGGCATATGTTCTAATGGGGAATTCCAAAACCAACTTTTTCCAATTGATAGCGTTTGTATCGAGTATCATCAATCCCTGTAAGATCTACATAACATGGGATGCTGAAACTATGCCATCATTGAATAGTTTTAAGATTGTGGATGGTCAACTACATCTGATTCTTAATCCCAATTCGGTATTTATATCCAATCATCAAATCTACACTGATTGGGTGTTCCTTTGGTTCATAAACTATTCCGCTGATATGAGTGATAAGGTGTTTATATTTTTGAAGGATTTATCCAAGATTCCTATTTTGGGTAGTGGGATGAAGGTGTTTAATTTCATATATTTATCACGGAAATGGGAAAAGGATAAGATTGTCATGACCAATAAATTATTGCATATTGATGCCAATGCTAGAGGATTAGGTCCAGATACGGGAGTAAAGAAATTACATTCGTTTACGTCGTCATCATCGTCGTCGTCATCATCGTCGTCGTCATCATCGTCGTTGTCGTCGTCGTCATCGTCTACACGTATAGTTAGTTGGCCTAAAGGGTTGAGACCTGAGAAACTGCTTCCTTACTCGTTCATCCTTTTCCCTGAGGGGACGGTGGTTTCCGAAAACACTAGAAATAGATCAGATACCTTTTGTAAGGGTAAGGGACTTGCACCCTTGAAACACGTATTGTTACCCCGTGCTCGGGGGTTAATGCATCTGCTTAGAATGTTAGATCAATCGATCCTGGTAGTATACGATGTTACTACTGGATACAGTGACTTGAAAGCAACTGAATGTGGTGAAGAAAAATATAGTTTAAAACGGTACTTTTTATTGGGCTACAGCCCTGCTTCGGTGCATTTTTATTTCCAACTGATAAACATTAAGGATATACCATTGGGAGACCTCAGTGTTGATATTGATGATCTACCATCTGAGGTGACTCAAGAATTTGAAAATTGGCTTTTTAAATTGTGGTACGAGAAAGATACCAGAATGGAACATTTCTTTAAGTATGGCACGTTTGAAGACAACAATACAAAAACGGTGGTAGCAGATTTCAAACTAAGAAAGTTTGTTGAAGGCTTTTATCCGTTCACAGCAGCTGCATTGACGTTGTTGCTTCTTCGTTTGGTGTTTGTATTTGTGGGTGGGTTTGTTTCAAACAAGCGATAGAATGAATTAATACTGTGACTAATGTGAAACATTGATGTAGTAGAAAATGTAGTATAAGAGGTGGATTATCTGCACACGATACTGTTATTACCTCTATTATCCAGTTTCTACTGCCACCCACCCATTTCCATTATGTTACTAGGTGCCCTTCTTAACATTCCTAGGTACTTCATTTGCGTGTTGCTCTTTATCACCGTATTCCTACAGGGGTTCCTCCTTATGGGATGCTCTAATACTGCAGGCACATATTCAAATGTATACCTTGCCCAATTCTCCTACAACCAAACATCTACATTATACCCTAATATCCAAGCTGCATATCGTCTGGCCAACTCATCAGCTCAGTTGGCCAACATGACGATTCGCGTAGGTTATCTTAGTGCGTGTGCGGGTTACGCAGATAACGATCACTACGTCTGTGCACCATATAATGACTTCAGCAGTTTATCTATGTTTGCCGGAGTCAAGTTTATACCCTCTAGTTCTTCACAGGATCAATTAGATTTGGTTAAGTTGGCTCAAAAGTATCACACGGCTACCCATCAAAATTTGCTTATATCTACATTGATATTGACCTTGATAGGGTTCTTCAATAATGTTTGGTGTGCAACAACAATTCTTCCTGGTCAGTTGGTAATGCGTAAACTTAACTGCGTGCTATTGTTTGGGAACGTCTTGGTTAGTGGACTTGGGTCGATGCTTCAGTCTCAAAGTTTGACTAGTGCTTCAAATCTTGTGGGACCAAGTTCACTTACTGTTGTTGACGTAAGCAGAGGTGGTAGGGCTCAGGCTATGACTTGGATAGGGTTTAGTTTCTTGAGTGTTTGTTTGGTTGGGAACGTGATTCTTCTTTATGTGTCGTTAAGGAAAAACAATAAGCCACCAGTTGTTTCAAAATAAAGGAATTAACATCTGTTATACGTTACATACATCATACATGCTCTTCACAGATTAAATACATACACAACAGGCAGCGAGCCTGCATGAACACGGTTACTTAATGTCTTACTTAATCTAGCTCTACCTTACTAGTTTCCCATTCCCACCAAAATTTTCAACCATTATATTTTTCAGAGTCGCGGTTTACTTCAACCATTTACGACACTAATATAATATATAAACACCAACACCTTCTTTCCTTACGCTACGACATTTGCAGTCATAGCCCGGGTCAGAGCCACAGTCAGCCAGACTGCCTAAGAACGATGTCGTACACGATACAACTAGATGCGTTTGTCAGTCGACTCAATGAATCGCCAGACGACTATAAACTGGCACATTCTGTGCTCTCTGAACTATTGGATATGATAGAGACATTCAATGGGGCAGCTGAATACAAGTATTTCCTTAAGAACTTGATCCCCTTATTCTTGGACCGATTACAGACAGTGCCAGTGAGTTTAGTCAACCAATCACCAGAACATAAGCTCCGGAACTCGATATTGGAGATCATCCATCGGTCGATCATGAATGAGATTTTACAACCGTATGCTGCAGACATTCTTGATTCGTTGATTAAAGTTTTGGTGGAAGAGAATGAAGAGAATGGGGTCCTTTGTATGAAGATCATCACAAGTTTACATAAAGCTTATAAACCTAACTTGGTTGATAAAGTTGGTCCATTTGTTGAGATCATCAATACTATTTATAAGAACATGCCTCAAGCCATAGAAGAGGTGTTTAGTGAAGATAATATGACAGGTACATCTGCTTCTGGTACTGCTCCAGCTGCCACCACTAATGAACGAGAATTATCTCCTCCTTCATTTAACGATGAAAACCCTTCGAAAACTTTGAATAAGGCCATGTTCTCCTTTAAGACGTTGGCAGAGTGTCCAATCACAATGGTTTCCTTATATTCTTCCTACAAAGTCTTGGTGTCGACTTCGTTACCAGAATTTCTTCCTAGAATCATTGATTTGCTTCAATTACAAGTTGAAGCCCAAAAATCATTTAGACAAGAACAGAAACAATTATCATCTCGGGTTTATTCCATTTCTCCTAAAATAAAAAATAGACAAGCCTATAGCGATTTCATTCTTGGTCAAGTGAAAGCAGCTTCGTTCTTAGCTTATGTGTTCATTAGAAACTTGGCTAACCAACATCTATCTCCCACACAAGCTCAAGATATCCCCGATGTGATTTTAAGATTACTTCAAGATTGTCCAGCAGAACTATCCGTTGCCAGAAAGGAACTTTTACATGCCACCAGACACATTTTGTCCACGTCCTTTAGAAGTCACTTCATTCCTAAAATTGATCTTTTATTTGATGAAAAGGTTCTTATTGGCGAAGGCCTAACTTCATACGAAACATTGAGACCTTTGGCTTATTCAACGGTTGCTGATTTCATACATAATGTTAGAAATGAACTTAGCCCAGAACAAATTTGGTCCACGGTAACAATATATTGCAGTCTACTTAAAGATGATTCGCTAGCTTTAACCGTGCAAATTATGAGTGCAAAATTACTTTTGAATTTGGTTGACAGAATCATGAAACTTCCAAATAAATTAGAAGGACGACAATTGTTTATGTTCATTATCGATGCTTATGCCATGAGATTCCAAAGTCTAAACAAGAAATACGACTACATTGTTGCTAAACATAAACAATTTGAAAAGAAGAAACAAGCTCGTGATATCGAAGGTCAAAAGGCTGTGCATAGATTCTCGTCAAGGAAGCTCATTCAAGATAAGGACAAATCTGCTGATGTTGAAATGAAGGAACGTACAGAAGACAAGAATGAAGATTCAGAAGTCAAGAATGAAGAAGACGAAAATAATGATGAAATTTACGTTAGCATGTTTAACTTGGATGAATATAGTCCTATCACCACGTTCCCTCAAAATTCGGATACTGATTTGTTAAAAGATGCCAGATATTTATTCAGAACTTTAATGACCTTTTTAAAATCTGTGATATTTGGTTTGAAGAATTGTAACCCTCCAGTTCCTCCTCAACTTACAGATAATCCCTTGACCGAAAAATGGAACGATACAGCCAGAATTACTTCATACGAAGAAGTCAACATCTTAAGATCTTTATTTAGAGGTGGTGTTAGTTGTCTCCGATTCTTTCTGGTTCGTCCAAAACCTGCTCCACCACTGGGTAAGGCAATTGACTTTTCAACTGGTGGACCAAGCTTATTAATAACTTCATCTAAAGAAGAGAAAGACTTAATGGAAATCTTTGCGACCGTTTTCATGAACATTGAACCTGCTGCTTTTAACGAAATTGTTCATGCTGAATTACCATTTTTATTCGAATCAATGTTGGATAATACTGCTTTGCTTCATTTACCTCAATTTTTTCTTGCCAGTGAAGTGACATCAGCTAATTTCTCCGGAATATTAATTAGTTTTTTACGGGCTCATTTAGAAGATTTGGGGAAACTGGACATTATCAAATCCAACATTTTAATTCGTTTATTCAAATTATGTTTAATGTCCGTTACCTTATTCCCCGCTCAAAATGAAGCGGTGATTCTTCCTCATTTGAATTATTTGGTATTGGAATCGTTAAAGCTTTCGACTAAATCAGAAGAACCCATTGTCTATTCTTATTTAGTACGAATCCTTTTCCGTTCCATTAGTAGTGGAAGATTTGAAAACTTATACAAGGAAATTATGCCTATCTTGCCGGTTTTGTTGGATACTTTGAACAAAATGATTGTTAATGCCAGAAGGTCCTATGAGAGAGATATTTATGTGGAATTATGCCTTACAATCCCAGTTAGACTCTCTGTTCTTGTTCCTCATTTGAATTACTTAACTCGTCCACTTGTTTATGCATTGAACGGTTCACAAGACTTGGTGAGTCAAGGTTTAAGAACTTTTGAATTATGTGTGGACAACTTGACTGCTGAATATTTTGATCCAATGATTGAACCGGTTCTTGACGAATTCATGGCAGCTCTTTGGAAGCACTTACAACCAATTCCTTATCATCATCAACATTCACATACAGCCATTCGGATTTTAGGGAAACTTGGTGGTAGAAACCATAAACATTTCAAACATATTGCCAACCTTAAAGCCGAAACCGAATTAAACCAAGAAGTTAAGGCCTTGTTTCTGATCTATGGACTAGATGGGAAGATTCCTGTTTCCATTACTCCAGGAGTCGAATCGGCCATTAAATTATTGGAAGACCCCAAGATTAAATTGCACTACCGGATTAGTGCATTTAAATATTTATCCAATATCATGAAGTTATTCATTGATACTACGGCCATTCCTCATGATTATTCCAACTACGTCACTCAATGTGTGGAGTATTTGAAAGTGGAAGGTGGTGGAGACGATGACGATTTTACACTGGAACTTGAACCTTCAGGAATTAAAGATATGGATAAATTAGATTTGCAACAGAAATTGTTTCAAAAACTTATGGAAATGTTATTTTTTTCTGTTTCCATTCCAGAACTTCAAAAGGAATCTTCGGAGCTAATCGACGGTGTTGCAAACCACTTTGTTATATCTCATGTTTCCAGCTCAGTTATTGATAAGATAAAGAAAGAGAGACCATTTTCAGTTAATGATAATGAAGGCAAAGCATATATCAATGATACGGCATTTTTCAATGCGTTGATCTTTGGCCTAAGTTCTTGGAACCCTGAAGTCCGAAGAAAAGGTTGTGACATTATAAAGTTGATTTTTAAAACTGCCAATACTTTATTTGGATCAGAAGAGAATGCCTTATATTCCCCATTTTTCAGAACATTGTTCTATAAGTTGACCCACTCATGTTATAATGAATTCTTTGGTGCCAAACTTGGGGGTATTTTGGGGTTGAAATGTATGTTTGAAGACATGAACATTCCATCTTCGTGGTTCTTTAAACGACAATTTGAATTGGTAAGGGCCATTGTGTTTACCATAAGAGATACTCCTAGTAATGCTGCATTTGAAGTGTGTGATATGGCAAAGGAATTGGTGTTGAAGGTATTGGGTGAATGTAACAAGGGTGTGACACAGGAAACCATTTTGGAAAAGCCTTTCCAAACTATCATTGGTGCCATTGTGTATGATTTAGCCAGTGCAAATCCATTGGTTAGAGAAGTTTCAAAGGAAGCGTTGACCACTTTAAGTGAAACAACTGGTGTTCCAATAGTTACCATGATGAGTCCTTGCAAACATTTACTTCTAACTCCTATATTTGTTAAGCCCTTGAGAGCTTTACCATTTCCCATGCAAATTGGTAATTTGGATGCTATAACGTTTTGTTTGAATCTTGAAAATACCTTTTTGACGTTTAATGAAGAACTTAATCGATTGTTATTGGAAGCTTTGGCATTGGTTGATGCGGATGATGAATCTTTAGCCAATGTTCATCGACTTTACGAATACAGAACCGCTCAACAGTTGATCCAGTTGAGAGTTGCATGTATCAAACTACTTGCATTGGCATTAACCCGACCAGACTTCTCCTTGGGATCATTAGCAGAGGCCAGAATTAGAATCTTGGGTGTATTCTTTAAGGCACTTTGTAATAAATCCACTGAGATTATCAATGCTGCTCATCAAGGTTTAAAAGCAAGCTTAAAAGAAAATGCAAAATTACCCAAAGAATTACTTCAAAATGGTCTTCGTCCAATGCTTATGAATTTATCTGATCATAAGAAATTGACCTTATCTGGTTTGGAAGCTTTAGCCAAACTTTTGGAATTATTAATTTCATATTTCAGAGTGGAAATTGGTAAGAAATTATTAGACCACTTAATGGCATGGGCTCAGGTGAATACCTTGAGTCAAATTTCAACCCAAGACTTGGAAAATAACCATACGGTTCAAATTGTGCTGTCCATTCTTAATATTTTCCATTTATTACCTCCCAAAGCCGATAGTTTTATGGAGAAAATCATCAATACTCTTCAATATTTGGAAGGAAATTTATATCGTCATCAAAGTTCACCATTTAGAGAACCAGTTTCGAAATATTTGAACCGTTTTGCTGATAACTGCTTGAGTTATTTCATGGACAACTACAATAATCGGAAATTGGGTAATATGTTGGCTTATATGTCTGGACTTGAGAATTGTCTTAACTTACGAACAGCAGCCAAATTAAAATTGGATACGATCTTTGATAAAGTGATCAATGAAACCGTGGATGAAGTCAAAGTCATTGAATTTGCTAATACGGTGGATTTATTTGAATCTTTAATTAAATATGATGATGAATGGTTTGATACACAAATTGATAAGTTGGAGAAATTGGAATCATTAATTCCAACAATTGAAACCATAAAGGAAAACGCTCCTTTGGTTACAGGGATCCATTTCCAAGCAGATCAATCGATTAACAAATTACAATCAATCATGATAAAATACTTGGAAAGAAACCCCAATGAAAAGGATTTATTATTCACCATAGTTGGGAGACTCTCCAAATCAAATATTGGAGTCCCCAGTAAGCTTGATGACTATATTTATAACTCCATTGTGACTTCAGATGATGTTCCACTAAGAGAAGCATATTTGGTCAAAAGTATCAGGGCCATCACCAATTCAGAAAACAGTTTGGCAACTAAGAACTATATAAGCAAGAAGGTGTGTCTTCCTATATTGCTATATGAGATTGTTAGGCATAAGAGTTTGGAAAGGTTTCTTAGGCATGATGATGACAATTCTACTCCAGAATGGCTCCAGTTATTCTATGAGAACGTATGGAAATCTACCAATGATATCATCACTGACCATTCGTCTGGGAAGTTGGATAGTTTAAGGTTTGAATTGTTGCAAATGACTGCGGTTCTTTTAAAATGGGTTCCGGAGTATCTTAGTGACTACCGGAAGGATATTATAAAGTTCAGTTGGAACTATATCAAGTTGGAAGATAGCATTTCTAAGCAAGTTGCTTATGTTACCACTGCTTATTTCATAGCAGCTTATGAGACTCCTTCCAAACTTGCTACTCAAGTGTTTGTGGCATTATTGCGGACCCACCAGTCGGATTCAAGGCATTTGGTTGAACAAGCATTGAACATTTTGGCTCCAGTAATGCCCAAAAGAATGGCTGAATCTGGATCTAACTCTATCAGTTGGTTGAAATGGCCTCGAAGAGTCATTTCAGAAGATGGGTTCAATGTAACTCAAGTCTTGAATGTCTATCATTTCATTGTCCAACATTCAGATATATTCTTTATTGCCAGAGAGCATTTTATTCCCAATATTATCACTGCTATGGGTAAATTGACTATTCTTGCCAATCCTGCTGTGGAAAACCAAGTCTTAGCCATTGAATTGGCAGAGTTAATCTTGAAATGGGCAAAGAGAGCCAAGCAAGAGCCAAATAGTAAAGGTGACGAAGAGATTCTTTTGCAAGCTGCCGAAGCAGAAAGCGACTTTACCACGTCTCCAGATTATAGTATTCCCTTTGGCCAAAGAGAAGCATGTGTTACCTTCTTAATAAGATATGTTTGTATCAGTCCTCAAAGAGCCTCTGAAAGTGAATTGGGACAGAAGGCGTTGGGAATCTTGAACGATCTATTGAGTGCTGATTTCTGGCCTGAAATCAACGTTAAGCTTTCATTCTTTGAAAAGTTTTTATTGCCTAATGACTTGAATAATAGCAATGGATTGGGGTATTGCCTAAATGCTTTGGAAGTGTTGGGAGTTGTTTTGGAATGGAAGAGTTATGATTGGATCTACTCCAATATTGGCTATTTGCAGAAGCTTTTAACGAAGTGTATTAAATCCGATAATCATGATATTCAGGAAGTGTTACAGCGAGTGTTGATGATTATTTTAAATGCCATAAGTTCCAAGAATCTTTCTGAGGAAGAAGAGGATGATGACACTCAAGCATTCATTCAATTGTTGGTGACTACTGTTTCTGAAGATTTACCTGAAACACCTTCAGTGGCCGCAGGGGTTGCCTTATCATGGACATTGGCCAATTCCAGACCTTCTACATTGAACTCTTTGCTTCCACTTCTTATGAAAACTTTCAGCAAGCTTTGTAAGGATCATATTGCAATTACTCATAATGGCATGCAATCCCTGACCCTGCTGGACAGTTCCTACAATTCTGAATTTGAAGCGAAGATGACCACCAAGTTATTGGAGAAGATCCTCAACTTGTGCTCCATGAGAATTAGTAGTCTTGGAGATCAAAGACGATACTTTTTGTCATTGCTTGCACAATTGATTGAACGGTCATTGGATAAAGATACCTTGGATAAAATCATCAAGATCGTTAAAGAATGGGTGTTTTCCAGAACCGACTTATTCCCTACCACAAAGGAGAAGGCTAGTATATTGGCCAAGATGATGGTATTTGAAATAAGAGGTGAACCAACGTTATCCAAAGAATTTTATCAGATCATTATTGATATCTTTGAAGATGACACTTTTAGTTGTACTGAACTTACTGTTCGTATGGAGCAACCATTCCTTGTGGGGACCAGATCTGCTTATGTTGATATTCGTCGTAAGCTCATGTCAATTTTGAATAACAGTTTGGAAAGAGATATTAGAAAGAGACTCTATTATGTTATCCGAGAACAGAATTGGGAATATTTGGCTGATTATCCATGGTTGAATCAAGCTATTCAATTACTTTTCGGTTCGTTTGAACAGAATTTTAAGCTTGAACTTGTGGATAGCGAGTTCAAATTAGCACCATTAACTGGGTATCCCTACGGTATTAAGCCAAAGAATAATAAGGATGAAGATAAAATGGAAATTGATAACGATAGTGATAACGATTTGATTAAATTGCTTGAAAAGCATAATGATTTTTTGACTTCGTTAGCTGTGAGTTCCAATGATTTGATTGAACCTTTGGTCGATATGTTTTATCAAAGCAGCAATGCCATTGACCGTACTTGGTCAGTTCTTTTACCTATTGCATTCAAGTCACTTTCCAGATCAGAGCATTTGGATTTCACTCGGTTCTTGGTGATCTTACTTTCCAAGGATTACCACATAAAACAAATCAACAGCAGACCCAATGTGATTCAATCATTGCTTGAAGGAATATCCAAATGTGATGAGCTTCAATTACCTCCATTTGCAGTTGAATGTCTAGCCTCCAATTTTGATGCCTGGTCTCAAGGTATTAATCTTTTAGAACACATTAGTGACCAATCTGTGAACGGGAATGCTGATATGCGTGCTGTGACTCAAGATGCCTTGGCCAAGTTGTATGCTCAATTGAAGGAAGACGATATGTTTTATGGATTATGGAGAAGAAGAGCTAAGTACCTGGAAACCATTGCTGCCTTATCATTTGAACAAATTGGTCTTTGGGATAGAGCTCAACAACTCTATGAAACTGCACAAATTAAAGCTCGTAGTGGGGCACTTCCCTATGGGGAATCTGAATACGCTTTATGGGAAGATAATTGGATTTTATGCGCTGAAAAGCTTCAACATTGGGACGTTTTAACTGAGCTTGCCAAACATGAAGGATTTTCTGATCTTTTACTTGAATGTGGTTGGAGAGTGGCAGATTGGAACACTGATAGAGAGACACTTGATCAAACAGTTAAGAACGTTATGGATGTTCCAACTCCTAGACGTCAAGTTTTTGAAACATTCCTCTGCTTACAAGGCTTTGGACAAGAGAAGGAAACTTTGCAAGATCTTTCTAAACTTTGTGACGATGGAATTCAACTTGCCTTACGTAAATGGCATGCTTTACCAAGCAGATTCACCGATGCTCATATCCCATTGTTGCACACCTTCCAACAATATGTTGAGTTTATGGAAGCAAGTCAAGTGTACTCCAGTTTGGCTGGCACTACAGTTAATAATTTGGATATGAAGTCTCAGGAGTTGAAGAGAGTATTACAAGTTTGGAGAGAACGGTTACCCAATATCTGGGACGATATCAATATTTGGAATGATTTGGTGACTTGGAGACAACATGCCTTCCAGGTGATTAATAAGGTCTATATGCCTTTCATTCCTATGCTTCAACAATCCAATGGAGGTAACGTTAACTCCTATGCTTATAGAGGATTCCATGAAATTGCCTGGGTCATCAACAGGTTTGCACATGTTGCTAGAAAGCATAACATGCCCGATGTATGTGTGAACCAACTATCAAGAATCTACCAATTGCCTAACATTGAGATCCAGGAAGCCTTTTTGAAGTTGAAGGAACAAGTGAAATGCCATTACCAAAATGCCAGTGAATTAAGTACTGGTTTAGATGTTATCAGCAGTACCAATATGGTCTTCTTTGCTACTCAACAGAAGGCTGAATTCTTTACGTTGAAGGGGATGTTTTTGAACAAGTTGAATCAAAAGGATGAAGCCAATAAGATGTTTGCAACTTCCGTTCAAATTGATCTTAATTTCCCTAAAGCTTGGGCTGAATGGGGTGTGTTTAATGATCGTAGATTTAAAGAAAATCCAAACGATATGGTTTATGCTAACAATGCCATTAGTTGTTACTTACAAGCTGCTGGGTTGTATAAAAATGGTAAAACTCGCAAACTTTTGGCTCGGATCTTATGGCTTATTAGTTTGGATGATGCTTCCGGACGTCTAGCACAAGCTTTTGATGATTTCAGAGGTGAAGTGTCTGTTTGGTATTGGATTACTTTTATCCCACAACTTTTGAATTCATTATCTCATAAGGAAGCCAGGTTAGCAAGGCAAGTGCTTATTAGAATTGCAAAGAGTTATCCTCAAGCATTACACTTTCAACTTCGTACTACTAAGGAAGAGTTTGCTGCTAAGCAGAGACAACTTGTGGAGTTATCTCACCAACAACAAAGAAATGCTACTGGAAAGGCTGATTCAAAGACAGCAACAACAACGACTTCTTCTTCTAATTCAACCGATACGAAATCCAATGGTGCACAAGCATCACCACAGTCCACAGAAACTAAAGACTCACCGCAACAAGGAACTACAAAAGATTCCACCACAAATGGTACCACTACTGAGAGTCCAAAGACTACGCCCAAACCTTCTGGAGTCGAGTCCAATCAAGAGGTTATCAAACAAGCATGGAAACACGTGGAAGAGATTATGGGTATTCTTAAGACAGCCTATCCATTGTTGGCCCTTTCATTGGAGTCTTTAGTGGATCAAATCAACCAAAGATTCAAGTGTACTGCTGATGAGGACGCATACAGACTTTGTATTGCGCTTTTGAATGATGGAGTTCAATATCTCAATCGTCTTGGGAACCCCAAGGACGATGCCAAGTTACCACCAATGACAGAAGCCAACATCACCAGATTTGCAGAGACTGTTTTACCCAAGCAAATTAGGGCTGAATTCGAACGAGATCTTGTAGTTGGCAAACCAAACTTGAAGACGTATATCACCAAGCTTCGGAAATGGAGAGATAGATTGGAAGATAAATTAGATAGACGGTTTTCAGAAGTGAACTTGGAGAACTTGTGTCCACATTTGAGTGAATTCCATCATCAAAAGTTTGAAGAGATTGAAGTTCCTGGACAGTATCTTTTGAATAAGGATAACAATTCTCATTTCATCAAGATTGAACGGTTCTTACCCACCATACAACTTGCCCGAGGATCCAGTGCTTGCTTTAAACGATTAAGAATTAGGGGTAACGATGGGTCTACTCATGTATTTGCCGTTCAATTCCCTGCTGCTAGACATTGTCGACGTGAAGAGAACTTATTTCAACTTTATCGTATTTTTAGTGATACGCTTAAGCGTAAGGTTGAAACCCGTCGTCGTCATATTCAATTTTCACTCCCCATAGCTGTTCCCCTTTCACCACACATTCGGATCATCAATGATGATGTCAAGAACATATCAATGCAAAAAATATATGAAGATTACTGTCGAAAGAATGGTAAGAGTCGTGATGAACCGTTCATATATACTGTTGATAAGCTTAGAGCAGCGTTTGACCCCAGATTACCCAAACCAGATATCATGAGTATTAGAGTGGAGATCTTGAGTGCTGTTCAATCGCTACTTGTACCCTCTACGGTGATGAAGAACTATTTCATGTCGTTGTACCCTAATTTTGAAGACTTTTGGTTATTCAGAAAGCAATTCACTTCTCAATATGCTTCCTTTATCTTCACTACTTATATGATGTGCGTTAACGGGAGACAACCCGCTAAGATCCACATTAATAGGGGTTCCGGTTCAGTGTTCACCTCGGAAATGTTACCCAGTAAAGTGGGTACCAAGAATATCTCATTAGACGGTTCGGGTGGTGCTAGACCAGCACCTTTATTCCATAACCCAGAACTTGTACCTTTCAGATTGACCCCCAACATTCAAAAGTTAATTGGAGAAGTGGGCATGGAGGGAGTCCTTTCTGTGCACTTGTTGTGTATTGGCCGGGCATTGACGGAACCTGAATCGGAATTGGAACAGTACTTGACGTTATTTGTTCGTGATGAAGCTTATTCATGGTGCACCCAACAAGACCCACCACGACCCATTCCTCAACCACAAGCACTAAAGGAGATTGTGCGGATGAATGTTGATCTTATTATCAAGAGAGTGTTACAAATGGGTCATGTATCTTCTGGTCCTTCTATTAGCACTCAGAATGTCTTGGAGTTGATCTCCCAAGCTGTAAGCCCAAGAAACTTGGCCTCTGCCGACACCTTATGGATGGCATATTTTTAGTACAAACGTACTCATATATATAGCTATATATATATTAAATACGCATTATACGCTTATAAATGTCTTATGTATACACTGTATGTCTATGTTTTCGGAGTTGGTGCAACGAATGGATTGCTCTTCCCAGCCACCAAACGTTCATACAAATCTCTTTCAAAACGAGGGAACATCTTATTACTAACCTCAACACCTTCACGTATCCATACTCCCCAAGACCCCATCATGTTGGCCATAAGCATATCTGTAAAGAGTCTATCGCCTACGATGGCTATTTCGTTGGCCAGGATGGATCTTCGGGCAAAATGGTCCAAGATCTCAGGATAACAGCCTGGTTTCTTAGTGGAATGACGAAGTACTGCGACTCCCGTGTCTTGTTCTACTGCTACGGCTTGACTATGGTCCAAGTCATCGTTGGTTCCAGCAGAATTACTGACTATCAAGAGGTTCTCAAGGGGGTACTCTTGCTTGACCTTGTCCCAGACTGTACTGTACTGTGGCCAGAGCTTATCGTCGTGGTCTTTGGCTATACAATTGTCTTTGTCAAACACTATGGCTTTTATATGGTGGTTGCGGATGATGAGCGGCACAGGGAACTCTTCGAACGTCGGGATCACTAAATGCGGTAAGCATAACGACGGGTTGTATGCCAACCGACCAACATTGAGTGTAGCACTAAGATTGAACATAGTAGTAGTGATAGGGAAAGTCAGTAATAATATAGTTAGTTAGCCTACTGTGATTGTTCTACGATTCGATTTTCTGCGGATAAACGTTTAGCCGTAGAAGGTATATAACGGAAATAATGTGCTTCATTTTTTGCAATCATAAACATACACCTTTGTTTGTTTCTATAGTGAACAATATTGGCTCTATCGTAATATAACCGTAGGATAATTATAACATATATATTTATATACGTACATATATTTATATACGTACATATATTTATATACGTACATATATTTATATACGTACATATATTTATATACGTACATATATATATATATGTATATATGCGCCTATTTTTATGGTACACGGATCTCATCGTTTAGTTGCAAATATTACCAGTCACATGTCAAACTTCAAAAACGGCGTATATGGTTGATACTTGGTTTGAAATCGTACAGAAGTAGAGATAATTGGTTATATTTGAGTTAGTCATAATTGAACTGTAATGGTGTTAACTTAGAGTTGAGCTTGAAAACGTTAAAGGTGTCCAATCAATTCATTAGTGTTGAGTTCAGTCCAATATTATCCCCCAATTCAGTCGAACTGAGTTTAGTTGAGTTAAGTTGAGTCGAGTTGAGTTGAGTTGAGTTGAGTTGAGTTAGGATTAGTCAAAGTTCATTTATTTCATTTGTTATCTCCAATTACCCATCTGCATTGGTGATACAAAACCATTAGAACACAAACCCATTGGTGATTATATTGAAAAATTTACTACATCTTTGATAGTTGTTTGACATTCATTATCGTCATAATGACAGATTTGGGACCAAATAGAAGAACCAGAGTTGGTAGAGAATCTTCTGCTAATAGGAAGAATCGGGTAACCAATGGTTATAGAAGAAATGGTTCTAATTCTAAAGCAGAATCTTCGTTATTGGATGAAGAAACTTGTTTGATTTGTGCTGATAGAATCATTTATAGTGCATTATCACCATGTAATCATATTACATGTCATAAATGTACATTTAGACAAAGAGCAAAGTACCAAAAGAAACAATGCCTTATTTGCAGAAGTGAAAATGATAAAGTTATCTTCACTGATTATATCAATAACATCAATAATGATGTGGAATTTGATGGTTTTACTGCCAAAGATTTCAAGAAATTTGATGCAAAACATGGAATAGAATTCACTTCCATCCAATGTTATGAAGATACAATGAACTTGTTGAAGTTTATTTGTCGTTCATGTGATGAAGAGTTTGAATCTTTTAAAGATTTATCAGAACATGAAAAATCACAGCATAATCAATATTTTTGTTTGATTTGTGCCAAAAGCAAAATGGTATTTGTTTCTGAATTGGATCGTTATAACTTTAGACAACTTCAGCGACACCAATCAGAGGGTGATAAATTGGGGTTTTCTGGACATCCAGAGTGCAAATATTGTCGAGGTAAACGGTTCTATTCTGATGATGAGTTAGTTATTCATGTTAGAGAAAGACATGAAAGATGTTTTATTTGTGATCAAGATAATCCTAAAACTGCTGATTATTATCGAAATTATGATTCCTTATATGAACATTTTCGATTAGATCATTATGTTTGTTCAGTACCTATTTGTATTGAAAAGAAATTTGTTGTATTCAGAGATGACATTGATTTAACTGCCCATATGTTGAAGGAGCATGGCGGTCTTAAACCGGGAGCTAAAGTGGTGGTCGGATCAAATAGACAATTTCATTCTCAACTTTCGACTTTTGTTGAAAAGAAGAAGGCAAAACCTGAAGACCCACAAGATTCTCCGGAGATTAAGAAACTTAGATTAGATGAAAGAGCTCGTCATTATCTCAACTATAATACTGATAGCTTCAATGAGTTTCAAAGTGCAAATTCCAAATTCAAAAATAAATCATTGAGTGCAAATGATTTGGTTTTGGAATACGAAAGAATTTTTAAACAACAATCGAAAAATGAAATCCATTTATTGGTTTATGACTTTTCGGAATTGTTTCCTAAATCAACGGAATTATTCAAGTCATTGGTTCCTCTTGTTGAAGACTTAGCAGCATCTCTGACAAAGAAGTTCCCGGTTTTAGGTGGTCAAACTCCTACAAATAGCCAAACAGTGTCAGTTCATTCATGGGGGAACGGAGGAAGATCTTCTACACCACTGGCAAACATGGAGAATAATTTTCCAGCATTAACCAAACCTAAACGTCCAACTCACGCTATTCAATCAGTTCAACCTATTAGATACACTACAGTGGTGAGTAAGGCAAATGGCAAGTTGACCAAGCCAAAAGTTAATTCGGGGTTAGCATCTCCAGATTATAAACCTAATTACCTTAACTCCTCAAACAATAGCAGTTCAGCTACTTCATTAGCATTAAAAACAAGGAACAGTCCAAGCAGTTCTGTCAAAGCAAATTTAGATACAAACAAGTTCCCTGTATTAGAACAAAGGAAGCCCAAGAAGTTTGTGGCACCTCCAATTAAACCAGTTGTTATTGCTGATCCCAACCAATGGGGGTCGTCACCAGCAACTCCTATTGAACCTGAACTTGAAGGTTACGGAATCCCAATTGTTGATAAGAGGAAACTTAAGGCGAAAAAGAAGCAAGACAAACAGATCTTTAGACTTTAGAATACTTTTTTTTTCTATTTGATCCTATATACTTGCTTGGTGGTTATTGAAGAATATAAACTTTATCTTCTTCATCTTCATCATCGTCATCATTGTCACCGTCATTCTCAACTTCTTCTTCTTCTTCTTCTTCATCATCATCACTGTACCATTCCCGTGGTTCTTGTCTTAAATCATTTTGAAGTCTTATGAGTTCAATTTCGTCTACCTCGACAATATCGATTTCATCGATTTCATCACCAGATTCTTGATCTTGGTCTGAATTGATAAGGAAAGTATCATCATCATCGTCATCATCAATAAGTTCTTCCAATAAGTTGTGAAGATCCTCTGTACCCAGTCTTTTAAGTTCAACTTTGGCTTCCCATTCATCATAAGAATCGTTTGGATCTTCATAAAGATAATCATCATCTTCATTTGTATCTTCATCAGTTGTGATCAAAACCATTGATTTATCATCATTTTCTTCATTCTTGTTCAGATCAAATTCTTCTATATGCTCACTATATTGGAATAAGGCCCTTGATTCTCCACGAATATATGCCATTAAGGTAATACCCAACAACATACTTGGAACAATATATAAAAGAGCTGGTTGACCTGATTTGAAATAATTCAAGGCACAGTAAGAGCCAATTAATCCTGCGGTATAAGTTACCAACGAAGTCTTGAAATAAGGAGTTGGGAATGAATTCAAATGATGAAATGGTAAAGGCTCAATCTTGTAGAAGTTGGATAAATCAAATCTGAGACATAAAGAAATTAATGCACCTGGAAGTGCAACATCCCCAAGTCCCAAAAGACTTAATCTAAAGCTATGATATAAATCACCAGAAGGTTTCAAAGGGATACACAATTTGATTGGGATATCAATTCCAGTTGCAACTTTGATCATGATCTTATTCCCGAAAACAAAATAGATATCGTAGAAAAACAAGGCAACAAGCAAGCAATAAGCAATGGTGAAGTTAGATATTTTAAGATGTTTGATACCGAATATGGCAAAGTTAATACCCATTAAATTGGTAACCAACCAATTATTTGATGGTAATAAATAAGAAGAGTTTAACACTGGATTGTACTGGTAAAATAAATATCCGCACGCTAATGCTAATGGACCACTGAAAAGATATTTACTATCGAAAACCAAACTAAATGGTTGGTTGGCCCTTTTAAGAGTTTTGGGATGAATTATTTGAACGCCTTGTTCCTTCAAATGGATTTTAAACTTTTGAAACCATGAATCATCTTTCTTGAAAGTAGAAGCTTCAAGATATTCAACCACACCTAAGGGAAACGTTTCAGCATCTGAAGACATTACTAATCTATATCTTTTAAAGATCCAAGAAGAATTCTTCCCCAATAATTTGTGGGTTAATGTTCTTGTAGTAGCAGTTATCATATAGTCCAACACACTAATATGAGAGAAGGGACAAGTGATAAGCATATACCAATTAAGATATCTCATTAGTTTATCTTTAGAAATATTCTTAAGACAATAATCCAAAGTGTATAGGGTTACTCCTGCCATTATAGGTAAAAGGAAGGCATGTAAAAGACTTAAAGATTCATGGTTTAACAATTCCAATTCTAATTTAGATGACTTAATAAATGTAGATCCATCATTATCTGTGGGGTCCCAATTGGGATTTTCATCTTTATCTAAGTTACTATCTAGTGCATCTCTTGGTTTAGCTAACGTGGAATACGCTCCTATAGTAACAATCAGTAAGGCAAGTGCAACCGTGAGTAATGGAGCTACTAGTTGTGGAGACACATACTTAATAGAATATAACCATCGAACTGATTGGAAGGAAAGTTGATCTAAATAATCAAGTGTTTCAAATTCCGGGAATTGAATTTCCGTTACGTTTGACATACTTCAATATAAAGAAGAAAGAAAGACGAGGATGAAAGTGTTTACTTTATTGTTTTTTCATTTACGTATCTTTACTTCGAATAAACAAACCTGCGTATAATGTAAGTGTTTGACAAGACATACATGACGTCTTTTCCATTTCAGAAATGGTTTCGTGGTCTAGTTGGTCATGGCATCTGCTTAACACGCAGAACGTCCCCAGTTCGATCCTGGGCGAAATCACTTCTTTTTTAACTATTGTGGGAACGAATATAAAATATTTCACCTAAATTTGGTTCACCTACTAAGCTCTTTATTTTTTATACATTGACCCTATTTATCATGTTGTACTCGCCATACATAACCAAATCCATTCGATTGTTCTCCCAATCAGCACAATTGAGAACAGCTCAATTGACCCTCTTCACAAAAGATACTTGCCAATTGTGCACCAATGCCAGGACTATACTTGAAGAAACCCTTGCCTCTGAGGAATTAAAGGGGAAGGAGATTGATTTGAAAGTGATTGATATCATGGATCCAGCCAATGAGAAGTGGTTTGATGTTTATTGTTACGATGTTCCAGTGTTACATGTTGATAGAAGTAATCAACCAAAGCCTGTGAAGTTTATGCATTACTTTCATCATGATAAACTTTTACAAGAGTTCTTGAAAGAAGAAATAAATTAATCGATATTAAATACTTAGCCACGAATTTGATTCAGAATCGCTGTCTTCATACTCAGCATCACCGCATTCACAATCAGAGTCATCAAGGAGCTTCATGATGTTTTCCATAGTAAAGTCTGGTAGGATTGGCTGGGTATCATCACCCATCCACTCCAAGCCATGAATAGTTTGTTCAAGATTGCTCAAGGATGCAAGCTCAAGACATATACGCAAGGAGCGTCTTGCAGCGAGGACATCAATTGGTGTCATTTGAAATTCTTCATCGAGTTCACATACATGAATAGCAGAATCATAAATACTTAGTGTATAAGTGGTAGAGGGTGATGGAGGATATTCTATGGTATCGTCAGAAATATCCATTGACCCGTAAAGAGTCGCACTCAAACTATCGTCAAAGTCGTTGTTCAAGTCTTTCTCAGTGATTATTGGTTCAATTTCGAGCGGTGCTGAATGCTTATTGTTGAAATACTCCAATGTATTTCGAATATCGTTAGTTTGTATTGGGACTGTTTTAGTAGTTCTCTGAGATCTTCTCTTCATTCTAGCAGCTGATTTCATCTTTTTTGAATCTTGGGTCACTCTATACATTTTAGCCAACCGCTTATTGACCTTGGAACGACGTTGATAGTTGGCCATCAATAGTATACTTTTGTCTTCATCGTCAGCTTCATCTTCTGAATCAGAGTCCATTGGAAGGAGGAAGTCCAAATTAGGATGCAATGCGAAATACTTGTCAATGTTTCCATTACAACCCTCGAGTTCATCGATCGCCAGTGCAACTAATTTAAAAGTACGTCTTAATGATGGATGATGGACTGAGTCCCAGTCAACGTATAAGTTTAGCATGTCGAAACAATGAAAGTGCACCATTGATATCAACTACTGACTCGTTAAGTCACTTTGAGCGGTTTTATACTGTGGATTCTGATATGCCGAGAAAGATATTGGTATGCGATTGCACCTTTTTTTCGCAGCCAAAGTTAGATCGACTAAGGGGGACTGGTAAGAATTGATCATGGTGGTTGTATCAAGCTTGAAGATATTGTGTGATCTAACTAAGGTAGATGGTGGCCAGTATACATTATGTACATACGTATTAAATTGAAGATCTGCAAGTCATTCATATACTATTGGAGTAAGTTACAAATTGCTTACAATTGACATGCTACATCGGTGTAAATCTGAGACTGACACAGTTCTTATAGTTGCTGTACCCTATTCCAAACCGCGGCACGAATAATTCGATGCGGAGATAAACCACAAATATATATCCTTACATACATATCCTTAAATCTGTTCTCAGTTCATTTCTTCTCATTAATCATGTCTGATAGAAAGAAAATAGTTCTTGTCACTGGAGCCAGTAGTGGTATTGGTCATGCCACAGCCATTGAGTTTGCCCAAAAGGGGTTCAAGGTTTATGCTGGTGCGCGTAGATTAGAACCTATGGAAGACTTGAAACAATATGGAGTAATCCCAATTCAATTGGATGTTACTTCGAACGAATCTGTTCTCAAGCTCAAAGAAATCATTAAACACGACAATGGAGGATATTTGGATGTTCTTTATAATAATGCGGGTCAAAGTTGTACTGTTCCAGCCTTAGATATTCCAGATGATTGGGCTCAAAGATGTTACGAAGTTAATGTGTTTGCTCCAATGAGACTTGTGAGAGAATTGGGTCCTTATGTTATTAATGCTCAAGGTTGTATTGGATTCACTGGTAGTGTTAGTGGAGTTGTCCCCTTCCCGCTAAGTTCTGTTTATTCAAGTTCCAAAGCGGCAATCCATGCTTATGCTGCTGGACTTCGTATTGAAATGAAACCATTCAATGTGAAGATTCTCAATTTCGTTACCGGCGGAGTTAAAACCCATATTGCGGATACGCGTTCGATCCCGAAGGGGTCCATCTATGATATACCCGAAATGGAATTGCCCTTAAAGAACCGTCAAGAAATGGCAAAGAAGAATAATCCTATTAGTGCTGAAGCGTACGCTAAACAAGTAGTCAATGACTTTATTAATGCTAAAAGTGTTGACGGTTCATTGAACTATTATAGAGGTGCTAAGAGTTACCTTTTAGGATGGTTGTTATTCTGGTGTCCTAGGTTTATAGTGGAGAAGATCTTAATCTCTAAGTTCAAGTTGGTACCTGTTTATGATTTTTTCCAGCACAAGTATTCAAAAGAAAAGATGGAATAAAAAGAAATAGCTTTTATATATAAAAAGAGGTATACGCCATTATATATAAAGGCGTATATATAGTATAATACATTTATGATTGAACCAGTAACTTTTTTTTTATATAGCAAACCCAATGAAGCCAGGATTGATATCAATCATGTCACTATCTTCAACAAACTGGGGCATTCCTGTTTCTGCTGATTTCATAACGGCATCAATACAAAGGAGAGCTTGAAGGGCATCTTCACCTGAGCATTTGACTATTGTTTCAGTGCCATTGATAAGGTTGATAAAATGATCAATTTGTAAGTCAAATGGCATTAGCAAATCTTTGGGATCATTATTATCATTGTTGTTGTCATAGCTGTTATTAACAGTTTTATGGTGATGAATTGGAGCATCGGATTTGCCATCAAGGGAATTCAATGGGGTGGGTAATCCAAATTCCATCTCAGCTAATGATAACGAAGATTCCTCCTTCTTTCCAGGTAATTTCATTGTATCAGCTTCTATCAACACTTGCTCACATTGTACTGGGCTTAACCAGTTCCGACAACTGGCTGGTAAGTTATATTGATGATACAACTTCAAATCAGGTACAGAGAGGGTACCTTCACTACCAAAGATGCGATAAAATCCAGCTATGGAATCATTAAAGGGGATCGTAGGGTTTTCACCGGTTCCAGCTTCAAAGGAAAAGGGTGAAGTAACATTATCTGAGCAAATAAACGTACCACAACATCCATTCTTAAATCGAAGGGTCAAGGCAGCACCTTCATCCACCAATTGGGAATATTCTTTACCTAAATTGTTAGGATGATTAGTTCTTTGTTTCATCAATAACTCAGCATAAACCTTATCAATTGGGCCCATCATATACTGTAAAAGATCCAAATCATGAATAAGATTAATCAACATAGTACCACCCCCCAACTCCTTAGAACTACGCCAGGGTTTCTCAGAATAATACGTATCGGGTTTTTTTAAGGACCACGTACCTTGAATGGCCACCAAGTCTCCCAATCGATGCAAATTCTCCTTGGTGGTAACAATATAAGGATTAAATCGTCTATGATGTCCAACAAGTAATTTGACGTTATAATGTTGACAACATTTGATCAATGTCATACAATCTTGTGGTGTTGGAGCTAAAGGTTTTTCGACCAAGAGATGAATCCCCTTTGCAGCCAATTTCAAACCTAGTGGGACATGAGTATGGTTGGGAGTAGCAATGATGGCAGCATCTGGTAATGGTTCATTTTGGAAACAACAATAATCAAACATTTCATCTAAATTCTTAAATAAATGACAATTGAATTGAGCGGCAACTTGAGGTCCTTTGGCAGAATGATCAATTATGGCAAACAACCGAACATCAGGACGAGTGACCAAATGTGAGGCATGCCGAGGTCCAATTAAGCCTGCTCCAATGACAATAAAGGAAAGAAGTCTGTTCAGTGATGAAGATGTTGTTGGGGTACATGCTGAAGATGAACTAATACTTGTATTGTCTTCCTGTTCACTCAGGGTATTATAGAAGGCACAGTGATGATCGATGGTGCCCATAGGAATCAGACAAACAGACAGACAAATGTGTATACGATTTATAAATTAATATCTATATATTTGTTTACTTTACTACAGGTCATATTTTAACCTATGAAGAAATGGGTATCTATTTAAACAAACAAGTCAGGGGTTGGCGTATTCTAGATAAGGAGTTGCGGTTGATCAATAAGAATGCGACATAACCCTTTTGGGATCTATGACCGTTTCGTTCAAAAGTCTCGGAATATGCGCAGATATATATAATAAAGCTTACTTTTCCACATAACTAAATCGTCTATGTGTACTACTACTGTCCAGATATATGAATAGATATACTCTCGGTAGCTAATGTCCTTCTATTACATCATCGGGTCATTCAGTCAGTCTTAACACCGCGTCCATCTATGGCCCACGTTTATTCTCTTTTTTTTGTACCATTCCCTTATCTTTACGATGCGACATGAACTCGACTATCTGCCGTATACTTATCCGTATTCTGGATGGAACAACTTGTAGTCGTGCTCTAACCGAATTTATTGGTCGATACTGGCAAGTGTGACCTTGATCTGATCTGATTTGATTTGCAGCACACATGCCGGAGTTAATAGGGCCACCCTACCACTTACAACGTCCCCAATACACCATACACCATGCCACTGTGCCACTATTCTATTGTCCCACAGTTATCTCACTATTCCACGGTCTAGTCCTACATCTTGCATTGACGAAGCTTTTCGTTCATGACTTCTTGACACAAATGGTCAATGACTCCCCAGCCATACCCATTAGGAAACCGTCTTCGCACAACGATATTATTATGGGCATCTGGAGGAAGACTAACCAATACTTTCCTCCACACTAACCCATCAGTATGGTACTTCCTGGCAATCTTTATCTGCTCTACTAACCGCTTCCGTGAGGTGTTAAGTATCCGAGAAACTACCAGTACATGGGGATCATTTTCCTCGGAGGGGATGTTACGTGAAGAATAGATTTTATCATGAAAAACAACCGGTGGTCGAGATGAAGGATCAACCAAATAATTGTAGGATGGTACAGGACAAATCAAACTATTGATTGCCGATTCAATGGTATTGGCTTTAGGAGGTATGTTGATTGTATCAGGGTCATTAATGTAATCATCAGTCGTGTCACTTGCGCCGCTTCCACTACCACCAATCTCATCATCATGAACTGTTTCTTCATCATCATTCTCATCGTTCACACCTATTGATTCCACATTTATACCTTTGGCAGAAAAGTTAAGAAACTTCCGTTGTCTCTTGGTAAGTTTCTTTTTAGTTTTATTGACCGATTTATCAAACTTTAGATCTCTTCCCTTGCCAAACCCATTAGTCAAATTCAACCCCATCAAGAACTGAAACTTTTCAGTATTGCTAGAACTACTAACTTCACTTGTAGTGTCATTTTCTTTATCAGCATCACCACTACCTTCGATTGGGATCTCTGTGGCTTCTCCAATGTCTTGTTTACCATCAATACTTGACCTGGGTATTTCCTGTTGGGTCACCTTTTGATGTCGTAACTTTGTAACATCTCCAAGTGCTCTATAATCCAAGTACAAAATGGCCCCTGTTCTTAAGGGAACTATGCCATCATTAATTGCATTGGCATAAACTGTTAAGGTCTTGAATGAGCCTAGCAATGTCTTGACTGGCTCTTCGGGTAGCTCTTCTAAAATTGGACGTAGGGAATGGGTTACATTACTTGTAGAACTTCCAGGCTTATGTTTGGCTTTTAAGCTGGGCATTTGCTTCAGAAGAGTCAAATCTTTGCCTGTTCTCCCCAAAGTGCCCACATCTAATAACAAATTGAACACAAGACTAAGATCTGTGACTACTCCTAAGAGTGGACTTGCCAATGTAACAAAATGAGTGGGTTGGATATTCTGTCGTTGAAAGTAATTTGTACCTTGAGTTTCCAAAATATGTTTCATACAGTATAATTGTACTGGACCACCAAATGAATGACCTACAAATGAGATCTTATTAATGGTGTATCCCTTATCCTTTTGCAATTGCAGTATTACTTCAATGACATGTTCAGCTGAGTTTATTCCAAGCTTCTTGATTCCTCTTTCGGTACGTCCAGCATTAGATCTACATCCTGTGACCACCAAATTATCGTCAACTTTGCTTATCAAGGAATCACGAAGATATAGCATATCTGCTGTAAGATTCGAGAGGATTCCATGGTTCACAATCACCAAATGAATGGGTTTGGATGGGTCGTTGGGATCCAAGGACCAAAGATCATCTGCATCTTTCATTGAAACTTTCAATTTAGGATTGGACAGTTGTGCTAATAACGCATCCTCAATTTTAGTACTCACATTTGTCCAAGCTGAATCTTGTTTGGAAAGGATAGAGAAAGTCGTAGAAGCAGTTTTAGAATGCATTCTCTTCATATATTTAAGATCACTTCCAAGCATCAAATCATAACTAACAACAGCACGACGACTTTGAATGATCTGGCTAACAACTTCAATTTCCCATTGGTACACTTTAGATCCATCATTTTTTGTTTTCAATAGGGAATTCACATTCAAATGAAGCTTCACATTGAATGTTTGACCTGGTTGGATTTGATTAGCAAATTCAATCTCATGTACTTTAGGGTCATGGGCCAGAAACAAATTCTCTTGATGGTATTGACACGGTATAACATGACAATAGAGTGTGAACGGACCACTAAGTAAGTGTAAGGCTCTTATAGGTAACTTTTCAATGTTCTTCAATCTAAAATAAAAGTACTCCTTTGGCTTGTCTGTCCAGTATAGTTCAGGATCATCGGATGGTCCGTCGGAACACTCACTATCTGTCGGTACTTGGGTATATTGGATGGAGTATCTGTCCACATCACCGATATTTAGATGACGAACGTTCCGATACCAAATGAATGGAGGGTTAGATTTCTTAAGTTTTGGGTTTGGTTCACCAAATCCCATGATAGATTAGAAGAAAAGTATTCGGGTGTTCGGGTGTTGGGATAAGGTAATTGATGAGGATAAATAGCACGTAGCAATTGACCGAAATGAATGTGAGTTAGCGTTTCCTTAATAATAGATTAGCATTGTGTACGGAGTTTAACTTGAGATCGCTGTAGTATTGCTATTTATGGGGTAGACGTAAATGTCACAAAGATCGGAGGGAAGAGGCAAGGCAACGGTATACCGAGGCATGTAGAAGAAGTGATGAATACTGAATCAAGTCATTGAATGTTACAAGTCATTGGTGGATCGATATAAAATTGTCATGCTTATTATTACCTGGTCTAGGAGTAAAATACAGAACGGAGATAGTGGTAACCTGAAATCTGGGGTACAGTTAAACAGTGTGAGATAACATACACTACAACAAGCTATAGCTTCTGAGAATACATTCTACTAACGATTTTCCTTGCCATAATAGAACTATACACCAATATATATATATGCCATTATATATATATATATATTAAGCCTTTGCCAACTTGATCAAATCAGCAGGCTCAACAATAGTGACCACTGGTTTAGACAGGCCATCAGTCACGTGATCTTTATTCAAAAGAATGCCAATGGCTTTGGCTACATCAGAGCCTTCGATTGGATGGAGAAATCGACTCAATGGAGTCTTACAAAGGAATAAACCAATATCATTCATAAAAGGTTTCTTCTTATCTCTTGCTCCTAAAAGCATACCTGGTCTAACAATGATGGTTTCTTCAAATCCTAAATCTAGGATATCTTTCTCCAACTGGCCTTTAGTCTTAGGATAAAGAAACCAAGAGTTGGCGTTGGCACCCATACTACTAACAAGAACAACTCTTTTGATACCTGCTTCCTTTGCCAGTTTGGCTAAAGCATAATTGATACCATGGTCAATCTCAATAAATTGTGTGGCTCCTCCAGCATCAGCACGTGTAGTACCAAAAGCTGAAATATAAGTATCGATTCCCTTATCAGTAGGAACCAACCATTTCTTGGAGTCAGGTTCAATTGTAGCTACTAATTTGGGAGATTCAAGTTTAGGTGCTCTTCTTGATACGGTGAACAATTGAGCCACGTTACTGGCTTCACTTAATTGTGTAAGAAGATGGGAACCAACTAGTCCCGTTGATCCGAGTATAAATACTTTACTCATGGCTGATGAGAGAAAGGAAAGAAGAGAAAAGAAAAGAAAAGATCCAAAAGAATAGATAAATCACGGGGGTGGCAATTATATTTATCTATCAATGGTAACACTTTACGGTTACAAGTAGGATTTTCCTAACCTGGTATTATGATGTCCGGGTAACCCGCGACAAACTGCACCAAGAGGCAATGTACTTTTAAATATTTCCTACACCCTAACACCAAGTGTATAACAAGTACGATAAATATGTATGTATATCTAGAAACAAAAAGTAGGCGTATAAAAGAGCCACTAAACATCATTATATGGTGGTTGTGCGGCAGTTTAGGTCATGATACGTAACATCACTATGCTTGGAAAGCTTCAGCTAAGAAAGCTTCTTCTTCAGCAACGTGTCTGGCCTTACTACCAGCAGCAACAGAAGCAGATGGATCTCTACCAGCATATCTGAACAGAATGTCCATGTCAGCTTCCTTCAAGACAGACTTAAGTCTTGGAGAAACATAAGCAAACCCACCCATGTTCAAAGGTTCTTCTTGACACCAAACCAAATCTTCCAATGAAGTGTATTGAGGCAAGGCTTCCTTCAATTGGGCATATGGGAATGGATGCAATTGTTCAACTCTAATGATAGCAGTATGTTTGTCACCAAGAGATTCTCTCTTCTTGTACAATGAAGTGTAAACTTGACCACTACATAAGATAACTCTCTTGATATCTTCCTTAGCAACTAAGGATTCACCAAATGCAGCTTTATCTTCAATAATCCATTCAAAGTGTGATTCACCTGTGAATTCAGATAATGAAGATCTGGCCAATGGATGTCTCAATAAAGACTTGGAAAAGAACAAGATCAATGGTTTACGGAATTGTCTGTGCATTTGTCTTCTCATCAAGTGGAATAAATTAGATGGGGTGGTTGGGTAAACAATTTGCATGTTACAATCTTGATGTTGTCTTTGTAACTTTTCTTCAGATGGGAAATAACGGAAGTCTTCATTAGCCAATTGTAAATATCTTTCCAATCTACCAGAAGAATGTTCAGGACCTTGACCATCATAACCGTGAGGCAATGAAACAACAAGACCAGATCTTTGCTTCCATTTGTATTCAGCAGCAGCAAGGAATTGATCAATGACAACTTGAGCTGTGTTGGCAAAATCACCAAATTGAGCTTCCCATTGCACAAAGGCATCAGGAGAAGTTAAAGAGTAACCATATTCAAAAGACATAACACCATATTCGGATAATGATGAGTTGGAAATGGCAAATTTTCCTTGATCTTCCGATAAGTTGTTCAATGGAACGTAAACTCCTTCAGACTTTTGGTCATGCAACACTGCGTGTCTTTGAGAGAAAGTACCTCTTTCAACATCTTGACCAGAGACACGGACATGGTAACCTTCCAAACATAAGGAACCATAAGCTAAGGCTTCAGCTGTGGACCAATCGATACCTTCACCAGAATCGACAGTCTTCTTTCTGTTGTTTAAAATTCTCTTTAAATTTCTGTGGATATCAAAACCTTCTGGAGCATCAGAGATTATATCACCAATCTTCTTCAAAGTAGCCTCATCAACAGCAGTTGGCAAGTGAGGCAATACTTCAGTAGCCAATTCACGGGGTGACTTGAAGTCTTCCCAAGCAGTAGTCAACCATTCTCTGGAAGTTGGTTTGTATTCCTTTGATTTGGAGAAGGAATCTTCCAACATGTTCCAAACCCATTTCTTATGTTCCTCAACATCTTCTTGAGTAAAGGTACCTTCTTCGATCAATTGCTTGGAGTAGATATCCAAAACAGACTTCTTTTCAGCAATACGTTGGTACATTAAAGGTTGAGTGAAGGAAGGTTGATCAGTTTCATTATGACCATGCTTTCTGTAACCAACAATGTCAATGATAACATCAGTCTTCCATTTAGCTCTCCAGTCAGCAGCCAAGTTGAAAACAAAAATACAGGCTTCAACATCATCAGCATTAACGTGGAAAATAGGGGCATTATAACCCTTAGCAATATCAGATGGATACAATGTAGATCTAGAGAATCTAGGATCTGTGGTGAAACCAATTTGGTTGTTAACAATAACGTGAATGGTACCACCAGTAGAATAAGCTGGCAATTGGGCCAAACCCATTGTTTCATAAACCACACCTTGACCGGCGAAAGCAGCATCACCATGCATCAAAATAGACATGGCCTTGTCGTAGCTACCTTCATCATTCTTGTAGTGTTGAACGGCTCTAGTCTTACCCAAAACAACACCGTCTTCAGCTTCTAAATGGGATGGGTTAGCCACAAGGGACAAGTTAACATGCTTACCACTAGTGGTTGGTCTAGCATAGTTCATACCCAAATGGTACTTAACATCACCGGAGCCTTCATCAACAGCAAGAGAACCAGCGAATTCAGAGAAAATGGATTCATTTGGCTTACGAACAACGTTGGACAACATGTTCAATCTACCTCTATGAGGCATACCAATAACAACATCTTCAACACCGTGTTCAACGGAAGTATCAATCAAGAATTTGATACCGGCAACAGTTGATTCAGCACCTTCCAAACCAAATCTTTTATCATTAGGGAACTTGGTAGAAAGGAAAGATTCAAACAGACAAGCCCAGATCATTCTATCCAAGATTTGTCTCTTTTCATCGGCACTGTACTTGTAAGGTTCTGGGATTTCGATACGTTCTCTTAGCCAATCACATTGTTCCTTTGAAGGAATGTGAATATATTCAACACCATAAGATTGACAGTATAATCTCTCACAGTTATCTATCACTTCTTTCAAGGTCATTTCCTTGATTCCGGCTTCGGCAAAACGAGGTAAAATACCGGGACCTAAAGTGATTTTTTTGTTCATGTCAGCTTCAGTGAACCCATAGAAGTCCAAGGTCAATTCCTTAGGAACATTGGCATTGTCACCCCAAGAAATGTTCAACGGATCGATATGAGCCTTTTGGTGACCTCTCACTTGGTAAGCCCTAACCAACAATTGAACCTTCAAATGGGTCACCACATCTTCACCCATTGGAGCTGAAGTATTAGGAACATAAGCCAAATGTCCACCAGTAGCAGTTGGAACAAGGGTAGGAGGGGCAACGAAGGCTTGAGAAGCAGGTACAGATCCACTTTCCATATTCTTGAAGTAGGCATTCCAAGAAACATGTACGGAGGATGGATCTTTACGCCAAGCTTCATACATTTCATCGATATAATTAGCATTATTTGTTTGCATGAATGCATCCGCAGTAGAAGTAGCAAGCAGTCTTGAACTTAAAGCAAGATACTTTGGAACATTGGAGGTATAAATGCGAGATGAACTCTGACGCAACAGCTGCGCACGAGGCACAGCACTTCTGATAGCTCTAAGCATCTTTGAATCTATGGACAGATCAAATCAATGCTTATGAATTTAAGAGAGTAGAAGAAAAGGTGTATATAAATTTTCGGTTCACCATCAAGTCGATCGCTTCAATTTTGCTCCATACAATTGGCGACTCTCCCGCAGTTGGCTTTGTGTGCGTGAGCACAGTTCCGGTTCCTACTTCGGAGTCGAGAAGGGAAGAAAGGACCAGGTTATTTTATGAGTGATTGGTTTTAGTTTCGGGTTCAATTTAGATATATGCTCATGCTTTGCCGGGGTTTATTATGAGTACAATTTGTTCGTTATGAATTTATTCGTTGTAGACGTTCATTCAATGCTTTCTTTTCTGCTCATCTTCTCTGAATGTGATTGGCTTTAAGAGGCTTTATTGTGTATGTAGCTGAGATGACTCGCCAAAATATATCCGAGGAATCAGCCGGGGGCACTATCGGTCGTCATAGTATAACGACTCGATGTTTCAATTGTCCCCTACTAATAAAACTTTGGTCACGTGATTTATTCCGAAAAACACCGGGATGTTAATGGCGGTGCTACCACTTTTTCTCGGACCTTTCTCGGTGTACCCGGGATCTGTCAATTGTTCCGTGCGTCACGGCAATAAAAAAATCGCTCGGAGTAGCTCACCGACAATGCCGCAAGTATTGCCCGCACCATCCCTACATACATAAGCTAGTCACATGACCTACGTGTTCATGTACTTACGGCACCGGACTTCAAGTAGGGCCGAAGTCCTTCCAGAGACCCGGAGTTTTCAAAATGCTGGGGACCCTCGTATTTGGTGTCGGAAATACCTCGTAATTGGTGTATTCTATGAAGATGTATTGTGGGGTGCAAGAAGCTACATATAGTTAGAATTATGCAATTTAAATAAGTAGTGTCAAGTCCCTCAGGGCTAAAAGAAGACTATCAATTGTTTAATAAGGTGAATGTTCAGCTACTGGATTATTGTTGGACCTAAAGCCCACTGAATTGGTTGACATTGGGATTCATGTGGATGTTCTGATATTTAGTTTATTGTTGTTGTTCCACTACTACATAACGTACAAAGTGTTCAAGGGTAGAAGTTGTACTTTGATCTTAATCTTGATTACGGCTATTGAAATTATAACTATGTACATTTGTCATGAAATAAGGCTAACCATTCAAAGGAACTCCTTTGCCTTTCTTCTGAAAGCATGGCAATCTCTTAGCCATTGTTTGTAGTCCTTAACGGAATAGATACGTTCACCGTAGAAATCAGGAACTGGGTTTGAGAAACTTTGACGTGAAGGATCCACACGATTATGTTTAATTCTTTCCAAGAAGGCTTGATCACGGATCTTAAAGTCGTTTAAAACACGACGGTTAACCATTTTGAAAACCCCATTACCAAGTGTAGGACCTGCCAAAAACCCAAGGAAACCTGCACCAATGATACCCAATGAATATACCGTCATGGCATCATAGCCAAATACGTGTTTTTCAGGATCGAAACCTGTGGTACCAATGTACAAAAAGGCAACACCAGCACTTAAGGTGGCAGTGACAATGGATGTCGCAGTATTAATACGGCCCTGTTGCTTTCTCAATTGAAGAAAGTCGGTCCATGTGAGTTGAGGAGCAGAGGCTTTGGCGGTGGTGGTGGTAGTAGTAACGGATCTGATACTCATCAATCCTCTACTGAGCATATTGGCCCTTGAGGGCACCAAGAATCTTGACATCATTATGGAATACTTTGTCGCGGGGGGAAATAACAAAAAGATATGGGAACTACGGGTCCGGAATAATTTGCTAATGAATTTCTCAGTTATAATTAGTGGAAAAGTCCCGATGTATTAACTTAATTTATCCGTAATAAGATATCAAGAATATTCCAGTCAATGGTTCGTAAGGTGATTGATGGCTTGATCTTTAGATTTTTCTTTCATTTTTTTCGAAAAAACCCTTTGTGTTACAAACTACCACAATGTCGCAACCCAAGCTAATACGAAGTTAAAGCTGCAAAAGGTATACTTGTTATTGAAAAAGGTACAGACATTACAGACAAGCTATAGTCCTTGAGTTGCAATAAGGACATAAATAGCCGCTGTTAATAAGGAGATTTATTAAAGGGAAGGAACTGAGAGACAAAAGAGTATATCAACGTATTTTGTGTGGAAACGTTAGAATCTTCCCGAGAACACGATCAAATTGATTTAAATAGAGGTACACTATTATTCTAAAAATGTGAAAATATACAAACATATATAAACACACACATACATATAACACTCAAACAGCAATACCAGTAAGTTAGTGATATATTTGTTAGAACCATTCAATTGCACACTTGTCTAATTAAATCATGGTATATACCTCATTGAATCCTACATATAACACGCTATTATCTTTTCTAGCCAACTATATTCATTAGGTGCACATAGTTAGTAAAACTGTCATAATATAAACAGCCCTAAAGCCCTACAGCCCCACAGCCCCACATACATATTCCAATCATTGCCCATTAATTCTGATACATAAACCACTACTGATCTTGCTTCCTATTAATTATACCACCATCGATCATATCGTGTTCATTGTGCAATACACGACCTTATGCGATTTTTTTCGAACAGTTTGGTGGTCAACGGGGAAAATTTCCCTTCAAGCAAAAAGTTCATTCTATTGCATGGTAGGTACCATTCACTACAGGTATTAACAGTTGGGAATCAACGACGCAGAAAAGAAAGGAAGAGACGTTGCGGCTCACCTTGATACACTGAGAGACGCGTATCGGATTGATCAGACGCGTATCGAGACCAAACTGAAAATTTGTACCCCTTTCATACTAGTCATACTGTCTGTGATATAATTGTTTGTTTATCATTTGGTTTAGTACTAGATTGGTCATATTAAGTGAAAAATTTATCATCACCTGTTGAAACACTGAAAATTGATCTGTTTATACTTGATTCACAAAGTATTGTTATTTTATAGTATTGTTTATTTTGTTGTTGTTGTATTATGAATGGTAATAGTTCCATAGTGGTGCCTAAGTCCAGTAATTCTGGCACAAATGCGATCCCAAATGGATCTCTGGGATCTGCATCTCCAGATGCACCTGTGCCTTATTATCCTGTTCCTCGAACCAAAGAACAATTATTTGGGTTGTTGAGTCAATATCAGCAATTATCTAAATCATATAATCAAGCCAAGGCAAGACACGAGCAGTATGTGGCCTTCACCGAAAGTAAAATCAGTGGTATAATGAGTGATGATGGAGGGATGAAGCCTCATGTACCTCTAGAAAAGTCTATATTTGTTGACCCAACAAGAGCAAATCGTTCTGCTATAGAAGACATCCTTAGACAAGTTAGTCATAAATATGAGACTTTTACCAAGAAAGAAGCAGACTTATATCTCCAGATTAAGCAGGCGATCAATTCCCTGAGTAATGAAGTGGATTCTGACTTATTAAAAGATCAAATTATAGGTTTACAATTATTATCCAAAGATATCGATCTACCTGAAACTTTACAAACAAAATTGTCTAGTCATAGTGAGGAAGGAGAAGCAGCAAAGGAGGGGAAGCTGGTTATTCAACCAACGGAGACTACTGAAGATGAAAAATTGGCTGCTTCTCTTGATAATGCTATTGAACAATTGACAAAAATGTCACCTATGGATAGCTTTGTTGATAGAATCGCTCTGTTGGGAATTAACTTAACTCATGATCTGGTATCTACACCTGAATCAATTACTGCTAACTTATCAGAACCAACTCTGAGTAATCTGATGTCATTACCATTAGGCAATTATAAGCGTGAGACTTGTGTATCAGCCAAATTGACTAACATTATAAAGGAATTGGAAAGCATTCCTGCAAACATTGGAAGTTTTGATTTTGAAAACTTGGAGAATCCAAGTGATGATATTGATAGTCTTAAGCTTGATGCATTAATTGAATTGAAATCACTTCGAGTTTTAGCAAAGCAAAAAAGTTTACGGAAAGCTGTTGTGGTCCATGAATCTAGTAATGCTCATAATACAAATGATTTGGCCAAGATGCCCTTAATCTCTCAATCAAAACGTGCCATCTATGTACGTCCAAAATACCAACAACCTAATCCACATTTATTAGCTGTGCAATTAGAAGAGAAACAAAAATTAGAAGCCAAAAGGAAGAAGCATTTGGAACATGTTGAAAAGGTAAGACAGATTTTGGAAAGTTCCATTAACTTTATTAATGGGATCTTAAACCAACGTAACAAAAGAATTAGCATTGGTAAATTCGTTACTAATTTCCATGCTCAAACAGAGAAGGACGAGCTGAGGAAATTAGAGAAAACCGCAAAGCAACGTTTGCAAGCATTAAAGGCAAACGATGAAGAAGCCTATATTAAATTGTTAGATCAAACTAAAGATCACAGAATTACTCACTTGTTAAAACAAACTAATCAGTTCTTGGACACTTTGGCTCAACAAGTTAGAGACCAACAAGCTGAACTGGGAGCAGACATTCCCTTATTGGAGAATGATAAAGGCGCTAAACCAGAAGAAATCAAAGAGGATAGCGTAGAGGAATTAAGAGAGAAGATTGACTATTATCAAGTAGCCCACAGAATAAAGGAAGAAGTCAAGGTACAACCATCTATTTTAGTTGGAGGGAAGTTGAAAGATTACCAACTCAAAGGTTTACAATGGATGGTTTCCTTATATAATAATAAGTTGAATGGTATTTTGGCAGATGAAATGGGGTTGGGTAAGACCATCCAATCCATTTCATTAATTTCTTATTTGATTGAAATCAAACACGAAGAGAAATTCCTAGTGATTGTTCCGTTATCTACAATTACAAATTGGACTTTAGAATTTGAAAAATGGGCCCCAAGCATCAACGTTATCGTTTACAAAGGTTCACAGGAACAACGGAAAGAATTACAAATGGATGTACGTATAGGGAACTTCCAAGTGATGTTGACAACATACGAATATATTATTAGAGAACGGCCCTTATTGGCTAAATTCAATTACTCCCACATGATCATCGACGAAGGTCACAGAATGAAGAATGCCAACTCCAAATTGTCGATTACGTTAAGAAATTACTACAAGACCAAGAACAGATTAATTTTGACGGGTACACCTTTACAGAACAATTTACCTGAACTATGGGCATTGTTGAATTTTGTTTTACCTCGTATCTTTAACTCTGTCAAGAGTTTTGACGAATGGTTTAACACTCCTTTCGCTAACACAGGATCTCAAGAGAAAATCGAATTAACAGAAGAAGAATCTCTTTTGGTCATTAGAAGATTGCATAAAGTTTTAAGACCTTTCCTTTTGAGAAGATTGAAGAAGGATGTGGAGAAGGATTTACCTGATAAGGTTGAAAAGGTGATTAAATGTAAATTATCAGGATTACAATACGTGTTGTATCAACAGATGCTAAAGCATAATGCATTCTTTGTTGGCAATGAAGGCGGTGGTGCTGCCAAAACTGGTATAAAAGGCTTGAACAACAAGATTATGCAATTACGAAAAATCTGTAACCATCCATTTGTGTTCCCTGAAGTTGAAACTATTCTCAGCAGTCTGGGAATGACTAATGATTTGATTTGGAGAACTAGTGGTAAGTTTGAGTTATTGGATCGTATTTTACCCAAGTTCAAAGCTCTGAATCACAGAGTATTGATGTTTTTCCAAATGACTCAAGTCATGACTATTATGGAGGACTTTTTGATTTGGAGAGGTATGAAGTATCTTAGATTGGACGGTAGTACCAAGGCAGAAGACAGACAAGACATGTTAAAGGAGTTCAATGCACCCAATTCCGAATACTTCTGCTTCCTTTTATCCACTAGAGCTGGTGGTTTAGGTTTAAATTTACAAACGGCAGATACAGTTATTATCTTCGATACTGATTGGAATCCTCATCAAGATTTACAAGCACAAGATAGAGCCCATCGTATTGGACAAAAAAATGAGGTCCGTATTTTAAGATTAATTACTAATGATTCAGTGGAAGAAGTTATTTTGGAAAGAGCACATCAGAAATTGGATATTGATGGGAAAGTTATTCAAGCAGGTAAGTTTGATAACAAATCTACATCTGAAGAACAAGAAGCATTTTTGAAGAGATTGTTAGAAGCAGAGGCAACTCGTGACTCAGATGAAGAAAAGTCTGAATTAGATGATGATGAATTGAATGATATATTAGCAAGAAATGATGATGAAAGAGAATTATTTGCTAATTTAGATGTTGATCGAATGGCTGGAGATAAGCAACAGATGCGTAATGGAATCTACAGCACCCGTTTAATAGAAATTGAGGAATTACCATCAGTTTTCACCGAGGACATTACCAAGCACATGGAACGGGAAACTAAGGATTTGAGTCGGATGAGAGAAAAGAAGAGAATTCGTTATGATGATGGGTTGACAGAAGAGCAGTGGTTAAATGCAATGGATGATGATAATGATACAGTTGAAGATGCCATTAGAAGGAAAGAATTACGTAAAGCTCGCCGAATTAGGAATGGCAGTATGAGAGGATCAGCTAATGATTCAATGGTAGAAAGTGGAGATGTTAGTGAAGTTGATGAACAACCTCGGAAGAGAAGTAGAAGATCAAGATCAGCCTCTGCAACACCTGGAGGGGTTGGAGGAGCCAATGGATTTGTGGAAAACGAAGATGACGTAATGGCCGATGTTACTGCTGACTCCGAAGATGGCTCTGATGTTGAAGTTGGTGGCTCTTCTTCTCATGAATACATCGTTAAATGCAACAAGATCATTGAAGAGATATCCAACTTGAAGGCACCAACAGACGGTCATGGTGTCATTGATGTTTTTATGTCACTCCCACTGCGTAAGGTGTATCCTGATTATTATCAGATCATCAAACGTCCTGTTTCCATCAACCAAGTCAAGAAACTGTTGAAGCAAGAAAAGTTTGAACTGTTTGAAGAATTCATTGCAGAGTTACAAACTATGGTTGATAATGCAAAGACTTACAATGAAAGTGGGTCATGGGTTTATGATGATGCTTTAGCTGTGGAAAATGTTCTTCAAGGTTACAGAAATTGATTTCATGCTATTATTATTATTATTATTATTATTATTATTATTAATTAATTAAATGTATTACTACAAGTTATTGGTGTATGGAAGTTAACGCCGAGTAGATATCTCTATTACGGTTCACTCGCGCTACCAGTTCATAAGAAGTTGTTGTGTTAAGCGTCAGACATTAAAGGTAAGCCACTACTATCTACATTTATCTACAAGCCGTATGCAAACATTAGTAATATATTCAGTTTCCCTTTTGATTGGTATTGAATTGAGTCTACAGGGGCTGTAATTATGTCCACCTTAACAAATGCTCCTGGCCAATCAGAATACGCCAAGGTGTCAGCTTTCAAATGTTTCCTCGTATTTGTGTTGCAATTTACACTCGTAGATCCTCAACTAAAATTTTGTGTCTGATAAATCAACATCCTTTTCCCCCAAATTTTGTGTCCTTCTTGCTTAGTCAAGAACCCCAAGGGCTAGACCGAAAAGAGTAACTTCAAATTCCGGTTCCCCTCAATCTAGGTGAGGATAGACGGAACTGTTCATCATATAAGGGATCGTTGTATCCAAATTCAGACACTGCAAATTACAAAAGATTGTCAGAATGTTAACAATATAGTCAGTAGGTAGTCAATTCGACCGAAGGATTGGCTATATAAGCGACCGTCAGCTGTCGTTGACTTTCTGATATCATTGAGTGTCTGATTACACCACCTGGGTTTCCAGATAATTCTAGAGCTAACGTGTCTGACATATCAACCTGGGGACAGATGACATACATACTCGGTATCGCAGACAGATACAAGGTTTTGTGTAAGTATTTGACCGATATAACCGAAAAATACTATGTGAAATTTAATAAGGTAATAATCGTGTAGTGTCTGTCCCCACAACCCATTATTGTCTGATATTTAACACTTGTCAGTAAGGAGGGGACTATAGAAACTTTAGTACAAATACCACTGTAATCGCTGCTCCTGTCATTTTTCGATAATTGGTAATCCCTTTCTTCTTCTACAGTTACAGTCAATTAACTTTACTACATAAAATGTCTGCTGCTACATTAAGACAGAACACTTTCTCCGTGGCCAAGATGGCCTCCAAGACATCTGGTAACAGTGCCAGATGGGCTTTGGGTGGTGCCTCTGTTGCTGCCATTGGTGCTTATCTTTACTACAACAACAATAACAATAATAAGAATAACAATTCTAAGAACATTATGAAGGCTGGTTTGTTTGGCGGTGCCACTTTGAACGCAGCTGCTGCCAGCTCTAAGACTTTTAACGATTACCAAGCAATCTATAACGACATTGCTGAAAAAGTTAGAGAAAATGACGAGTATGATGGTGGAGCTGGTTACTTTGGAATCTTGACTCGTTTGGCATGGCACTCTTCTGGTACTTATGATGCTTCCAAAGGTTCTGGTGGTTCCTTTGGAGGTAACATGGTTTTTGCACCTGAACAATATGATGGTGCCAATGCTGGTTTGGCTCCCGCACGTGACTTCCTTTCTGAATTCCAATACAAGTATCCATGGATCTCCAGAGGTGATTTGTGGACCTTGGGAGGTGTGGTTGCCGTCCAAGAAGCTGGTGGTCCAAAGATCCCATGGAGACCAGGTAGAGTCAATGCTACTGATGGTAAGAAGGGTGCTCCAAACACATTACCTGATGCTTCAAGAGATGGTAAGTATGTCAAGGGATTGTTTGGTAGAATGGGCTTCAATGAGCAAGAAACTGTTGCTTTAATTGGTGCTCACTGTTTGGGTAAGTGCCACAAGAATGCTTCTGGTTACGAAGGTCCATGGGGTCCTTCTTTCAACATGTTCACCAATGATTTCTTTAATTATTTGTTGAAGGATTGGCAAGTGAAGCAATGGGATGGTCCAAAGCAATATGAAGATGTTGAAACCAAGCTGTTTATGATGTTGCCAACTGATATCGCCTTGAAGGAAGAAAACTATTTCCTTAAATGGGTAAAGATTTATGCTGATGATGAAAAGAAGTTCTTTAGTGATTTCTCCAAGGCTTTTGCCAAATTGTTAGAATTGGGTATCCAATTCCCTTCTTCAGTTAAGCCATTTGAATTCAAGACTTTGGATGAACAAGAATAGTTATGATTACATAATCGCATTTTATTATTATGTCTCGCTCTATCAATTAGCATTTGCTTGAGCTTGATTGGATATTTGAAAAGAACACTAATTTATTGTTTGTATGAACTATTGTGCTTTCCCCTGTATAAATTGAACGTTATTCGATACTTACATAAGCAAATGCCAAAGTCATGGATCACGTGAGAGTATCCGGGTAACTGTGTAAATTTGAGAACAGTAGGAAATTTTGAGCTTCACATTCTATTTTTTCCTTAAAAAACCTGCACACAGATTTTCATCTGAAAAATTTTTCACTCACAAGATTTTCAAAGTTTCCTAATATAAAATAAATACCAAGTCTTCCATAATATTTCCTTCCACTTTTGGTTTTTCTTCTTTACACATCAAGACTCGAAATGAAGTACATCCAAACTGAACAAATCTTGGAAATCCCAGAAGGTGTTACCGTCCAAATCAAGGCTAGAAAAGTCAAGGTCACTGGTCCAAGAGGTACTTTGTCCAAGGACTTGACCCACATCGATGTTTCCTTTGCTAAGATTAGCAACAAGGCCATCAAGGTTATTGTCCACAACGGTGACAGAAAGCACGTTGCTGTTTTGAGAACCGTCAAGTCTTTGATTTCTAACTTGATCATTGGTGTTACCAAGGGTTTCAAGTACAAGATGAGATGTGTCTCTGCGCATTTCCCTATCACTGTCAATGTTACTGAAAACGACGGTAAGAAGGTTGTTGAAATCAGAAACTTCTTGGGTGAAAGAAGAGTCAGAATTGTCAAGGTTTTCGAAGGTGTTACCATTTCTGAAAACCCAGCTTTGAAGGGTGAATTGATTTTGGAAGGTAACTCTTTGGAAGCTGTTTCCCAAAACGCTGCTGACATCCAACAAATCTGTAACGTTAGAAACAAGGATATCAGAAAGTTCTTGGATGGTATCTATGTCTCTGAAAAGGGTAACATTGTTGAAGACATCTAAATGGTTTTGGCATGAGAAAAAGATGATGATGGTTATCATTATCAACTAATTAGGTTTTTGTATTAATACATTCCCCGTTTTAAAAGAGAGATGTTTCAGAGGGTTTTATAGTTCTAGTTTATGACTTTGTTGTGTTTGGTTGCATATTAATGTTTTTGCTTGCTTGCCCCTGTCTCATTGAAGTTTGTGGAATCGTTACAGAGCTCCCTATAATAAAGAGCCATTTACGATTACCACCTGTAGATTTTTCATGAGAAGGATTTATTTAATGTTTTCTGGTGATAATTTTCATTGATTGTCATTGTTAAATTTTGAATGAATTCTTTCTCTTTGACCCCATGCATTCATGTATTCGAAGTTTGATAACGAATGTTGTTGTTGAAAGAGTTTAACACCAATGTTCGATGTTAACTTGGATCCATGGAGGGGAGTAGTGTCGCACCCAAGTGTTATTTGATTGAACATTATATCAGTCACGTGCACAACAGATCATTTACTTCACAACTTTGAAAACTAAATACTAAGATGCTTACTTCACTAATGTCATACGTAAATGACCACTAAAGTCGCTTTCTTGGGCCCCAAGGGCACATATACACATCAAGTACGTTAAAAACTAGTTAAGAAGCGTAGACCACCACGTTGGTTCAGCATTTCAAACAGGCCCACTCGAAAACTAACAGTCACTCTGAAGGCAGCACTCCAACAATTTGGTGAAGATGATACAAAGGTTGAGCTTTGCCCGCAATCGTCCATTGGTGAATGCTTCCAAGCGATAGAAGACGGAAAAGTGGACTTTTCCGTGGTCCCTTTCGAAAATTCAACGAATGGTCAAGTTGTATTCACTTACGACTTGATTCGTGATTGGTATTTAAACAAAGACTCGGGCAAACGTGGACCAGGCTGTCAGTTAACATCTTCTCTTACACCTCCAACATCATCAGATCCGGCATTTACAAAAGGTAACCCTAGTTTCCGTGTGGTAGGAGAACAGTATGTACATATTCATCACAATCTCATCACTCGAGCCACCTCGCTTCAAGATATTAAAGTGATTTATTCGCACCCCCAAGTTTGGACCCAAGTTACTCGATTCCTCAAGAAAATACCGCCACAAGTTGTTCGCGAAGACAAATCGTCGACTTCCGAAGCGGCAGCATGGGTCGAAAAGGATTTATCGCACACCAGTGCTTGCATTTCGTCTACTATGAGTGCACGGTTGTACAACCTTCCCATAATGGAAGAGGGTGTTGAAGACAATCAAAATAATACTACGAGATTCCTAGTTCTTGGTTATCATGCACCTCCCATTCTTTGGTCACCACCAGAATATAAACCACTGTATTTAACGTCCCTATTATTTACGTTGAACAGTAACGATCCAGGAGCGTTATGTCAGGCTCTCACGACATTCATGAATCGCGGAGTCGACTTAATTTCCATTAACTCCAGACCCTCGCATTTGGCTCAATGGCAGTATGTTTTTTTCGTCGAAACACTTAGTACGAAACCAAACGACCAAGAGGTACTTGAGTGTGCGGTCGACCTAGAAAAGATGTGCTCTTCGGTCGTTGTACTCGGTCAATTTGTACGTTGTTGGAGGTATAATAGTACATAATTATTAAAGGTTACAAATAATATTCTGTATTCGTGGACGTACATGTATTAATTATAATATACATACTGCAATTATTAACCATATGTGTACCCAGCACATATTCTGGCATCACCTCTAATTTCCATATTTCTGGAAAACCCATTCGCTGTTGTCCAACGGACAAGTTTGTTTCGTTTTCAACCATCTCCGAATACAATGGTTATGATAAGCATGATTGCATACCCCCCAAGCAGCCACACATTCATCTTGTTGATTATTCATACTATTGGGTTGACATTCAATACACGGTTCCATTAAATGATTCCTACAAATAGCACAATTCTCCACATGTATATCCCATGACCAAAATGCCACGGCAGTCCATTTTTTTACTTCAAACCGTACCTTATTCTTTTCCGATTTGGATTTGGTTGGTTCTGGGGTTTCCCCTGAAGCTATAAAGTTAGTATAAATCAGTGCTCTGTATATATGAGTTCATCATATAGTTGTAATACGCGTCAGAAGGCTTATGACCAGTCATAATACGACAGTAGAGCAACAGACAATGTATTCTTATATCCACAGAACAGATCATAACATAGAATACATCCTCATCAAATGTAACAATAGTACCAATCACTGTCCATCCACTGTCCACTATTTCTCTCACTGCATAAAACACATCCCACCTCGTATCTTAAATATACATACTATCATCGATTTCCATCTGATCTGCAACATCCATTTTATCTTGGTCCATTGTGGCAATGGATCTGACCTGATGAACTTGGTACTATTAGTTTTTGTTTGGGATTCAAATTAACATATAATTTATTACTGCATCACGTGCTATACAAATACAATATGGTCGGAACAAGACATATAATTACTAATGCACCCTCGAATCAAAGTAGTCGTGCGTTTACCGTATATAGACTTTGATTTGTTTGCGATTCAACTAGTAAATACCACGCTAACACTGTTTTTCACCAAAGACTGCACGTTCACTAACACAGAGTATGAATGATAATGATATCAGTTCGTTATATCCACCTCCGCCTCCATACTACAAATACTTTACCAAAGAAAACATAGCTCGGTTCAACGAGTGGAAGAAACAGGAAGCACAAGCACAAGACGAACCTTTGGCCCCACCAGGTGAACTCAAACTTCTAGTACCGCCTCAAGTACCGTCTGGAACGCACTACCGAGGGTATGGTAACTTGTGGCTGTTTGAAGAGAAGCTCCCGTCGTTGAAAGACTCTGGCTGGAAACAATTATATACTGATGATGATGATACCATTAGTTCCAAGCAGAAGATCGAAGAACTCCACAAATTAATGGACTCATTATTGGTCAACTTTCTAGAACTCATAGGAGTGATGTCTGTCAACCCGAGTGAGTTCCATTTGAAAATTGAAGACTTGAAACTCATCCTAATCAACATCAACCATCTTTTAAACTCCTACAGACCTCATCAAACAAGGGAGACACTTATCATGCTTTTGCGTAAGCAAATAGAGTCCAAAAAGAAAGATATCACGGAAATAGAAGATACAAGCAACAAGATAAAACAAAAAATAGCTTCTTTGGTAGACTCAATCAAGGTATCGGAGCCAGGTGATCAACATCTTACAGAATCTACTCAGCCTAAAGAGTCATTGCAAGTACAACTCATAGAAGATAACTTATTAGCGGGTCTATAGACATTACTACAATATATACACATTTTGTATGAATGTATGTATGTATGATAATCACGTGATCTTTAGAAAATATCCAACAAGTCGTTGTTTAAGTTGCTTTTACTAGTGGTCGTAGTGGTAGTAGTAGAGGTTGTAGCAGCACCTGAAGGTGCCCCGAATAAGCTCAAAATATCATTATTGTTGGTGGTGTTGGGAGGTACAGTGCCAGCTTGTGGAGCATTTGGTGTGATGAATAAATCATTTAGTTCATCCAATAATCCACCAGAATCTCCTCGAGTACTTTCTTGATCTTCATCGTCATCAAAATCTAACAAGTTTTCATTCTTAGCATTGTTGATGATCTCTTGCTTGGCCAAGTTAGCCAAGTCTTCAATATTCTTATCGTTGGAGTTGTTCTGGTTGCGTTCAGTTGACAATGGAGCGTATGTCGAGGGATCTATAAATGTGTATGCTGGTTTGTGGTATACTGAAGATAATGTAGCCAACTCCTTCAATAAAATCTCCAATATGGCAGGAGAAAATGATGGAACTGCTGAAGACATTGGAGGTAATTTAGTCAATAATATTTTCTTTTTGGATTCTTCAGATGATGATGATGATAATAATCTCCAATAAATAAAAGCCTTATCTCTAACATCTGCATTTTCACATTCTTTAGTAGCCTTTTCCAAAACTTGTTGAAGTAATCCTTGATAAAGATTCTTATCAGAAATCACCAAATTAATTTTAACTGTTGAATTCAAAATGTTTAATTGAATTGTTGGATCATAATCCAAAAATGATTCCACTAATAATGACAATTTGTCATGTAATTGGGAAAAATATTTAGGATACTCTCCTAATAACCATACATACCCACTAATTGATTCATTAGTAGATAAATCTTCCATCTGATTAGAAATAACAGGTATAATGACAGTAATCAAATCATTCTTACCAGGATAACGTCTTAAAATTTTGGTCAATGCAGCAACAGATTCATTAATAATTAAATCACCGCCTCTTTGTTCAATTAATTCAGTTAATAAATTAATGGCTTTAATTGTGGTAACAGGCAATTTAACAGCCACAGATCCAATACATTTGATAGCCCTAACAATAAGTGAAGGTTCAAATTCCATGGCGTATTCTTTTAATTCACCTAATAATAAAGCACAATTGGCTTCATTTGCTAAACGAACCATGATATCCAATTTTTCCAATTTTAAATATAAAGGATCCGAATATTTAATGAAAAATACTCTCAATTCTTTGGATAATATTTGTGGATATTTTTCCAAAATGATTCTAATGTTTTTTAAACCAACATATTGAGCTTCGGGAATAGAAGCACTAACTAAAGAAACTAGAGGAGCAGCCAATTTCTTTAATATTAAATTCTTGGAATTGGTAGAACGAATAGAATCCAAATGATGGATAATGGCTTTAATAGAACTCAATACGATTGAAGGATTAACATGTTGTAATTGAGGAATAACTCTTTCAATAATATGATTTGCTTCTTCTGGACCCTTTGCCTTATAATCGGTTAATGCTGTTAAAATGGTGATTCTCCCCCATTCAGTGCATTCATTTAGGCAAAAAAGAAGAATCTTTGCCACTTCTGTGGTAACCACAAACACTTCCAAATTTGGATCTCTATTCATATCTCTAATTTCAAACAAAGCCGTAACAGCATTAGCAGCAACCATTGGATTTGAATCTTTAACTAAAGCCTTTAAATCATCAAGGAATCCCAATTCAACACACATAACAGGATTCAAATCAAATAATTTGGCTACACAAATGGCTGCAGTTTTCCGGACATAAGGATTATCATCCTTCAATGTTCTTCTTAAGGGGATTTCCATATAATCCACCATTTTCTCCACTCGAATGCATCCCATAGTCCTAATAGCCAAAGCCCTAATCAAAGGGTTAGGATCAGTAGCATCTTGAACAAAAGTGTTAACCGCAAGTATACACAACTCAGGGTTGGTTTTAGCATAATTCATCAAATATAAATACACCAACTTCTTCTGTTCAATGTCGTAGGTAGCAATGTTCTTCAAGACGTCTGGAAACAATGATGAGACGTCTTTCCCAACTGTCATGGCTTGAATGACTCTTTGAATGGAGTCCTTCCGTTCCCATTCATATTGTGACACCAAACCGGCTTTCAACTCATACGTTTCGCCCTTAAGGGGACCACGTATAAAGTCCTTGATCTTCTGTTCCAACTTTCTCTTAGACATCATGATGACCGATTCTTATTGGTGTGGGGAAGCAGAGAGAAGTTGTATGGCGTTGATGTTTGTTAATTGTTTGAGACAGCACGCTTCATATAACCACAAAGTTGATCTGTGCACGACTTTCGTGATACGATAGTGGAACCTTAATGATTCCTAAGCATGCATTAAATTGTGTTGTGAAAACAATTATAGAGCTTCTAGACATACCAACTATGATTCTAAAGTTAGTTACCCTAATTTATATACGTTATATACACTAGTGTATGTTTGATGTGCACGTTCAAGTCCTCTACATAATACGAGATTCAAGAAAGACTACTAGGGCCATAAAATACATAAACATAGCACTTCGAATAGTGTAATGGAGTGTGTTAATGTTAAAAATAATATTATTACGTCTATGGATGCTTACTACAGTGCTGTAATAGCGTTCTTCAATCCACATATATATATGTATACATTTATATGTTATGTGCAGTGGCATTATTTTGAATGATCTTGTATATAATCACTGATCTACGCGTAAAGTACAGCATCTTGGTAAGGTAATGTTATGCCCTAATTACAATAACAAGAAGTAGGCATTGATGCGTTTATATGGACGAAGATCGGCTCAAAGGAGAAAGGAAAATGGCCCATCGTTTTCAGAAGATAGCGAAAGTGAAAGTGATCATAAAAGTATTCTCCACAAGGTGACCACTTCTATATCTACAAGTGAAACATCATTGGAGTCATCTCCATTGAAAGCACGTCAAAAGACGCTGGTCGTGGTAGCTCAAGACGTGCCTGGTGAGCTAGAAGCATGGGATGAGCTTTTTGATGATATAGATGGTTCCATTGTGCCAGATATACCCAAAGTAGAAGGTAGAGACAGAGAGACTGAGACTGATGATGATGATGATGATGATGATGATGATGATGATGATGGCGAACTGCATACTGATGGTAGTGATGGTATCGTATCCAGAGTTAATATTTCATCTATTCTTCTGTCATTTGCTTCATCTGAAGTTGTTCCTGTTGATAATGAAAGTCGTGGTTCGATACTACCAGACTTAACTCCGGCCGTTGCTCCGACCCCAGTAGAAACATGTTTCCAGGCAGGAATAGTCAAATATGGAGAGACTCGAACTCACAAGTTGCAATCACTTAATGAAGATGATGACCGTGACAGCATGAACCCAGCCCAATTGTTTATGTTTGAGTCTCTTTCACCTGTTAGAAAGAAGAGGAAAATTCGTCATGTTAAGAACACAGCAATCCACTGGAACGACTACAAAGTTAATGGTCATGACAAGAATAACAAGAGCGAAGCTACCGAGTTTCTAATAGAGGGACTCAAGTTTTATGAAGAAGATGAAAAGAATATTATAAGTGGAAACTCAATTCTTATACTGACATTGATTGACATTGCTAATGAATTCCAAGCTGACCATACTTATCCTTATGATATTCCACTTGTGCTCGAAAGTCTAGACCAGTTATTAGAGGTTTTAGCAAAAATTAGCAACCCGACAGACGAGAGGAACATAGGTTTTATTTGCTGGCTTGTTTCAAGCGTCACGTACATTTTCATAACTTCTGCAGTAGAGATAAATCACGCAGTGTTGAATTATCAGTTGAAAACCATTGAGTTCTTGTTCGAATGCTTGAACATTGGCTATGATGATGTATCACCGCCTGGAATTCTGAAGATTACAAAGAATTATTTAAATGAGATCCATAGAATACGGAGTACCAGCTCAGAAGATGAAATACAGATCAAGCTTGTCTATCTTCTTTTCAAACATCAAAACTTCCTAGCCACTACACAAGGCTTTGATCTTCTAGTGTCCTTATACTGGAAAGCTAAAACATCTTCAGGCAAGATTAAAGTACTAAATTGCATTGAAGAGTACATTGAATACGATTATGAGATGACTTCTAGAGATTGGATAGAGTCAATGTTCATAACCATGGTACAAAGCTTCGTAACAAGGACAGAAGAAAGGTTTAACTATCATAGTTCAATGGTTTTCAAGCTTGCAGTGCTTATCTCCACTCGATATGAACCAAATCTTGACTTTTTCAATTCAGATCTTATTTCAACTGTATTGCGGATAATCACCAAGCACTTGAAGAAATCAAACCTTTCAGATCCACACACAGCCAATTGCATTTTGTTTCTTCTTGGACTTCTTTTGAACGTCGTTTCCAACCGCAAGCTCTCTCTTAGAAGTGGAGATATCAATGCCAACGTTGAAGCCATTATGCTTTTCGCAGCCAATGGGATGGAATCAGATGTTCAACGTCATGTCTTCGGATATAACATTATGTTGCTTGGATATTTACGACTCGCAATTAACTACACTGTTGATATCCAATTTTTAACCTTATCCTTGATATCTTTTAAGTCCGAAATCACCAGTGTTTCAAGTACAACTCATGGACTAATACAAAAGATAGATAAAGTACTATATGGTTTACAGCTTCTAGTCACGTGATGTGTATCACGTGATATGCGAAGTAGTACCACCAATATTCAACTGAAAAACTCTCACATTACTAACAACAACCAGCACAAGTGTAACCAAAAGGCATATAAACAAGATGAATGCTCCAGATAGATTTGAACTCTTTATATTACCGGAAGGAGTTGAAAAGTAAGTGTGGTGTCCTAAAAAGCCCAGTTGTCAGAAAATACTAACCTGCTTAGAATAAAGATAACCCCAGACACAAAGGTGCCCAATGCTGCCATTATAAAGATAGAGAGAGAGGATCATACGTTAGGGAACTTATTGAGAGCACAGTTATTGAAGGACGACAGAGTGCTCTTTGCTGCTTATAAGATTGAGCATCCATTATTTGCTAACTTTCTCTTGAGAATACAAACCGTTGATGGTTACAGTCCTAGAGATGCCTTGAGAAATGCGTGTTCCTCTTTAATCAGTGAGTTGGACGTGATAAAGACCAGATTCAAGGACGAATGGGCGCTTAAGTCGTTGTTGAACAGCAACAATGATGACTTTTAATGAGAACAACTATACTACTTCTATATATGTTCTATTGTGTACTATATTATTATAATGCTAATATTAATAAAGAATTATATGCATAGGGGTTATTAGCTAATGTCTATGATTCCCTAAATGCCTTTCTCTTGATAGCTTCTTTGATGACTGCAATCTTCTCCATGCATTCCGGAATGTCAGTGTCCGGGAACCCACCTTCTCGTAACACTAGGATAAGGGGACGAGTTTGAGTTATTCTATTGGGGGAAACATGGGTTATGGCATGGCCGGATTTGGAAATGCAAACTTTATGATGATCTTTGAAGTTGAATTGAAACGTACCATTGGTCATTTCAAACATAATGTAATCTGAATTACGAGTGTATCTTCTCAAGAATAATGTTTCCTTTCTGTTTTCATCATCACTGACTTTAGATAAATTGGCATTCATATATCTTGCAAAAAACTCCACCACTTCCAATTGACGTTTGGTTTGTGCTGGTGGATGATTCACAGAATTATCAATGCATGTCCAACCTTCATTCTCGTGGTATATTAATTCCAAAAATCTCTCAGAGTTATTCAACTTCAATACGGTGTTGTCATCATTGAACAAAACCCCAATATCGTTGTTATTTAATTCGTAAGCAAACCCATATTTGTTGGTATAATCAACCCATTTGGAGATTAATGTAGGATTTTCACATCCAGGTAACTCAAAGGTATCAATATCTTCATTCTTTGCATACTCTAATCTTCTCATATTTTGATGGGTTTCAAAACAAACTTGATTAAGTTTTTTGATAGCTGTTGAGAAACTGCTATTGAAATTAGGTCTTTTCGTCGGTCTAGGGAAATGGTCAGGATCAACTTCTTGATATTTGTTGCGGGTATCATTAGGTGAAAGTGATACGGGCAACATTGATCTTGGCTGTTCAGAATACAAATCTGATCTTAAAATTTCGACTGGATCTTTGGATCTAGGAGTATAAATTCCAGCACTGACTTTTGTATGGTTGAAATTAAGAGCTGATTGAGCTCTGGAAATCTCTCCTAACCCATCTGGAGTTTGAGTGAGACTTAATGAATGAGTTTTATCCGGGAATGGGCCTTTAAACCATTCATAACTTAAGATCTCATGAACATTTGGTCTATCCAAAGGGTTCAAACTTAATAAATCTCTTATTAATACCTTGGCTTCATCTGAAATAGGCTTTTCAGCAGGGAATGAGTATTCATTCTTCTTAATTCTTTCATAAATAACTTGAACATCTTTAGCTTGAAATGGTGGCTTACCTACCAATAAAGCATACATCATAATTCCAATAGCCCAAGTATCAACTTCAAAGGAATGACCAGTTTCTTTACCTCCAAGAACTTCAGGTGCAATATAATTTGGAGTACCACAAATGGTATACTTTTTGTTTTCACCTTCAGGTAAGACACTTGCCAAACCAAAATCACCAATCTTCAAGTTCATTTCAGGATCAAAAAAAATGTTACCTAATTTTAAATCTCTATGAATAACTCGTCTTGAATGCAAGTATTTGACGGCTCCTATAATTTGAACCATAAAATACCTAACTTCAGGTTCACTCACTCTCTTTCTTGTCTTCAATAATTCCATCAAGGATTGGTTAGGACATATTTCCAAAAGAATATAGACATTTATATCATCTTCAAAACAATCTATAAAGTTGACGATATTAGGATGTTTCAATGATTTGTGGATCTTGATTTCAGATAAGAGTTTAGTCTTTGTCTTTTCATTTTTGATTGATGCCTTAGCAACTGTCTTAGCTGCAAATATTTTCCCTGAAGAATCTTTCATTTGGAAACATCTAGCAAAACCTCCTTCACCGAGAAAGTTACCTCTACGATAATCTCTACCGTTTCTAGTACGTACAATTGATGGGGGGGTCTTACATAAGGCCGATAACTTTTCCTTCTTTTTCTTTTGAGGTTTGGATGCAGCTGTTGGTGGAGGAGGCTGGTGGATTTGATGATGATGTTGTTGTTGCTGTTGTTGTTGTTGCTGTTGTTGTTGTTGTTGGTTATTGGCGTTGTAAACTTGGTTATGGTAGTTTGATCTCCCGCCATTAAGTGCGGCAGCTGATAAAGACCCTATGGCGGTGTTAGCCGAGGTGGCAGTAGATAACCCTGTAGTAGCAGCATCATCTCTCCATTTGTTTTGCTGTTTTACTGGAGTCAAGTTGCTGTTAGATAAAGCATTCAACTGACCATGGTTCAATGGTTGTAAGGGTTGAGTCACACGATAAGGGTTTGTAGACATGACGGAAGAAATAATAAGAGGTGTAAAAGGGATTGATTAAGATCAAAACCAGACAAGCAGCAGAAACACAGACAGAAACACAGACAGACAGATAATATAGCTTCTGTGTTGAACACCAGTGTTTAACCCCAAATGCAATTAAGTAGTAGTAGTATTAAAAGTAGTAGAAGATGATGATGAACGATCGAACAAATATTCTTGAGAGGACAAGAGATGGTATAAAAACGACGCACAAGCCATCCACCTGTATATGTCGTTTATTGATGTGTTCCCTTATTTGATCGTTGTGACTTTGAAAAGTATAGACAGTTTTTGTTTATGTTCTTTCTAGTAAGAGAGTGTTTTGACATTGCCTATTTTGGACGTGTCACGTGACCAAATAGTAGTGATTACATAAAGGAGTATCTTGATCTCGATACAGATGTATAGAGGGGCTCCATTATGATGTACTTGTGAGTAAGAAGGTAAGTATGTATGTATGTATGTGTGAATGTGTGCATGTGTGTATGTATGTATGTACGTTTGTATGTTTGTATGTTTGTATGTTTGTAGCGAGAAGTTTAATGAGGTTAATAATAGTTGATACAATTGTAATTGACCAGTAAAGTTTGGTCTACATTGGACTAACTTGCTTGGAGCATTACTTTACATGGCTATAGTAGTTCTATTACCACCAATTGAAGACGCTGACAGTTACCTTTCAATACTGCCAATTCAATTCCATCTGTTTCTGGTGTGTTTATTATTCCCAGATTGTACAAGGCCCAAATTTAGTGATTTCATTTGCGGAGGTTATTGTTTGCATCTAACACCCTCAATCGGGCACAACAGCACGAATCGAGCATTATGAGATGATAAAACTGTTCCACAGCATCAAAGGTTCACTCGGTTTCCGGTGTACTAAAATTAACTATAATCCACCCAGCAAGCTAGCCTTTGATTCGGTTAAATAGATGGACAAAGGTCCGGAATGATGGTGTTCCACATTCCTCATATCGTATCGATTAACTCACATTACAGGGTTAGCTATGTAAGGGTGTGTGGTTTGAAACGAAAACAGCGTTGAGTTTGCCGTTATCACTTATCATTCCTAATTGGGGTTGAGTGCAAATAAACAAAAGTCATAAATAACGTTCCACAAAGAATCAGTTTTGGCTAACGAAAACAGTTACTAAATGACGTTTTCCCCATGGCTGTGTTTGTCAAAATTGGTCCGGGTTTGGGTAATCTATGGATATTGATCCGTCACAATACTAAAGAGGAGGAAGGTTACATATTGGCATTGGTTACGTACATACATGGTTACATAATTCATAATTACATAACTACTTACTTACTTACTCACTGGCATACATACATACATTCTGTAATCCTTTGTGCTATAGTCTAATAACTTGTATGATTTGTGTTTAATAGGGTAATCTAGTTACTAGTAGGAGCAACTCATAGTGTATGCAATAGAACAGTGGGTACAATTAAGATGGTACCTTATTCCTGCGATTAGGTAGTGTAGCTTAATGCAGTAAATCAAGCTCAAGTAGGTTGTTACTGCTTACAGTTCATCTTCCTGTCAAGACTGTTCTATGGCAGAAATAGATGAGAACAGCAAGTATACCGTTCATGGTACTACTAAAACTAGCTTACAAAAGGAACCATCATAGAATAATGATAAGGTAGATAATTACAGTAACGGTATCTTTGTACGTTATGCTGAATATGTTAATATGGTAGCGCTAATGAATATTGCGTGCACAACCCAATATTTGGGACTTGTGAAAAAAATTCAAATGGCTCTCCAGATATTTAAAGGTGTTCCTTTACTTGCTTAATATCAGTCACTACTACTAAATACAGTTCTGTGTATATATAGCCGTTGCCAGTATACAGAGTACATTGTATTGAGCATCAGTATTATTTGATTTTTTCTGGCCACCATTTTCATTCCTTCGTTAACTGATTGTTGCAACTGCTACGATGAGCAGCTCCGATGAAGAAGACGTTGCCTTGTCGCAAATAACCAAAAATAACGGCAATGGTAAAACCAGAAAGAGACGGATGGTTCCGGATTCTGATCCTGATTCGGACTCGGATTACAACGAAGATACTCCGATTGCACAATTGAATGGTAAATCTAAAGTCAAACCAGCACCAAAGAAACAAAAGACAACTGAGAAGAAGACCGCAGAAAAGAAGATGTCAGCAAAAAAGGCATCAACTCCAAGGAAAGCAAAGAAGGCGACTGTTAAAAAGGAGGCTGTTAAAAAGGAGACCACTGCTAAAACTACTGTTAAGAAAGAACCTAAAAAGAAGTCCATAGAAATTCCTATAACTCCTCCAACTTCTAACGGATCCAGAGCTAAATCTGAGGAATCCGTAAAGAACGAAGACGAGGAAGAAGAGGAGGAAGATGAAAGTTACAAATGGTGGGAACGAGAAGAAGATTTGGATGGAGAAGTTAAATGGGAAACCTTAGAACATAAAGGAGTGTTATTCCCTCCACCATATGAACCATTACCTTCCCATGTCAAGCTATATTATGATGGGAAACCTGTTGAGATGCCCTTGGAGGCAGAAGAAGTTGCAGGTTTCTATGGAGCCATGTTAGAAACTGACCACGCAAAGAACCCAGTGTTCCAGAAGAATTTCTTTAACGACTTCTTGGACGTTCTTAAGGAATCTGGTGGATGTACCAATGGAGTAGTTATTAAGGAATTTGATAAGTTGGATTTCTCTAAAATGTTTCACTATTACGAACAACAAAGAGAAGCAAAGAAACTAATGACTCGTGATGAAAAGAAACAAATTAAATTGGAAAAGGAGAAATTGGAAGAACCCTACAAATTTTGTTATTTGAATGGGAGAAAGGAGCAAGTAGGAAATTTCCGTATTGAACCTCCAGGATTATTCAGAGGAAGAGGTGCCCATCCGAAAACAGGGAAATTAAAGAGAAGAGTTTATCCTGAAAGTGTTACATTGAATTTGAGTGAAAATGCTCCAGTTCCTGAGCCTCCAATGGGTCATCAATGGGGTGGAATTCAACATTTAAATACCGTTACTTGGTTGGCCATGTGGAAAGAAAATATTGCTGATCTGATCAAGTATGTTAGACTAGCACAAAATTCTTCACTTAAAGGACTTTCCGATTTCAAGAAGTTTGAAACTGCCAGAAAGTTGAAAGACCATATTGAGCCAATCAGAAAGGATTATCGAAAGATGTTAAAAGATGAGTTAATGTTAAACAGGCAAATGGCCACAGCAACTTATCTTATAGATGTCTTCGCCTTAAGAGCAGGTGGTGAAAAGGGTGACGATGAAGCAGATACTGTTGGATGTTGCTCATTAAGATTTGAGCATGTTACTTTGAAACCTCCAAACATTGTTATATTTGATTTCCTCGGTAAGGATTCTATTCGGTTTTATCAAGAAGTTGAAGTTGATAAGCAAGTGTTTAAGAACTTGAGAATCTTTAAGAAAGCTCCGAAAAGACCAGGTGATGATCTTTTTGATCGTATAACTCCAACATTGTTGAATAAGCATTTACAAAACTATATGACTGGATTAACAGCCAAAGTGTTCCGTACTTATAATGCATCCAAAACTATGCAAGATCAACTAGACCTAATTGCTAATGAAGGAACAGTGGCAGAAAAGGTGATGAAGTTTAATGCTGCCAACAGAACTGTTGCTATCTTATGTAATCATCAGCGTACGGTCAGTAAGAATCATAGTACTAGTGTGGAAAAGATCACTTTCAAATTAAAGGAAATGATGTGGCAGAAGATAAGATTGAAGCGGATTTTATTAGAATTAGAACCAGAGTTGAAGAAGAAAGACAAGCATTATTTTTCTGAAATCGATGATTTGGCAAAGGAAGATATCATGCAAATCCATGAGGTTATTATAGAAAGACAACGAGAACAAGTGTTTAAGAAATTGGCAAGAGATAATGAGAAATTAAAGGCCGAGGGCCAACCATTGCTAACAGAAGATTCAGTGAAGGAAAAACTTGAAAAAATTGAGGAATTAAAGCAGGAATATGCAGAAGAACTCAAAACAGGTAAACCGGAGGTCAAATCCAATATGACTGTTGAAAAGTTAAAGAAACAAATTGAAGTGATTGAAACTCGGGTTTTAAATACCGAGGTTCAATTAAAGGATAAGGAAGATAATTCAGAGGTGTCTTTAGGAACTTCCAAAATGAATTATATTGATCCTCGATTAACAGTTATGTTTGCAAAGAAGTTTGAGGTTCCCATCGAGAAGCTCTTCACCAAAACTTTACGAGATAAATTCAAATGGGCCATCGAATCTGCGGATGAGAATTGGCGGTTCTAGCACGCATAGATTACATTATAAGTATTATTATTATTATTATTATTATTATTATTATTATTAAGCTTTACACAGTTAGGCATAATATGTATAGCATTATTAGAGCATATTGAGATCATGTTATGTGTAAAAAGTGACAGCCGTAGTATACGTACTTGAAATCAAGGTCCACGTTATGGGCAGCCGCACGGAACGCGACAATTCAGGTTCACAGTCTTACGAATATGCATGTTAATTGGGTTATAATTAGGACCATTTCGTCATTAGTTGAAGAAACAATAGCCAAGTACTATCGGTGAATGCATGCACACAGCACATAATTTGTATTATTATCACATTTATTGACACATTTAACGTACCCATATACATGGGCCCATACTCAAACATGTACCAGTCATATATGTTGACTATACTGTCACCGCATCGTTTTGGATAAGACAGTCCGGTCGAAAGTATCTTTGCAACAGACCACGTATGTGTCAGATGAGATCAATGCATCGAATCATGCATGTTTTACCGCGTCGTGCAGCGCGTCCACAGAAGAAGTAGGATGGAATTGCAAGACGCGAAACTAGCATACGCGTTTTCAGGAGTCAATATCTTAAACCCGAACGAATATTCTAAAGAACGTCGCTAACAATAAAAGTTCCTGTCTATGAATTCAACGTGGGTTCAAATATGTCGGATCCTTGTTAGCGGATGTTCTCAGCTAGTGAACAAAGAATCTTTTCAAGAGTTAGTTAAATGTTGATGTATCTGCCGTTCTTGACTGTTTTTGCATGGATGGACGCTAATGAGATTGCTTTCATTATTTGGGATTATGACGGTGGTTTATGGACACCCTCATCATCGTCACAGACGAGCCTTGACTTGGGAAATAGAGTCTCTAGGAAAGAGAGCTGATTCAAAGGCTACGTCTGCATCTTCATCATCATCATCAACTTCCAAGTCAACTTCTTCTTCTACTACTACTTCTTCATCATCATCAGCTTCGAAAACTAGTCCGTCCACCAATTTATCCTCGACTTCCAAGAGAACTTCTTCCACCAGCACAGCATCTACGTCGACCTCCAGTTCATCTAATCCGTCTACTTCCTCAATTACATCCATGCCCTCGAGCTCTATTCTGGACATGCCTACTATGCCTTCCTTAACTGGAAGCTCACTGGCTACAAGTTCCGTATCCATATACATTCCAATTGGAGTTGCTACTGGCTCTTCAAACTATCCTTCAAACCCCTATATCTCTGAATCCTCCTTACCAAATGGTTTAGTATTCATTGTGGTGGGCTCTATAGTCGGTGCTATGCTTGTTGCCTTATTGACCTACAGATTAGTCTCATGGTTCTTTGCTCGGAGATTGGCTAAAATAGGTAAGGAAAACGAATACCATAACTTTGATTTTAAAGGTTTCAGTGATATAGGATCCAACCTGTCATTTTTTGATGCTTCCAGTTCCATGATAGCGAAGCCAATAAGCAGAAGAGGTTCAATAATGATGTTACAACCTCCTCAGCTTTCATCTGTTTCATTACCTGATATCCTGACTTCTAGTGGTGGCAGTAGTGATAACTCATTCTCTGGAAACGAAAAGAACAACAATTTGACAGGAATGGTCACCTCACAAGGACATACTTATCGAGATACTATTGTTGGAGGTAACACTAGACGAGGTTCTATGTTCATTTCGCCTGTTATGGCTATGATGAATAAAAACAGTGGAGGGGAAATGACTTCATATTATGATTACAATGCCAATAGCTCTGTTGGTGAACCTGAATCGCCAATGCTTAACTTCGAAGTACCTTCTGTTACTAATTCCAGTACTCACTGGTTATTAGACGATTCTAATAATTCTGACTCGGTAGTGTCTGCCACCAAGAAATCAGATAATCGACCTCCAAGTCAATATCTTGAGGATCTTCTTGACAACTTTTAGTACCACCACCTTCTGCATGTACATTTAGCATTTTATAGAATTTAATCATACACTTTTTTGTTAATTGTATACTGATAAAACTCTAGCCAAGTTGCATAACAAGCAAAAAAATAGGGTTCTCTTATTATTGTATTACTGTGACATAAGTTCACTGTCAGTTTATTACTTCTGATTCCAAGCGACCAAACCTACATTTCTACAGAAAATCAATAATTTTTGACAAGAAAAACATTTCATTGTCTCCTCACACAAGACATCTACTAAATAAACCTATATTTCTTCATCTTGTAATAAGACTTTTAAAATTCAAATGTTCTCGTAAAGATCACGGATGCATAACCTTGTATTGGTGAACTTTCAACACATTGGTACTTGGTTTCAAAGGTATAAGCTGAAATTGCCAACATCAATGCATCAATACCCTTACATATATATGTGGCTCTGGTAACTTGAGACACCGGCAAAAGTTCCTCCACAGGCGGCGTCTAAAGGTATAATACTGAATCACATTATTAAATCCTTCTATACTGTACTAATGAAACTTCCATGGAAGTATTGTATACAGTACATACATACTTCAGTTCACATTAGGCATCATGACAATACGCACGGGAGTTTCACTAATACAAGATCTTACACTATAAAGCAACGACCTAATCTCTGTGCTACGTATCATATTTCATTACCATCTTATCATTAACTAAGGTGTCCCTTATCTCTTTCCGGACCCCGCGAATTACCCCACCTCCCGAGGATCCTATGTCGCGGATGGAAAACTCCCCATTGGGAACAGATAGCACAAAACAACTGAATAGTACTGGTATCACAGTCTCCATCGTCCACCCCCTCAGTGCACACCCCTGGGATTATATAAATAGGCGGGGATGTTCAGAGAAAAGACAAATTCGGTGGAACTAAATGTTCAATTTCAACCAATTAATTTAGGTCACTGATTCAACGAAGACCCATTAGACCGGATATTTCAATCAAATATATCCATTGACCCGAGTGCAATATAAGGAGTAGTTCCAACCATGAGCTTAAAATGCGCTTTCATGTACACCAGCAAGGTGTTGAGGCCCTTGAGTAGTCGTCGAATGATCCACGTGACCCGGATTGTGATGGCCAAGAACGATGCTTCCACCATAGACTCATATAAATTACCTTCCCAAACATCTATTAACGAATGGGAGTTCCGATACGACTTTGTACCCAAAGTGTCTGAGCCCAAGGTCCCCCCTGTGACTCCTGAAGCGGTCGCCAAAGATATGATTGCGGAAATGCAGGCAAGGAATGCACGTGAAGATCAATTGACCAAGTCTCAATCTGTTAAGGTTGAAGCCAATCTGGCTGATGTATTCCATCAAGGTCAATCTGTAATGGAAGATCCTGTCGTTGTTGGAGACCATGCACATGCACAAGAAGGACTTGCGGTTGACGAAAATAGTGGTCGGGGATCGCTGGAGGTTGCACCTTCAATTGCACCCAAACCAGCAAACAGAGACAAATATGTCCAAAGTTCCATTAACCCGCTGATTAACGATTCACAAGTTGCCAACTACGGTGAAAGCGAAGTAGACCACAAGATCTCCGAAGTCCCGGAACAAACACCAGTGTGGGAAGATGTAGAACATTCCAACGAGTTACAGAGACAGGATTTGAGTGATCCAGCTAACAGACCAGCTCCAGATGTCACTCCCAAAAGGGAGGAAGTATACGAGGACATTTCCGGGTTCTTTATACCTTTAGTATTGATAGCATTTGGTGGAGTAGGATATTATTACTATTACTATCTGATCCAAAAAAAGCAAAAAGGAAAGACACAGATTAAGTGAGTATACTACAGCATGATATATATACATAATAAAAAGACATTGTTCCATTTCTATCAGACATTTTGTTTTATATATTATTTATTTACAGATAATAATGACAGTTTAGTGTTACTGTCTGCTTAATATTGTCTAGAAGCTTCTTGACATGCCTTCAATTGTTGTAAGTAGTAGTCGCAGATTTGCATGTTACCACCGTTGTCTTCCAAACATCTGGTGAAGTTTCTGGCATCCGCATCACATTGCTTAGCCTGTTCAAACTGTTGCAGAGCAGGTGCAGCAGCAGAAACAACTTGTTGATCAGCAGGTGCAGCAGGTGCAGAGGAGCCTCCAAACATTGAAGTGATCCCAGCACCAATGGTGTGACCCACAGCAGAACCAACAGCAACACCAGCGGCAGTAGAGGCCATTTGAGCAAACATACCAGGTTGCTTTTGTTGGACTTGGGGATGAGCTGCTGGTGCTGGAGGATGTTGAGCAGCATTAGAATAAGATGCTGGAGCAGCAGCAGTGTGTGCAGATCTAGTTTGGGTTCTAACAGGAGCGGATCTTCTTTGTCTAGCCATTGTGTATGATAATAAGTGTGGTTATAATAAGTGTGGCTATAATAGTGAACACTGCAGAATCTATGGAACGTGCGGTGCTTATATACTTGATGCAGTTTATTGGTGGCGATTTTGAAGTGTCAAATTAGAAGTGCAGAGAAAAAAAATTCTGATCGGACACAGATTGCCTAATATAGCGATTAAGGCCAACTTCCTGTACCGGGACCGGGACCGGCATCGCAAAAGTCAAGGTTGTAATGTCGTGAGTACGACATTTTGGTGGTGGGTGCACGATACTAGCATTTAAAGCAATGCGTTCCGATTTCGGCATAATTGAGTAGTGGATGATCTGGGGTATAGATAAGTGAGGGATACGTGAACGTCAACAATAACCAAAGGTTGTTATCATCTTATATATTTAAGGAAGCGAAAACCCCATATTCTTAATTGACAGATATTATAACAGACGCAGACAATTTACCCATTCAAAGACTGAATTCTGACGCATCTTCAAGAATTTATTTTCAAACGGTACATATGCAAAGTTGAAGGTACACATAATAACACATATCCACAATGAAATGTGTACGAATACGAATGAAAAGATCGTTCCATTGCAGCCTGCAAAGTTTCTCACGCTGCAGTACAACTTCCACATATTATCAGATCCTAGAATTACCTGTTAATGCAACAGTGAAAGATATAAAACTTCAGTTTAAAAAGTTACTGAAGAAGTATCATCCTGATATGAACCCTAATTTGGAGGAAGATGCCAAACAAAAGAATCAAGAAAAGTTTATGGAAATAGTAGAAGCATATGATACATTAAAAGACATCAAGAAAAAGAAGGCTTATGATCGTACCTTACGAGGTGGTGCAAATAGTAGGTCACCAATGTCAGATTGGGATAAGAAATATTATGGTGAAGCCAAATACTATTCTAAATCTCTGGGGTATCTGCTGCCATCAGGAATGAATAGCCGAAGACACAGGGTGCATAATTTCAATGACAAATACAGTCAAAATAAACTGCATTTCAGTGGAGAGTATGTCAATCATGGTGACAGATTTGGGGTACCTCATTTCGACTATAACGAACATTTGTTGAAGCATTTGAAAAATGAACAACGTCAGCTATTCAAATACTTACTGGAGGAAGATAGAAATTATTTATTGGGTCAATTAAAATCCCAAGTAGGTAATGGTGCAAGTCGGGAATCAACCATTGCATTTGAAGAATTATTGACTAAACATCTTCAAAGAAATATTCACCACTATAAACAAAAGAAACAACTAGGTGCGAGTGCGAGTCACGTAGGTCATAGTTCTGACTCGTCCTATGTATATCGAAGACCCAGTTATTCTTCCGAGGGGAATGATACTACATCAGCCAGACCTTTGTTATATTTTGGAACTGGTTTGGCTGCTGCGTATATGATTTATTCGACCCTACTAAGCCATTAATTTTTCCGACACTACAGGCTTCCATGGATAATACATACGAGCATGCATGTATATATAATCTGTTTTTTTATGTATATATAGGAATCGTACATATAAGATAGACTGTGGAACTTAATGCAAAAGAACAAAAAGGGAACTTAATCCAAAAACCAGATAAGGAACACTAATATTAGGGCTCATGAATAAATAGTAATGGTGAAGGAAGAAGAAGAATATTCTAAAGAATGTTTATTGGTGTTATTGATATTGATATTAACGATCAACTTCACCAAACACAATATCCATGGTACCAATTATAGCAACTGCATCTGCCAACAAATTACCTCTGGAAATATGATCAAATGCACCCAAGTTAGCGAAACCTGGTGCTCTAATTCTGCATCTATAAGGTCTTTCACTACCATCACTAACAACAAATACAGCCATTTCACCCTTTGGAGCTTCAATGGCCGTATAAGTTTCACCAGCAGGGACACTGAACCCCTTGGTGAATAAAAGGAAATGGTGGATCAAAGCTTCCATATCTTCCTTCATTAAGGCACGAGGTGGAGGTGAAATCTTATAATCTTCAACCTTAACAGGACCTTGAGGCATATCATTAATACATTGTTCAATGATTCTAAGAGATTGTCTGAATTCAGCCATTCTGATCAAATAACGATCGTAACAATCACCATTCAAACCAACAGGGACATCAAAATCAACTTTATCATAAGCATCATAAGGTTGGGCTTTTCTAAGATCAAATGGGATACCTGAACCTCTAACCATAACACCAGATAATGAATAGTTCAATGCATCTTCAGCAGTTAAAATACCCACATCTTTTGTTCTTGCTTGCCAGATTCTGTTATCTGTACATAATTCTTCAATTTCATCAACTCTATCTGCGAATTGTGTGGCCCACATGTAAATGTCATCCAATAAACCAACAGGTAAATCTTGTGCTACCCCACCTGGTCTGACGTAAGCAGCATGTAATCTTGCACCACTAACACGTTCATAGAATTCCATCAACTTTTCACGTTCTTCGAAACCCCAAAGTAAAGGTGACAACCCACCGACATCCATAATATGCGAACAAACGGACATTAAATGGTTTAAACATCTGGTAAGTTCACCAAACAATGTACGGACATATTTCCCTCTAATAGGAACTTCGACATTCAATAATTTCTCCACAGCTAATGCAAACACCAATTCATTGGTCATGATAGAAACATAATCTAAACGATCAAAATATGGCAAGGCTTGCATGTATGTCTTAGATTCAATCAACTTCTCGGTACCTCTATGTAATAAACCAACATGAGGATCGGCTCTGACAATCTCTTCACCGTGTAATTCCAAAATCAATCTTAACACCCCGTGAGCAGCTGGATGCTGAGGTCCAAAGTTAATGGTGAAATGTCTGATCTTGGTGTTTTGCTTGGCTACTCTCGAAGGATCATCATCCTTTCCAAATGTCATGTCTACTTCATCCATGACTTCAGTAAAGGTAGTTTTACCTAAAGTCCCTGGCTCAGCGGAGTACCTTTGGGCTGGAACCCCAAGGGCTGTGGTGAAGGGCTTAGGACCAGATTCAGGAGCTGCAGCATATCTTATGATGTTGTTTGATGAGAAACTTCTGACATATTGTTGTTGTTGGAACAACCTGGTTGATCTTAAGAGGGTATTCTTAGCTCTCAACATGGTTATTATTAGTTGTGATATGGATATTAATTGTCTGTGTGTCGGGACTGGTTAATGTCCGATATCGAATGTCGATGTCGATGTCGATGTCTTCCTCTTGACCTTTGTCTGTTTCAATTGACAAATCCGACACTTGAACTAACGGTAGAGGTCAAATCTGTTTACTGTATTAAAAATTTTCGATTGGTTTAAATTTGAATATTGACAACTTTCATTGGATAGTCGCGCTTACTTAATAATACAGTTATAATTACGTAATATCATTTGCTGACGTAAGTATGCGACATAACAGAACTATTTTGGCGTTGTTATTGGCTCAAGTAAGTATCTGATACAACAAGCTATACCATACAATTTGGTATTAGCAGTTTTCTATTCTATAAATATGTCTATATAGATTCATAGTTTAACCATTGGTCAAACCATTGCAAGTTGCTAAATAGCATGTCGTTTTCATAAACTGATTTTGGTGATCCTAGAACTGCCGAACTACCACTTTCAACACTCATGGTTTCCAGATTAGTTAGACCTTCCGATTTCACCTTAGCCTTTTTTATCAATCTCTTATTCAACAACTCTCCTTCATTCTCGTCATCTTGTTCGTCTTTATCTTTTACTCCTAAAGTCGTAAATTGTTCATCGTTGACTACATTTGAACCATGGTCGATTCCAATCAGTTTCAACATATTCAATTGTTCACTTAACTGTAAGGAGACCATATGGTTAGTCATTTTAACACACCAAAGACATTCTTTGGCCATTTTGAACCGAGGTTCTCCGTTAGGGTATTTAGCATCTTTTATAATTGTTAACAATTTAATTGTGTCCTCTAACAAGTCTCTGCTTGAGTTAATGTATTTATTTCCACCAGAGAATACCATAGTTAGGGAATTAACTCCGATATTGAAAAGTAATAAAAGATTATAGTACCAAGGAATGTAAAGCATTTTCCGCTTATTGGTAGCAAATAAAAGCTTAGTAGCTGCTGCTGAAGTCTCCAATAATTTCGGAATCAGTAAACCTTGATGATCCTGGATTCCTTCAGTTTGATTATCTCTTAAAATATCAAACATGGCTTTCCCATGTAAACTCAAGATTAAATCATAAAAATGTAATTTCACTTGGACTTTAAGTAACTTGTATAGATCCTGTTCATTTTCATCATCATAGATTGTATCATCGTTAAAACCATTTTGGTCTAGCCAATCAGATAGTAACGTCAACTCATTATTCATTGCACTCACCAAATTAGAGTCAAAAACATCATTAGTACTGGAATAAATGAAATTAATAATTCTGGCAATGTGTAATAAGGCAAAGGCTGGTTTAGTTAACCAAGTATCACCAACTTCTTCAAAGTTATAACTGGTCAATGGCTCAGCAAAAATATCAATTTCGTTTAGTGCACCATATCTACCAGTTTGTAGAGCAAATACTCTTTCCATTGTGTAGCAACTCCAGAAGATTCTTTTGGCTTTCAAACGTTCATATTCAGTAGCTGTTTGTAGCTTCGGGACTTTACTTCCAATACCCATTAATCTTGTCATGGAGACGGCTTCATTTATAGCACTACTAACTGTAGTTTGTCTGTGACTGACTCTTAAATATAGAGCAATAAGTAACCAGCCTTGGATCAACTCAAACGATTCCCACTGGAAGGAAAGTATACGAATAACCGCATAAGAGTACTTGAAACATTCTTCTTCAAGTTTGAACAATTCCACATTGGGATAAGGATCTGCAGCTACCATGAACCGTATGGATAATGCATAAGTCATGAATAATAAAGCAGAGAATAAACTAGTTTTATTCTTAACATTAGCACCAGACATTGAAGAGGTCGAGTTCCCAGTGGGGGGCCCATTGGCTGATGAAGATGATTCAACCAACTCATGATAGACATTGATTTGCTGACGGAACACTTCTTCATGCAAAATGGCAAATAACGGATTGATATTCCTGAAGAAGTAGTCCACAAGGCTCATCCTACTATCCAACTCACCATAATGCGGATAATTATGGAAAGCAGGATATTCCGAAGGCAATTCTTCCGAAGGAATATAGTGACCACCACTCATATTCCAACCAAAGTATTGGAACCTGGGAACCTTGACCTTTCGACGGTTCTCATATTTGGATATACTCTTGTACAATGTCTGAGACAACTCAAACACTAAGAGGTTCTGATGACGACGGGAATATCTCCATTTAGACAGAGGGAAGATCAAATCAGGCAATAGCAATTGAGAACTACCAGCCATCATTTCATTGGCTGGTCCAATCATACTTTGAAGAGGCTCACGACGATAATACGTTTGGTTATTCTCCAATATAATGTTCTCCAAATATTTAACTCTCTTCTCCAAGTACTTTTTGGTCTCATCATCATCACCGTTATGACTTCTCTTCAATGTCTCATTGTGTTGCAGTGAAATGCTTGTTTCGCTGCCATTGATGTGGTTGATGTTCGCCATTGCACTAACAGGACGTACAATGTCGCCTCCAGTTGGAAGGAGCTCATCGTCAGTAGAACCTGATCTCTTATGGGGGTAGTGGCTCTTCTCATATGTACAGTCTTTCTTATACTTGAGACAAGTATTACAGGGGAAGGTACCAGAACACTTGATCTTCTGAGTCCGACACCGGTCACAGGCTCTATGGACTCGGATACGATACTTTTCCTTTGATGCAGAAGAAGCAGTATTATTGTTCTTGGTGTTCATGTTGATAGAAGGTTGTACTTGCATGGACAGCAATTGTGGCTGTTGCAGTTGTAGCAACAGTTGTAATGGTTGTTGATGTTGGTGCTGCAGCTGTTGTTGTTGTTGGAGTGGGTGGTATTGGAGGTGCATAGGTACATTAAACATTGGAAGCCCACTTGCTGCACTGGAAGTTGGGAGACCACTATTGGTAAGTGATTCCATAGATGGAGGCGTCCTTGCAGGAAGTGGAGGATAAACTGTCAGGTTCGTATTCTCTTGCTGTCCTTGGTTCAAATAGTTCGCCATCTTGCAGTTTGCCTGTTTGTCTTTCTTTCTGTGTTCGGCTGTATCTGGGGCCCTTAAACAGATCTATTCCCTATAAGCAAGAAAAACTAATTCGTGATTGTCTTTAGCAACTCCCTTTTTGTCTGATATTTTCAACACAGATTTGTATATGTATATGTGTGTACGTTGCCTGCGTTAAACACTCTATTCAGACTTTAAACGTACTACGCGTACATTAATAATACGTAGTGACGTAATACGAAACTCTTATGGAAACTAAATTTGAAGACTACAGCATTTATATACTTTTAAAATTTAAGTTCAAATACTTTTTCCCTTGTACTACTACATTGGTTGTTGCTCCAGAGTTTCAATTGTTCTACTCCACGTTGGATGAGTCAAAATGTTACTTAGCTTAGCCTGCATGCCCTTATTGTACTTACGCACGAATGTACGAAATGTATGTATGAAGCGTACGGATGATGAAAACGTCTACTTTTGCGAGGCATGAACAAATTCTCCGTATATGCATGTCTCTCTATATGGTAATTCATTTCATTAAAGTGTGAATTCAAGGTTCCTTTTGATCGGCTCGGTCACTTTCCGGTCATCGGCCCGCGATCCGATACATCTAAATCCTGTATCCTAAAGCGACAGAAGATTGATAAAGAAAATCGCCAGGGACGGTGAAATAAGCCCATTCTACTGAATAATACTTTTTCCGTTAATCCAAAACCCATAAACCGTGGGGTTTTAAGTTAATTCTATTTAACCAATTCTATGTACAAGATGTAAGAAGAAAAAGGAGCTGGTTAGAGTTTAATGAAAGTTGTGTGAAAAAGCATCATAGAATACGAGAACTGCCTCTACCAAGTTGATGATATCATACCACAGACATACTATAATTAGCGATCTTGTGTATTGTATTTTAAAGCATCTAAACGGCTTCAACGGCTCTCTTTTTGTTCCCCGAAACCACATAAGGCTTTCACCACCAAAGTTCATTCTATTTATCGTTAAAGAAGTTATTCTCGCTGAGCAACAATGCAATGTGTGATTTGATGCAGCCGTGACAACGATGAAGCAATGAGACTCGAGAATGTCACGCATCTTAATCTCTGGACCAATAGAAACGTATCTAATGTAAGCACGAGGTTATATCAATTAGTGATTGGCTCATTCAACCAATTTGCTATTTTCCAATACAGATTTCGCTTGATTAATCTTTTGAGCCAAGTATTTCGATCCATGTTTATCCGGATGATTAGCTAACATCAATTGTCTGTATCTACTTTTCACAGTTTGTTTGTTTAAAGTTAAGATTTCATCCGGGGTTATACCTAAAACCATTAAGGCCTCATTCTCCGTCATTGGATCACCGAAAGGAGTATTAGCATAATTCCGAAGAATATGATCGATGTCATGTTTCATTTTGGGATCAGATGCCCAAGATCCGTTCTGACTATTAAATGGATTTGACAGTCGTAAATCAATGTTGTTCATTGTGGCTATTGTTGATACGGGAAGTCTGGAGAATTTCGTACAGGCAGAAAATGTCGCCTTAGCAGTTAGTGCTACTACTGTTGCTGCCACTCCAACTATTATAGGTATCATGCTTTGACTGATGATTACTCGTTACCCCAGATAGTAGTTTTGTAAAGTTTTGCTAGTATTGCGGAATTGATGGGGCAAATGGGTATCACGCGACTTTCACGTGATACACATAGTAAGATTGTAAATTGAAGATATAGAATCAAACAAGCGTGCTAATAACGCTTAACGTGACTTTAACCACGTGACTACGCTGGTAGAACCGCAAAGAAGACTTAACCTTTTATTTCATAGTTGAATGACCTGATAGTGTTGAAATATTTCAGACATAACTCCACAAATTATTATTTAAGTCAATCATGCGCTTAGAAAGATGGTAAACTACTCCGTAAGACCCGTCTTATTTCAATCCCTGCAGACACATGTCTGTATCCACGCATGGCAGTGGTGCGTAACAGATGCGTTAAAGTGGTGCAACCATTAAACGACAAATAATGCGATTAAAAAGTCGATGCGGTTGCGGATCACTTCTGACCGGAGTCATGTGTCACAAAACCCCCTAAAGGGCTATTCGGTTACGGGCCTACGCAACTTTGTAGGCATTGGAAAGCTTTGGTCAGACCAACCAACAGGCAAGTTTGAAGGAGATGGTACGTGTAAGGTAAATATCATCTAGTAACAGTAACGAGTATGCAATTAAAAACCTGCAATTGGGATGCGGACGAATATAGACTGTTAGGCACAACGTGGTTCAATGTGATGCAGTCACTAGATTGCATGAGTTTACGAAGAGAAAAACCAGACAAATACACTGTTTGAAAAATTGATTGATGGTGAAACAAACGTTGCACTACAATCCTTTAGCAATAGGTGAAATGCAATAGAGATGATTGTGGACTTAGAACACTGAAATTTCTACCAATTTTGTCTCTCTAATAGTTTAATTGTGTGTCTGAACTTATCGTACCAATTGTCTGTGTGCGTTATATGCATACATCAAAAAGTAGTAGTAATCTGCATCCTTCTTTCGGACTTCTGCGTGCGGTACACCTATTTTTGCATAATAATAAAAAATAACCGGCGCCCCTCTTTGGCCATTGGTATATAAATACCGATGCCTCCCCCCGTGTATTGAAAAGTTGGATCGAATAGATTGATCTTTTCAAGTTTTATATTATCCAAAACTTACATTCAATAAAATCACATATCACAATGGCTAGTAACTTATCTTGGTTGGTCAACTTAGACACCACCTCCGTCCCTGGTCACTACTTGCGTAGATCTTCCATTATCGGTACCATTGGTCCAAAGACCAACAACCCTGAAGTATTAGTCAAGTTGAGAAAGGCCGGGTTGAACATTGTTAGAATGAACTTCTCTCATGGTTCATATGAATACCATCAATCCGTCATTGACAATGCTAGAGAATCCACCAGATTATACAAGGGTAGACCCTTGGCCATTGCATTGGATACTAAGGGTCCTGAAATCAGAACCGGTACCACTGTTGGTGAAAAGGACTACCCTATCCCCGCTGGTCACGAAATGGTTTTCACCACTGATGAAGAGTTCAAGACCAAGTGTGATGACAAGGTTATGTATCTTGACTACGAAAACATCACCAAGGTGATTGAAAAGGGTAAGATCATCTATGTTGACGATGGTGTTCTTTCCTTTGAAGTTCTTGAAGTTGCTGACTCCAAGACTCTTAAGGTCAGATCTGTTAACGCCGGTAAGGTGTGTTCTCACAAGGGTGTTAACTTGCCCGGTACTGATGTTGATTTGCCTGCCTTAAGTGAAAAGGATAAGGCCGATATTCGTTTCGGTGTTAAGAATGATGTTGACATGATTTTTGCCTCATTCATCAGAACCGGTAACGATATCAAGGAAATCAGAAAGGTTTTGGGTGAAGATGGTAAGGCCATCAAGATCATTGCTAAGATTGAAAACCAACAAGGTGTTAACAACTTTGATGACATTTTGAAGGAAACTGATGGTGTCATGGTTGCCAGAGGTGATTTGGGTATTGAAATCCCAGCTTCCCAAGTGTTTGTCGTCCAAAAGCAATTGATTGCTAAATGTAACTTGGCCGGTAAGCCAGTCATTTGTGCTACTCAAATGTTGGAATCAATGACTTACAACCCAAGACCAACCAGAGCTGAAATCTCCGATGTTGGTAACGCTATTTTGGATGGTTCTGACTGTGTCATGTTGTCTGGTGAAACTGCCAAGGGATTGTATCCTGCTGAAGCTGTTGCCATTATGCACAACACTGTGATTACTGCTGAAAAGGCTATTCCTTACTCTGCTTTGTTTAATCAAATCAGAGCCTTGATTCCTCGTCCAACCCCAACAAGTGAAACATGTGCCATGGCTGCTGTTTCTGCCTCTTATGAACAAGGTGCTGGTGCCATTGTTGTCTTGTCTACTTCTGGTGACACCGCAAGATTGGTTTCTAAATACAAGCCCCAAGTTCCAGTTTTGATGGTTACCCGTAACCAAAAGTCTGCTAGAGCTTCCCATTTGTCACGTGGTGTCTATCCATTCATCTACGAAAAGCCTGCTGTTGAAAACTGGCAAGAAGATGTTGAAAACAGATTGAGATGGGCTGTTGCTGAAGCTTTGGAATTGGGAATCATCAAGAAGGGTGATGCCATTATTTCCATCCAAGGTTGGACCAGAGGTTCTGGTCACTCTAACACTGTTAGAGTCTTGCAAGCTTAAGAGTATAGAAAGAGTGTATACATAAACATATAATCAGACATTAATTAAAAGGAATATTTAACATGAGTATTAAATGTAATGTAATGCAATGCAATGTACTTTCTTGCAGTAGTATAGATGTATTATACGACTTGTAACATTATGGTAAACACACTACTTTAGAATTTATTTTCCAGTAACGAAGCATAAATTTACCTTACGATTTGGTTGCTATTACTACTTCTTCTTCTTTAGGCCGACACCAATGAACGTCAGAAGCATATCATTGGCCTCCAGAAATGTCTGGAAGGCGAGAAACATCAGATTTTATTCCCAGTCCAACAATAAGGAGACTACCCATTTTGGATTCAAGACAGTTGATAAGGAACAAAAGGAAGACTTAGTTAAAGGAGTCTTTTCCTCCGTGGCACTGTCCTATGATGTCATGAACGATGCTATGTCAATGGGAGTCCACAGATTATGGAAGTCACATTTCATCAATCGGTTGGACGCGGGAATGCGCCCTGGTTCCGATAGACCATTGGACTTTTTGGATGTAGCTGGAGGAACAGGTGATATTGCCTTTGGGTTATTGGATCATGCTGAAGCCAAGTTTGGAGACATCCGGTCTACCATGACTGTTGCTGATATCAACGCTGACATGCTTCGAGAAGGAGAGGTTAGATATGGTAAGACCAAATATGCCAAAGAACCCAAACAAAGAGTTGAGTTTATGGTTCAAAACGGTGAAATTATGGATAAGATTCCCGATAACTCAAAAGACGTTTATACCATTGCATTTGGTATAAGAAACTTCACCAATATTCAAGCTGGTTTGAACACTGCTTATAGAGTCTTACGTCCTGGAGGAATCTTTGCTTGTTTGGAATTCTCTCAAGTGGAAAACCCACTAGTTGATTATATTTATCAAGCTTATCTGTTTCTGATGTTACCCATGATGGGTCAATTGATTGCCAATGATAGAGATTCATATCAATACTTGGTTGAATCGATTCGGAAGTTCCCCAAGCAAGAAGAATTCAAAGGTATGATTGAAAAGGCTGGGTTCTATGTTCCTGATCAAGGTTATGAAAACTTGACTTTTGGTGTAGCTGCCATTCATATTGGTGTTAAGTTATAACTTGACTGACTTGTACATATTTAATGCTTTTAGTGCATAATCTCGTAAATCTGCAACTCGTAGAATCGATCTTTTAATGCATAACCTCACATAATCAAAGCTAATGCCTTGTGTAAGTTCTCTGTGAGATTTAGTGTAGCAACAAACTTGTTCAACTTATCATCATCAGTTTTGAATTCACCATTAGAAATTCGGAAGTTGACCTCTTGGCTGATATCCCCATAGATTTGTAATGAAATGTCATTAGAGCCCATCAAATCAATATTATCAATGAGGAAATAGATTGTATTGGACAATGGAACTTTATTCAGTAACGAATCAGACTCATCTTCAACATCTATAGTCAAAGGATCGTTAGTGGAAGCAGACCCATTATCATTTTCATAATCTCTCATAAACGCATCCAAGGCCAACGGTTCTTGTTTCTTACTAGTGAGAGCATTCAATGCCATTAATTCTTCGTCTGTAACATGAGATGACAATTTCAATGATTGCTTCAACTTAGCTTTGTATTCCGGAGAGAATTCGATTGAATTGGAATCAACAGTATCTTTATCCATGTGGATATCTTCAGTTATGCATTGCTGTTGCTTAAAGGTATCAAGAACATTTCTTAGAACAAGAGTGTTTCTAAGAATTGGTACCAAGGTGTTAAGGTCTCGAAGAGCATTCAAACGAATGGCTTTAACGAAGGGAACGTTGAGTTCAGGTAAATTAGAAATGAATTCAAATTTGTAGCCATCTACATAATTGAACTTGCCATTCAATCTAATCTCGTTTTCATCATTTGACGATTCAAGTTGGTAATCTTCGAACGCCAAATATTCGAGCAAATAAGCTGGAATTGGCACAGGATAATTGAAAACAACCCAAAGACACCAATTCTCGTTTCTTCCATTACTAGGAATGGAAACTGTTGCATTCCCGTTGTTAGCATTCGTTAAATAAGAGTCACCATCAAAGGAAAACTGGAACGTTTGATTGGAGAATTTCCATATTTCGTCCTTAAGATTAGATAAATAATTGATGTTGGTAGTATTAGAGTCTCTAACTTCAAGACAATAATTATAGCATTGACCTCTTGGAGCCAATGACTGTGGTTGTAGTTCAGTTTGACGATTGATAAACCTAAAATCTCTCCAATAATCAACAAAGATGCCCAATTCGTTTGCTGAGTTCAAAGTTGCCCTTCCAATAGAATTGATATAGCCTTTGGTGAAGAAATACACTCCAGAGTTCTCCTTTTTCTGATATTGTTGCAACTCAATGGCATAAATCAAGTAAAAAATCAACAAAATGTTATCAAAATATAAAAAAAGATCAACGTTTTCATGTGATAGAGTATCCATTAAACTCAAATGCTTTAAATTCCGGGGGAAATAACCCAATTTCTTCTCCACGAGATTATTATAAAGAATTGTTTCCAGACTACTATTCAAAAACGAAGCATCATTCTTCGCAAAATTAACATTGACAATATTGATCATCTCTTGTTCATTACCCACCAGAACGCTTTCTACTGTGCAAGTCTTATTAAAGAACTGGACCTCAATGTTCTCTCCACCAACGGAAGACTTGAATGAAGCTTCCATGCCCCCATTGCCAAACTCTGATTCTCCTTCGTTCTCTTCACTGGTGTGGTTGGCCAGGGATAGCGAGACGCTGAGGATCTTGGAGTCCTCTATGAAGTCGATGTCCAATAAGATGAGCGAACCAGCAATGGTCAATCGTTGGTAGGGGAGCTTATGGATACTGGAGTTGACAGAATGTGCATGTTTATCAATAAAGGTTTCAAGTCGAAGCAGCTGTGTGAGCTTTTGGATCATTTGGACCGAGGTGTTGTATTTGTCAGCATAGTCATAGAGCAAGGCGATACTTTGATCGATTTGATCTTTGATTTGAGTCATAGTGGGAACCAGACTATGTATAGTAGACTGGGAGTATTGAGTGCAATTGACTATGTTCTGAGTAAATCTGATCACAGGTGAAGGACAGACAGTGTTGCAGACAGTGTATATCAGACAGTGTATATCAGACAGTGTATATGAGACAGTGTATATGAGACAGTGTATATCAGACAGTGTACACTTAATTATAATTCTATTGTTCGTACTGATATTTACGCTATACATCAGTATATGTCATACCTTGTTAAATTACACAAAAAGAATTTATATATTCTAAAATTTCACCATACAAAATAGACATACCGTTATCATTATTATCACCTTACAGTATACGAACAACACCGGACATGACCGGAGTGATATCCCCAGAAGTACATGTATTACTTGGACCCGAGGTTGACCGACTCAAACGAGGTCAGCTAACCGACCCCAAGGAAATGGCATTGGCTATTGCTCATCTTCTTATGAGAGTCATCCTGACCCGATGGATTAATCCTAAGGATTTAATCGCCGTGATACGTGCCGTTGGAGTCGAGCTTGAAAAGGCACAGCCCAAGAATGTTATACCCGGAAATATTGTTCGTCGAGTTTTAGCATTAATCCGAGATGAGATTGAACCAGATACGGCTGATACGATGATGAGTCTGATGTTTAACTTATTGAGTACTGAATCCATCAAACAAGAAACCAATGAAAAGGTTATTGGGCTGAAAAGGTTAGCCAGTGATTTAAGACTGATAATCATCCAAGGTATAAGGGATTTAGTGGATGAAATCACCAATGTTCATGAAGGTATGGAGATTATGGCTGCTGATTTAATTCATGATAATGAAGTCTTATTAACTCCCACAGCTACTGATACAGTGCTTCAATTTTTAATCAAAGCAAGAACTAAAAGAAAGTTTTCAGTCTTGGTAACTGAGAATTATCCTAATAATATTCATAATGTTCATAAGTTTGTTAAAGAATTAGCTGGTAATAACATAGAAACTACATTGATACCCGACCATTCGGTTTATGCGGTCATGTCCAGAGTTGGGAAAGTAATTATGAATGCTAATGCTGTCTTTGCTAATGGTGGATGCATATCTGATTCTGGAGTTGCCAATGTTGCTGAATGTGCCAAAGAGTTTAGAACCCCAGTGTTGGCAATCTCCGGGTTATACAAATTATCTCCAAGATATCCATTCAATAGTAACAGCATGATCCAAGTAGGGAACTCAGGGAAAGTCTTGGATTATTCCAATTCAAAATTATTGGATAATGTTCAAGTTGTGACAAACCCATTGACCGACTACATCCCTCCAGAGAACATTGACATTTTAATGACAAACATTGGTGGATTTGCACCATCATTTATCTACAGAATTGTGTTGGATAACTATAAGACCGAGGATAACCATTTGGAATAGAATAGACAAACAGAACAGAATCATATTCACTATACAATTAGTAGAATCTGCTATAAAATTAGAAGTAGTTACTTAGACTAGTTAATTAGAGTAGCTACTTAGAGTGGTTACTCAGAGCACCTAGCAGAGTTACTTAGCCTCAGCTTTTCCCTTTTCCTCCTTACCCTTTCCTCCTTCTTCTTCGCCTTTGTCAGGGACAGCATCCAATAAATGGGTCACCCCATTTCCCTTGATAGAAATGTTTACGACATCGCTTTCCGCTTTGGGAATGTCGATGACTACACCATCACCATTCAAGTCTGCCTTAATATCATTGGCATTAACCCGCTTATCAAGAACCATAGACCGGCTATAGCTTGATGAATAGTATTGGTTCTTATCCTCTTTCTTTTCAGAAACCAGAATCAACAACTTGTTCTCGCTCTTAACAAAGTCCACCTTGACTTCCTTGTGCTTGATATCTGGGATAGCCAAACTGATCTTATAGTTATCAGCATCTTCCTTCATTTCAAAGTTGCTAACAGTGAACCCCTCGTCAAGAGAGGATCTCTCTTGGAAGGGAATTAACGACAGGAAACCCTCATTTCCGCTTCCAATCATTTTTCTAGGGTTACCCCGTCTGCGGCCATAGAAAGGCACAAAGAAGTCGTCATCAAAGTTATCAAAGTTATCAAAGTTATCAAAGTATCTTCTGAACATATTTGTAGTTGTAAAGCTTATTGATAGTGAACAAGATAAACTTGAATGCCCATTTCAGGGAGTCACAGTGCCTTTATATATTTTGAGTCAAGGCAAGAGTCCATAACTACGAATGGCTGCGAAATCTCTAGAACTTTCTTGTAGGGGTTGCAACATCACGAGACTCGCGACAGATATTGCCTAATTAGGCAAGAGCAACTATATGGGAAAGGTAAAAGAAGTCAATCGAATTACCGGTGCTTATTAATAGCTACTGTGTGTGAAGACTGTGTGTGAGTGTTGGATATGAGTGTTGGATATGAGTATTGTGTGTGAGTACTGTGTGTGAGTACTGTGTGTATATACTGTGTGTATGTATTGTGTGTATGTACTGAGTATATGTAGCGTGATCATGAGTGGATATATGTGGCATCTATTTTGTGAAGACTAGGACCCAAATTCAATCTTAATTTACGTCGATAGGCAGTTGGATTCTGGGTTTGAATGGGATTGTGTTCAAAATAAACCGTATCTAATTCAGGTAGTTTACCCAACTCCCTATTGATCTCGTCAAAAGACAGGATACTGTTGTAGGAGCACCAGAAATCAGTTAACTGAGTCAAATGTGAAAGATTCTCCAATTTGGAGATCTTATTGGCCGTAACATCAATAACTGTAAGTTTAGTGTTATTCTCTAACCCTTCTAGTTTAGATATTCCGTTGTGAGAAAGGTAAAGTTCTTCCAAATTGACCAATTTCTCTAATCCTTCAATCTTTGTAAGTCTGTTGGATTGAATAGAAAGCACCCTCAAGTTAACAAGGTTATCAAGATTCTGTAACTTGGAAATTCTATTCTTTCCAAGCCATAGTTGAGTTAAACTTGATAAAGAAAGCATAGTTTCACTAATAGTCTCGATTTTGTTACCACCCAATTCCAAATTCTTTAGCTTAACCAACAGCTCCAAGTTTCGAATATGCTTTATCTTATTCTGAACAAAATAGAGATTCTCTAATTTGGTAAGATTGGAAATGTTCTTGATATTCTTAATCTTATTGAAGGAAAGATCTAAATTCGACAAGTTGACAAACTCGTTAAGTGCACTAGAAATATGATTGATCCGATTATCATAAAGATCCAATTCTTCGAGTTTCCCGGGTTCAAGAGCTCGAATCCCCAGCATCAGAGTTAAAAGATTCTGTCTTAAGCAAAGACTTTCCAATTGCTTAAATCTCCCCAAATCTAAGTCCTCCATCAGATGGATCTTCAAGTGGATCAAGTCAATGTAGTCGGTATCAGTTTTTATATCCTTTGTAAGATCAACATCGGCATCAATTGTTTCAGGATGATCATCGGGAATAATTGTTCCGGGATATTCCACTGGTAAAGGTTGATTTGCCTCGTCTTCCTCGTCCTCTTCTTCTTCATCATCTTCTTCATCTTCAGTGTGAGAGAGAGCCTCCTCATGAGCATCATGAGCATCACCCGACTTTATTACAGGTGGGTCTTCGGAGTTAACAGCAGTTGTCGCTTCAATAGGTTTGGGCATGTCGTCTTTACAATGACGAACCTAAGTATACACTTTATACTATTTGTCACCCCAGAATTATAATATTGGGAAACCAAGTTAACGTTACGTAAGCAATTACATAACATCAACCAGACAAACTATTGCGTTAACATATGCTGTCATATTATTACGTAAGAAACAACATATGATGTCACAGGTCGCGATTCTTGTCCCTGCCTGTGTTTCAGGTCATTCAATGAAGAACTATTGTACGGTATTTGTTCCCATTTAGATAGCACCTCCTCGTCTATACGACCACTGTCATACTAACAGTTATTCTGACTAGCGACTACACTTGGCCAGGGCGGTATATGAAGACCACACGGCTTGCCTCACAGATCAAGTAAATCTTGTTACACAAAAAGACGTCTTGTTTTCTTTCACCATTCCGTCACTCAGTCTCATCGTCCTAGTAATAAAATATATACTTGAAACACGCTGCTTTTATTTGCCGTTCTATTGGTAAAGTAGACCTGTCATATATTTGGGAACTTAAGGTGGTCCCGAATAAACGCTAGCAATTCAACCCGGGGACTGCTTATTAGAGTTTATACTAAGGATACACTTTTAAATACTAAGCAGTACAGTTAGGACCGGATCATCTTTTTCTTTTCTGGATTAAAAAAAGTACGACAGCAGAACATGTCAACTACTACTGCAAACACATCCACTGAAAAGGTGTTATCCTCTCTCGTGGTTAACGTTGTCATCTTTGGTATATTTGTGGGGGCATTTCTTTTGTTAAGAATCAAGTTCAAGAGAATCTACTCTCCAAAATCTTCTTATGATTTGGTACCAGAAGATAAGAAGCCTGAAGCATTGCCATCGGATCCCTTCCGGTGGATATTTATTCTTCTACGTAAGCCTTCGTCCTTCATTATCCAACAGGCCGGTCTAGATGGGTACTTTTTCCTTCGATACTTATTTGTGTTTGGATTGGTGTTCCTCTTTGGGATCTTGATGTTCACAGTGCTCTTACCTATTAATGCAGTTGGAGGAGCAGGAGGTGAAGGCTTTGACCAATTTTCCATCTCCAATGTGACCAATAGGAAAAGATACTATGCACATGCTGTAATGTCTTGGTTATTCTACGGCATTGTTGTGTTTGTGATCTTTAGAGAGTTATACTTTTACAATTCCTTAAGAGCTGCCACTATTGCTTCCCCTAAATATGCTAGAAAGCTTTCATCTCGGACTTTGCTTTTCCAGTGTGTTCCAGACTCATTGCTTGATAACAAACAAGCATTCAAGTTGTTCTATGGGGTGAAAAGAGTGTACGTGCCTCGTATGGATAGGAAGTTGAGTTCCAAGGTCAATGAACGAAAGAATATGTTCAACATGCTTGAAGGTGCAGAAAACAAGTTAATTACCATGGCCGTCAAAAAACATGCCAAGTTGGCGAAGAAAAATAAGTTGGATACAATCACCGATCAGGCTAATATCAACTCTTATGTTCCAGAGAAGAAGAGACCTCATTTCAAACCAGAAGGTTTCTTCTCCCGGCGGAAAGTCGATACCATTGATTATTGTAAGAAGGAATTGCAAATCTTGGATGCCGAGGTAAAGAAACTTCAAAAGACTTTCAGAAAGAATCCACCCAGAAACTCCATGTTTGTTGAATTTGAAAACCAATACTATTGTCAACTTGCTTATCAAACCACCAGTTACCATTCACCAATGAAAATGTCTAGCAAGTTCACAGGCATGGAACCTGGCGATATCAAATGGACAAATACTCGTTTGTTCTGGTGGGAATGGATTGTAAGACGGTTTATAGCCATTGCTGCAGCTACAGTTCTTATTTTACTTTGGGCTGTTCCAGTGGCCTTTGTGGGTACCATCTCTAACTTAACTTATTTAACTAATAAGATTCATTGGTTAAGATGGCTATTAAAGCTTCCTAAGCCCATATTGGGTGCTATCACTGGTTATTTACCAACCATCATGTTGGCTATTTTAATGGCATTGTTACCTTTGTTTATTCGTGCAATGGCTGTGGTTGCGGGTTGTCCCACCAACCAATCAGTTGAAAAATGGACTCAATCTGTTTACTTTGCATTCTTGATCATTAATGGGTTCCTTATTACTACCATCTCATCTTCAGCTACTTCTACAATCACTCAAATTGCTTCTAAGCCTGAAGATGCTTTAAGTATTCTTGCAAATGGGTTACCCAAGTCATCTAACTTCTATGTGGCCTATTTAATGCTTCAAGGGTTGTCAATTGCTGGTGCAGCTCTCTTTCAAATTGTCGGTTTTTTCCTTTACTATATTTTTGGCTTCTTCTTTGATTCAACCGTAAGAAAGAAGTGGGAAAGATTCTCCGGATTAAGTGCCATGGCTTGGGGAACAACCTTCCCGCTTTATACCACATTAGTGTGTATTACCTTGGCTTATTCCATCATATCACCATTGATTCTTTTATTTGCAACAGCGTCTTTCTTCTTGCTTTACATTGCTTATGCTTATAACTTGACTTATGTTTTCACAGAGGTTACAGACAGCAGAGGGGCTCATTATCCAACAGCACTCTTCCAAACGTTTACTGGTTTGTATTTGGGCCAAATTTGCCTTTTGGGTTTATTTGCTGTAGGGAAAGGTTGGGGTCCTATTGCAATGCAACTTATAGGCATTGGTTTTACAGTTTTTGCTCACGTTCATTTGCAAGAAGCATTTTCTCATTTACTTAAGGTTGTTCCTATTGATTGTATGATGCCATTGGACGGTGTCAGTGAAACACCCTCTTATAAGGGAACTTTGGAATATGAAGGAAAGGTTTTACGTAAACGTCATAATCATAAGTATCATAAGGAAAACTCTGAAAGTGAACATGAACAGAAACATAAAAATGAAAATGAACATGAACATGAAAATGAAAACGACAATGAAACTAACTCTGACGGTGATTTAGAGAAGGCTACAAATACAGTTATTACATGTGTACCTCTTTTGGCAGAAAAGGACTTCAAGGAGTCATCTTCCAGAAACTATTTGATTAGATTTCTTCGTCCTGATGTTTATTTGAACTTCAAAGAATCAAGGAAGATCCTTCCTGCTTCTTACTTTATTGATGATGGTGGTGAGGATGCAGCGGATGATGTTCATGCCTATGATTTACCACATGTGGGGGATGATATGGATATAATGTGGCTTCCTAAGGATCCTTATGGATTTTCAGACATGGAAATTGAGAATATGCCTTCTGTTATTCGTGCTAGTAATGAGAATGCTGGGTTTGCATCGAGTAATTCACCCATTTATTTTGGTGAACCACCAACAGAGCCCTTGAATGTGAAGTGAGTGGGTTTAGTATATAGATTCTATGATTTCTGAGGGGATCATAATGTTAATTAATAATAAAAGTGTGATATAAAGAGTATAACTAATAGCGAGTACTATTACCCGAAATGTCTACCCTCGGATTAGGTTATATTTCCGACAAATTACCGGAAAGTTTCGACTACCCTCGGAACAAGCTAAAGGTGGGGACAAAGTTTTTGCCGAGGTAATGATGCTTGAATAGCCGTTGGTATTTGCTACACCGTATCAACTCATAAATATCCACCAGTATTCCTTTGAAATGTTCCGTGCAAAGTTTCCTTTGGTCAGAGCTTATCGAATCATGAAGTCCGAAAACTACCACGGTTTTTCTAGAACCTTCCAAGCACGTCTTCAACTTACTCAAAGACATCTACTGGCATCACCACTGCCAAAACCAAAGTCCTATAGCACCGTGAAACAAGGTACGAAGTTCACACAAGACTTTAAAACGTACGCTATAGAGAATGATTCGGGTAAAGTAGTCTCCTTCTTCCACGACATCCCCTTACAGTTTGACCCTGCTACCCGGACAGCCAACATGGTGGTGGAAGTACCTCGATGGTCCAACGCTAAGTTTGAAATATCAACGTCTCAACCAGGCAACCCTATAGTCCAGGACGTGAAGAAGGGATCAGTCAGGTTTGTAAAGAACCTTTTCCCTTTTAAAGGGTACATTCATAACTACGGGGCATTCCCCCAAACGTGGGAAGACCCCACGACGACCCATGGAGATCTTTCGGTCGTGGGGGATAATGATCCTTTAGATGTATGCGAGATCGGTCTGCGAGTGTTACAAACCGGTGACGTCAAAAGAGTCAAGGTGTTAGGGTCTCTAGCCATGATAGACGATGGAGAATTGGATTGGAAGATAATAGCTATAGACATTGAAGATGAATTGGCGGGTCAATTGAAGGATATTCCTGATGTGGAGAAACATTGTCCTGGGCTCTTGAGCTCCACTAGAAGATGGTTCAGGGACTATAAGCTTCCAGATGGCAAACCTCCCAATGTATTTGCTCACGATGGGATCTTTCTTTCACTGGAAAAGACAGTACAAATCATACAACAATGTAGCAATAGCTGGAAACGGTTAATTGCGGGTGAGGTAACCTCTGCAAAGAGCTTACCTGCTACTGAAAATGTTTCTAACAGTGGTTCACCCAAGTTGATACAATCTTTTGATTTAGTAGCCAATGACTATAAGGGTGAAGGCCCCATTCCGCCGGAGATAGATAAGAGTTATTATTATTTATAGAGATACGAAGGCTACATTGATACTAATACAGTTTTGTAGCCATGAACAGGAATGAACTGTTGTAGTACTGAACGGCTGTAGAACATATTTTTCTGACATCTCTTTTTTTCTCACATACTTCCTGTTTAGGAAGTCTACATTCATCTCAGTGAAAAAACTGTAAACAACATCAACACTGCAACTACCTATTACCCACAACTCATTCTTTACTCCATCTAATGCCGTCTGCAGTAGCCAAATACAGTGACAAGACATTGGACTTGCGTCAATTGCAGCCCACGCATTTGGTGACATTTGATGTCGTTTTAAGAGCGGTGACTTTTGAGTCGCCAGAGTCGGTGATACTCAACTCATTAGACCCATTCCTCTTACAATGTCGGGACTTGTTGGTTAACCCTGATCCCTTTTCAGCAGCATCAGACAAGTCTGAACCAACAAGCAAGGGAACCAAAGATATTGTGATACGTAACATTTTGTACAGTGGAATCACCGATACCCAAATTGAAGATGCCAATAAGCTAGCCACAATGTTTAGTCTTGATCCCATGGAGACATTGAGAATAGTTGTTCAAACATGTGAACGGATCCCCAGCAAACACGATCCTCAAGTTAAGAAGTTGAAGTCCAAACTTCCTGATGACCGACAAAGATGTCTACGGGAAGAGAGACTCTATATATATGCCAAGATGATCTTTCAAGAGAGACGAACAGTGATTCAGTTGGTCATGGAAATGTTGAACAACAAGAATAACCTGGACACCACGTCCACCGTCCGAAACTTGGGAAGAGTATTATATTCATCAGTAGATTACATGACCAAGATCATGGACAAATTGAATGACACTTTCCAACTGTTGATGGTGGGTGATTTCGAACCCATGGATACCCTTCAAGAGTTTGCCACTTCAGAATATGATTTTGAAGGTCTTTACTACAAGGAGAAGCTACTTTATACTGTTGACTTGCTTCGGACACTAGTTGAACTTTTGTTCAGAAACCCAGAGCTTAATAATGAAGTTGTCGTGAAATGGCTCAACTTGATGGCATTGACTTCGTTTATGTCTGAGGTCAATTCTCATTTGGATCTCCATGAAACGTTCACAATAATGCGTTCCTTATCAACATTAATAACTATCCTTGTTCTTGATGTTGAAAATGATGATCCTTGCTATGGTAGTGATTCGACAACTTTTTCACAAATCAATAAAATTATTATTGATACTTCAAACACCAATGCTATTTCATTATATTGTTGGTCTTTGATCTTATTGCGGAAATATTATAATGTGAAGGTCCCCAACGAGTCGTCATTCATATTAACTGAAACAGAGCTTGCAATGCATATCAACGACTTGAACGCAAGATGCATCTCCTTGAACATATTCAAGAGTTTCAACGACTTGGTGGGAATACTAAAAAATGAGTTCATCTACACAGCTATCATATCAAGTGTATTGTATGCTGCTTTACCCGTGATCCCAATATCAAATGAAACGGTTTCCTTGATTGTTCATGTATTAAAATATTGTCATAATGTTGTTGTCGAGAGATTCTTCAATAATCCTGATTTTGAGAAGTTTTTAGTGGTTGCAAGAACCAAATTCCCCATGGCATTATCTCCTTGGCTTAAACTTGCAAGTATTAATGGACAATTTGCATTACATGAATTCGATGAATTGAAATCACTCATGACAAATATGAAACTGTCGGATATAAGTGCTATTTATAATATTGACAATGAAAACAGTGAATTGGTGACTGTTAATAAAGTTGTGGATATTTATCCGCCCTTTGAAACCAATAAAAAGCTTTCATTGATGATAAATGCCAATACAAAGGCTAAACTTTTACCCTCATCTACAGATGAAGATGAAGAGTTGGTGACTTTCTTACATAAATATGATGGTTGGACATTTGTGGGTAGAATATTAGAAAACTTAAGCAAATGCTTTGATGCTACAGACTTGGAAAAGTCAGAGGCCACACGTGATATTATCAATTTGTTCCAAAGTGTTTTGGTTAATAGCACTATTTCCGAGGGACGTTCAGTAATAGAAAGAGCTTCAGCATATACAGATAATTCTGATATCATTGATATTATCTTTAGAATATTTGAACAAAGTTTGCATGCTCGATCAATTCAAATATTGGTAGGAATATTCTCCTTGTTGTCAGCATTATTGCCTATAATGTCAGACAGAGTGTTCCCATATTTATACAAATCGTCATTGTTTTCCCATAATGATAAGGAAGGAATGGCCTCCAACATATTTGCAGCAATTGAATTAGTCAATGGAGACTATCCTTTCTCCGAAGAGTTGATTTCATTCACAAAGAATTTGATTATCCATACATTTAAAATCGGAGATTCCTTGTCGAAAATGAAAAGTACTGTTATAAAAGTTTTTATTGAGCATCTCCTTGCCTTATTTGAAGGGTTTGTTCATTGCCGATTCTTGTATGTAAATCAAATGATGCGTATGGGTTCCAAAATATTGGATATTTTTGCTATCTTGGTAACTTCAGTCCACGGAATTGATAAGAGAGTTAACTCCTACGTGAGCGATATCTTTAGTGATTCCGTTCAAAGAATAGTGGAATCATTTTTAGTATTCTCTAATGATTATTCAAGAACTGCAGTACCTTTATTAAAGGTAATTGAATCATTACCTACAGAATACATTGAATATAAATTGAATGATATTTCTGATCTTCATGATGAATGGATAGCAATTTCCTTGAGGTTTTCATCATTGATTATTGACATCAGAAGTTTGAATGATTTACCACCTTCAGTATTTGAGAAACAATTGTTCACCAAGTCATCATTGCTAGTGAGTGCATACGCTCAATACGAAAACATAAGATACCCTATACTTCAACTTATTTCATCAATGGTTTCTTCCAAATGGCCAGAGGAAAATACTCCATCATTACTTTCGTATTTGGGAGCAGATCATGCTCGAATCTTGCATTATTCCATTGCAGCAGATTTAATGGATTCATTTGTTGGTTCTCAGTTAAAATTAGGGATTTTTGACTTCATTTGTGCTGTGTTAAAGGGGAAGCAGGAAGGATTAACGGTATTATTTATGAGCAACAAGGATATTTTTGAAAGCTTAGAGTCGTCAAAGAATGATGCATCAACTTCCACTTCTGCTTGTGCTTCACATTCTTTACTTGAGTTGATGAAGAAAAATATAACGGAAATGGAATTCAACTCCAATGTGGTAAACTTTCATTTTGCTGATGCTTTATCTCTTGCATTGAATACCTGGACATCAATTTCGGAAATTGATAACGATACCAACACGGTGGAGGCATTGATTAACAGACTCCAATTGGTTTCCAATATTGATCTTCATAGTTCTAAAGATTATGTTGAAAATTGTTACCGGTTGAAATTAGGTTCTAAATTGGCCAATATCCTAGCGCTTGTGTTATTTTCAACCCAAAACGAAGCTTGTAGGAGTTTATTGTCAAAAGTTCTTACGTCTCCCGAGTTTATCAAGCTTTTGCATACCCGTTTTGAGATTGTTGACATTGGCTCAAGAGTCCAACCTGAAGTTGAAGCTGAATTTCAAACTGCATTCCCTGGGTTCAGCTTGGATCAATTTGTTAATGTGTTTCAATTGCGAAATAGGTTCTCAATGGATTCTGTTTATGATTTGCGTCTCATGGACAGAATGTTCGAAGATAAAGAAGGCTGGAAACATATCAGAGAGAAGGTAGTCGCAGCCAGTGTTGATTGGCAATTGATAGATGCTCAAGTAGCATCTACAAAATCGTTTGGTGCACTTTTAACAGCATTCTGCAGAGTCAAGACTGATAATCTTGATACTCAGTTTTTGAATACTGCAACATACTTGTTGAAATTGAATGTCATTGAAGAATCTCTTTCAGCTCCAGTGTATGAAGAACGGAATGAATTAGCATTTTTCATATGTTACTCAATTTTCAATGGGAAAACTGGTGATAATTGTGTCAATGAAGCCTTTAAGATCCTTGAAGTATGTTCAGACCTTTTGTCATCCACCAATATGAACTTCCTTGATGGAATTACTTCCAGCAATGGAACATATAGACCCATATTAAGAATCCTTTACTTCTCATTGAATGTGATCAAGAACCATCCCTCTGCATTAGTGGAGAAGTTTAGTGTGTTGAAGAATGTTTTTGAACTCGCTATAACCAAGGCTGCGCGAGCTATATTGGTGGAATTACAGAATGAAGCTTATCTTTTCAAGTCTAAGAAAGATCATAAGTTCAAAAATATGGATAAGAAGCTTGATGATTTGCAATTGATATTGAGTATTTTAAAGATCTTCATGGGCATTAATTTACCTGAAAGCTCTCATATGGATATTGCCAATGCCATAGAGTCAAACGATACTGTTGCGTCATTACTATCACTTTATTCATTTTCAAATCTAATTGAGGTCAATGAAGAACACATTTTTGCTCAAGTATCTTTAATGTTCATCCAAGAGTTTATGACCATTGATATCATAGCACGTAAGTTTGTTGCTAGTGGATTATACTATGTTTTAGCCGAAAGTCCCATATCTTCCTTCATTAAAGAAGGTGGGTTGAGTGTTTCACATTTACCGGAATATCATAAGCTTTGGTTGAATGGACTATTACCTATTTTCTTGACTACTCTCAATCAACTTGGACCAGAAAGTATACCTGAAGTATGTTTGGGTATCCGCATATTCTATAAGCAGGTGGTGACATGCATTGAGGCCTGGTTCCGAGATTCTTCTTCATTCACTTTGAGTACGGCTTTTGTGGCTGAAACTACGTTGATCTTACTCCTCAACAAAACACTACTGACATTTACTACCACTGAGGGGCTCATCTTGCCATCTACGGTGGTTGAACTTGGAGATGTGATTCCAGTATTGAATACTTATGAAAAACAGAATGACTTTGCAGATGCCATCAATAACCTTTTGAAACATCCCAAGTTCTTGAGACTGAGAGTTGTTCCTAGTACCATCGAAGAGAAGAAGTTGATAGCCAATAAGGATGGAGCATTTGCTGCTTTTGCTGAACGGTTATTAGCAGATGTCCGTGAACTTAAAGACTATTTGGGATGAGATGAGATGACATGAGATGACATGAGCAGTACTGAATGGTAGATACTGCGATGTACTGTAACGTACTGATATATACTGTATCATACTATGATATACACAGATGTACGCCATAATAATCATACTAACGATTCTATAATTCGTAATATCGTATGTAATAACGTCTACAACTTATGTATTGGTTAATACACGACCAATATTTTGCAACTTATACCCCAGATCAGATCTACATACATAAATACTTAGACACTCTTCTCCTTTAAGGATGGCGTTTAATACGTTCTCTGGTGCACTACGAGAGTTCCCCGCTGTTGGTATTGACAGGTTCAATATTGGATGTGAAGTGTACGTTCTCACACACGCCCACAGTGACCATTTGGTGGGTTTAGACCGCGTCTCATTCAACTCCATAGTCTACTGTACGGAGATCACCAAGAGACTTGTCAGTTGTGATGTTCGGTATCGACAGAAGGCGCATTTGCTTCGTCCCTTGACGTGTAATGTGACACATCACATTCAACTAGAAGATGGTACAGTTGACATGGTATTGGTTCCCTCGTATCATTGTCCTGGGTCGGCCATGGTGTTGGTGTATGATGATAGACAAGCGATCTTGTTTACTGGCGATATTAAATGTGAGTCGTGGTGGATCGAGCTGAGTATCCGGAACAACTCGGAACTCTACGGGTTCTTAGCTGGTAACAGAAGGACTCTAGATTGTATATATATAGACTCTACATTTGGCTATAGAGGCGAGCCATACATTGAGATGCCCTATAACGATGTGGGGATCCGTGGAGCTATACTGTTGCTTCAGATGTACCCCAAAGACGATGCGGAGATAAGTTTCTGTCTCCGAGACACCATCTTGGGGTTCGAGGAGTGTTGGGCCAAGATACAGCAAGGGTTGGACGGAGTTAAGCTAGATATTCCACTGATACTTCTCAGTCGTTTGAAACGGTCAGATTCGTTAGCTGATCCCATTTATGGTGGTTGGATCCGGTCAACATTGAATGGGGACTATGGGGGTTCCTGGAGCCTTAAAGTGGGGTATAATAATGACAGACAATCTGTGTCCAAGTTTAATGTTATGCTACAACAGTGCATTGACTTCAACCTTCCAGATCTAGTAGCTAACTTTTGGCCTATTGACTACAACACATTGGTGGAAGATCCAGATCTCAAATTGAACGACACAACTTCGAAGGGTAATCAGATATTCGAATACAGAGGTCGAAGTTTTTTAAAGCCTAAGGGTCGTTCTGTCTTACTTCCGTCTAGCATCAAGATTGTCTTTTCAAGACATTCTTCTTACTCGGAGATTAAAGACCTTATTGATTGTTTCAACCCTAAACAAGTGTACCCGTGTCTGTATCTGAAGCAGACATGGAAGAATGGGTTTTCTATGAAGAGATTGTTTCTGAAGTGCTGCAGTGGTTCGGCGTTTGTATTTGACGATGAAATGCGTGCGTTATATGGCCCACTCCATAGTGTCGACAGAGAAGTTGTGACTATCAACAGATGGGATTTCAGTCATTGTCAATCAGAAGTTAAGTTTATACTTAATGCTACTACTGGCAATAACTTCAAGCCGTATGATTTCATTGGTCAGAAATCATACAATGCTTCCGGCAAAGATTCAAAGCTGTTCCCTGAAGCAGTCAATCTAGAGAAGTTGATCTCGGGAAGAAATGAAGAACGATACAAAAAGTGGATAAACGAACAGCAAGTTAACTACAGAGGAATTCAAACGAATGAAAATGGAATTAGGAGTATTCTAAACTATGAAAACAAAAGCCACAGTAATTCCCTGACCCAAGAAGAAGCAAGTACCGGGTGTGAAGGATCTGCTTCTGGTAATACCAAAGGCTCCATTACAGATGAAACCCATGACTTGAAGAGAAGAGCACCAACGATAAACAAAGACAAACGTCCTAAACTAATTCGAAAACACTCATGTCGAGGTAAGCAGTGGGGAGTGTCAAACAACGATCCACTACGATCTAGCTTTAGCTCCTTTGAGACTTCGTTTGCTCCACACCTGAGATTCTCCATCGTCGACAAGAAACTGATCAAAAGATCATATAATTCCTTATCTGAAGATCGAAAGAAGTGGTTCAAAATGCTGTTGACCTCTGTATGGTTGTCGCAAAGCTTTCAGGGTTGTACTAACGCATGAGCAGGATCAAAAAAATTAATAATATAAAGCAGGCAATTGTCTGATAAATGCATATATGAGTGAACAGTGTCTGACTAATTCAAATAATGACTGAACTGTCTGACTAATTCTCCTTCCATCTATGAGCACATTTAACACACTTGTAAAACGTCGTCATAGGCTCATCAGCAGATCTGATCTGCAATTGGAAGAAATAGGCCTTATCACTACCACAAGAATCAATAGGACATTGAGCTTGGGTCTGGTCAACATTCTCCCAAGCAGCTTCTCCTCCAAGAACATCATCTACTTCCTTTCTGGTAAGCTTCTTCCGGTCATACATTTGGAACCCATTGATCTTGAATTCATATGGACATGTGGGACAGTAGAACCGATTGCAACCGTCATCAGCCTCCGATACAAGCAACATATTGTTGCAATAAGGACAGAACGTTAACATCGGAGCAAAGATCAATGATTACTACTATAGCTGGGCCAGTCTACTTCGGTTAATTGTGACGTTAAACCCAGCGATGAGGTTTATACCATGGGGTTTATGTGCCGGATCCTGAATCCGATATATAGCACGATTTGCGTTATATGCCGTACGCGAATTTTGGGGTTTCTCCAGATCTATACAGAAGTTTTATACTGAAAAAGAGAAGCCTATATTGGAGAGGGTATTTACAGTTGTTTGTTGATGATGTTGTATCCCGATGAGGGGAGTGTTCCAAGTACACCTCGGAAAGCCATTCCCGATACGTTTGCATCTCCGCAACTGAAATCACCTGCAAAAAGAGGACTAATTGGTATCAGTCCCCTCAGAAGAACGTTACTGCCGACAAAGACTCCCAATGGCCGAGCCGGGTCGTTATCACCAGCACGACGGAGTTTGGCTGATCAATCTGCTCAGAAGAAAGCGGTTCTTTCCGGCTCATTCTACGACAGATTGAAGGCTGCACTGAATGAGAACGAAGACTATTTGGATCGGCAGGTAAAAGAACAGGAAATGAAATTTGCTGATATTGTTGCTGGTAGAAATAGGGGAAGTGGTACGTGGCCCGAAGTGAACTATGAGGAGGATGTGTCTTTGGATACGCCTAGGACTCGGAGACGAAGACGGAAAGTTGTTGTAGAACGTACTCAATTGAGTTCCAGCGAAGATGATGTAGGAGGCGATGCTTTTGAGGATAGTGACGATGAGTATATGCCCAAGAGGGCACGGAAACAGGGCAATAAGGTTATGAATAATGATGAAGATGAAGATGATTTTGAGGAGGACGACTTGGAAGTAGAAGATGACGATAACAATTTAGTTGACGAAGTCTCTTCATTAAAAGAAGAGATTCTACATAAGAAGCGTGGAAGAAAACCAAAGAAGAAGGCAGTTACCGAAATTGGGTCTCCATTCCGTAGTAAGGGCGGACCTCAAGATGATTCACCTAAGAAAATGGGTCGCCCTCCCAAATCTGAAATTATTGCCCTGAAGATTGAAAGTATATTCTATGACCCCAAGACACAACGACCCAGCAACACTATTCATTCAGTTGATATCAATTCTCTTCTTGGTAGTCTTTACGAGACAGGAATCCCAACTATCAGTGGTATCAAACGAGACGTAAGCGATGAGTTTGACACTCGACAGAAAAGCTTTGTGCCTATGCCTTTACCAAAAGTGGATTCAGAGGGCAATATCATAGATCAAGAGTACCTTGATAAGTATTTCTCCAATAGACCAGTGAATTCTCAACTGGCAGAGAAGATAGGTGATGAAAAGGCCTTTTATATGGATGGCTCCGAGGGGTACTTTGAACAACACAGTATCAGAGTCCGGCCCAGTTCCAATTCAATATCTCAGCTTGCTCCAGACATTGATTACGATGAGTTTTCTGCATTAGTGGCGGAGAGTAATAAGATAGCAAAGAACGAGAAGCTAGCACTTGGGTTTGCTAGGAAATCTTTATACAACCAATGGTGTTTTGAGTTAGAACAAGGGTTCAATATCAATTTTTATGGGGTGGGATCGAAAATGAACACCATTATGGATTTTGTTACTGGCCATCTTTTAGATAAGGTTGAACAGATTTATGATGGTTCAGAAGCTCCAAGAGTTCTTGTGGTGAACGGATTTAATCCCACTTTAAAATTGAAGAAGGTGGTTCAAGATATTCTTTCATGCTTTGTACCCAAGGATTCCAGTGAAAAATACCCTAAACATATTTCCGATACTGTGAGTTACTTGATTGGGTGTGTCACCAAGCAAAGAAAGACCACCAATCCCACCACAACCAATAACCAGCCGAAACTAATATTGGTGATCCACAATGTGGATGGTGAACGACTTCGAGACGACAAATCCCAGGACTTACTATCACAAGTATGTGCAATACCCGAAATATGGACCATTACATCTACAGACAATATCAATGTGTCTGTGTTATGGGATCTTTATAAGACCAAGAATTTTAATTTCATTTGGCATGACTTGACGACATTTGAACCTTACATCAACGAGATGTCGTTTAAAGATGTGTTGAGCATGGGTAGATCTAAGAAGTTTGTGGGTAACAAGGGTGCCAAATTTGTGTTGAGTTCTTTGACTGATAACCAGAGAGATGTGTATCGTATTATGCTTCGACATCAAATTGAAAAGATCTTGGTGGGGACCAATAAGCAAGCACGGAACGGTTTAAGAGGAAGTATCAAGTTTGGAATTCCTTTCAAAGTGTTGTACGATTCGTGTGTTGAAGACTTTGTTGTATCGAATGAAGTCAATCTTCGGTCCATGGTTGGTGAATTTGTTGAACATAAAATGGCTAAACTTACTAAAGATGAAACAGGAACAGAGATTGTATTTATACCATTTAATTTCGATGAGATGGAAAGAGTTTTACAAGCTGAGTTCAACGAATCAATAGGTAAAGAAGATTTATAGATAAAGGACTAAAATAGTGCAGTAGCACTTCAAAGCTTATATAAGTATTGTATCACGTGTGATGGATCACGTGCCTCTGAGCTACCATAAAATGCGGCTCAGCTTTTACTTAAGTTCCAGCCAAGGGGCAACATGTACCCTCTATTTATGCCATCTCCAACTACCAAATCCCCAATTGACGTCAACTATGAGTAAGGTGCCTATGTTGACCGAAGGATCGATGTTGGCGGTGGGGCGCCACAAGATTCAGATTGCCAATTATCTTTCTGAGGGAGGGTTCTCGAAGATCTATAAGGTAAAAGTTGATCCTCCAATTGATAATCAAATAGCCGAAGCATGTCTCAAACAAGTAGTTGTACCCGACAAGAATGCCCTTGAAGTTTTACGGAAGGAAGTGGAGGTGATGAAGACGTTGAAGGGGTGTCGGAACATTGTCAACTTGTTTGACTCTAATGCTGAGAGACAAGAATATGGAGGGGGGTATCAAGTGTTGATGCTTATGGAGTTGTGTCCCAATGGGTCGTTATTGGACTATATGAATGCCAACATTGAGACAAAGCTACAGGAGAAGGAGATCCTAAAGATAATGATGGACATCTCTGTGGCAGTGTATGAATTGCACAAGAAGGACTTAGTTCATCGGGATATTAAAGTGGAAAACGTGCTTATAGACCACCAGAAACGGTTTAAACTATGTGACTTCGGATCAACCCTGTCATACAAAATGCCTCCGAAGAACCTGGAAGAGTTCCGGACTTTAAGTCATGATATCTTATACCATACAACGCAGCAGTACCGAGCTCCGGAAATGATTGACTTGTATCGACAGCTTCCCATAGACGATAAGGCTGACATCTGGGCTTTAGGGTGTTTTCTTTATAAGCTTTGTTATTATATCACTCCCTTTGAAGCTACGGGTGATTTGTCGGTGTTGCATGCTTCGTTCCAGTTCTACAACACTCCAGTGTTCTCCAGTGACTTGAAGAATTTGATCATCATTATGCTCCAGGAGAACCCTGTTTACCGACCAAACATTGTCCAGGTGATCATCTTGTTGGCAGGAATGCTTGGAGTAGAGTTCCCTTCGTTGTATGTCCAAGACTTTTATAATAACGGACCATACAACTTCCACAGTCTACATGAATACCAAGTGTTGAAACAGAAGGAATTGGTTCACCAACAGCAGTTGTACATCCAACAGAATGCCAGGAAAACCAATAAAAGAATCATAGACCCCACCCAGTTTCAGCAATTCCAACTGCAACAACCTCAACAAGTTCCCGACCACTTGAATGCTCACAGCACGTTACCTCATCAAGATGCAATGGTACCCAACTCAAGTATTCCGGAGAAGCTCCAGAAACAATTACATCAACAAGTTCAAATACAATCGACTCCTGTTCCTCTGAAATTGTCGAACCAAATAGCAACTCTGCTGCTGAACCCAACTACGACCACGACTGAAGTTGATTCGAAGGCACTGAATAATGATAATAAACCTAATACCACCACTACTTCTCCTATTGTCGTAACTAATGGTGATGTTGACTCAGACTTGGATGACCTTACAAACATAGACAATGTGGAAGAACGGTTCCCACTGCTTGATTATTTCAAAGTAGATGCTGGTGCTGGTGGTGGTGCTGGGGGGGATCAACCAGCTGATATTTTTACCAATGGTGCTGTTTCCTCTGATAAGGGTATCTCCTCTGAGGTTAGTACAGATACCCCGGTTAAGACCGATAAGAGTGCTGTAGTAGGCAATGTTGAGTCCGGGAATCCAGTTATTGTACAACCTTCTGCAAAACTCACTGCCCAAAATTTGGCAAAAAATCGTCCTGATTTCACAAGTAGTAATTCGGTTAACAAGAACACTTCTTTGATTGTGGACGATATTTTTAACACTGGGTCTCCACTGTTAAAGCCTCAGCCACAGAAAACCAATCAAAGTGTCAAATCAGATAGTTCTAAATTGCTGAGATGGAGTACTTCTGGTGAAGAACTGAATGTCAACGATGAGAATACTACCATTAGAAATAATGAAACATTAAAGATTACTACGGAGTTCCTGGACCCTAATTGGAAAGTTATTGGCATTAAGTCAACATCATCTACAACCAATGAAGGTGCAGCAAAGAAGTTGTCACCCGAGAAAGATATATTACTGCCTAAAGATGCAAATCCATGGGGTTTGTATCGTTCTACTGGAGGTAGTAGTACTAATACTGCTGCTGCTGCTCAACGGCCTCTACCAGTTCCCGCCAAGCATGAAGGTCTACTTCCTGAGCATTTTAATGTGCTCAGTCTCAAAGACGGAAAGGAACAAATAATGTTGGAGCAAAGTCTTATTGACTTGGATGCTGATGTTAATCCTCCCTCCCTCCCCCAGCAACCAAATAAGCACGTTAAAGAGGTCCAGAATTCGCTTTTAGATCTCGGAGTTGACTTCCCTTCCAGGAACTCTTCTGCCACCAGTGTAACTGGTGGTGTCGATTACGGTAAGAATAGCGGACGTAGCGGTCATAAACGGATATCTTCAGTTACAGCACCAGCTAACTTTTCCTTACAAGAGCAAGTCATTGACTTTGAATCTGATAATGAAGAGAGCTCAGAAATGAACAGATTGTCCATACGGAACTCATTGAAGAAACAAGGTAGAAAGTCATCGGAGCTTGTACGAGAAGGAGGGAAGAGAAAGGAAAGTAGCGAGCGGAAACGGAAAGAAAGCACCGAGAAGAAAAGACTTTCGTTTTTTGGTTGATTAGAATTCTATAGAATTGAATAAAAAGAGTATACAAATTAAGTATAAAGTGATAGGATAAAACATCACGTGATGATGTTGTGTATTGCATCACGTGACAAATCATATTTTACCGACCTCTGGATATACATCCACACTATCAATGCATTCAAAGGATAGTCTTTCCAATATGAATCTTGTAAGCGTATCAGCTGTCTCTGGTTTTTCTTACGACTTTGATTTGTTGCATTAGTGTCGTTAAGCCATTCACTTCTCACTGTATCACACAGAGATGGCATCGCTCTCACTAAAAAAAATATATACCAAACGGCAACTGTTTCTTCTTGTTGCAGCCAATTACTATGAACACCATGAGCCTCGAGAAAACACTAGCTCGGCTTCTCCTTCTGGTTCCTTACTCGTCTGGTGACGAGGACCATGCCTCAGTGAAGGACGCTGTTCGATTGATTCTTGAAGGTCGTTCCAGGGAATTGGTGGCGGATCAACATATCCAATCGGTTTTGTTTGGCACTCCAGAGATAAAAGCCATTGCTTCCAGCGGGGCTCTGTTTGTTGATGTGTTACGGAGATACACGAATCATTTGGTGCGTGTTATGCAACCAGAATTATTCCATATGGTTCAAGTTGCCTTGCTTCAGTTGTTTATACAAGGTAACTTTACAGGTCCCTCATTGCAAGAGTCAACAGGAAGTGACCTTGGCGGAGGGATTTTCGGAGGAACTGTTGGTCAGGAGATGATCCATAGCGAGTCTCTTAAGCTTCTTTCTATTGAAGGTCAACAACCTTATGATCTCATGGTTGACCCCTTGTTACTTGTGGTTTCTCTTCTCATGTCCGAGAGCTTTCTCGGCTTATCTCCGGAATACTCTTTGGTCGGAAAAGATATGAATATTCTGGTGGAGCAAACCATTGCCCGTGTTTCCTCTTTGGACACTAGTAGCACTGCATTGAGGGCCTCGGTTACTTGGTTTTGGGTTAGAGCGTTGCAAGTTCATTTGGTGGTTGTTACTGAACCTCCAAGTGTATTGACATCGGTATCATCTCAATTGTTAACTCCGGCATTGGTAAATGCTATTGCTACCAACGAGCCGGAATTGCAACGGAATTTACAGTTGATTTATTTTTTGGAGAAAGCCAGAATTCATATCCATGGGCTTACAGAACATCTTGCTACATCATTCCTTATTGAGGCCAAACGAATCTCTGAGTTGCAGTTGGTTCTTTCAGGTGCCAAAGCAAAACGGACCAAGTTTCAAAAGTTTCACACGTCAGCATTGATTATTTTGGCCAAATCAAAGGAATCTTCATTGTACCAAACTGGTGCTGGAAATGGTGATGAAAATCCAGAGAATTTTGAACTCAACTCCGATCTTTTATTGGAAAGACCTCAATTCGAGTCACTTGATGATTTGGAGATCTCTGATGAAAGAAATCCCAAAAGAGTAAAGTTTAGTGACGTTAGTTCGTTTCGTACTGACGAAGTTGAAGAACCTTTATTGCCAATTGCTATTAAGACAGACGATATTCCTTCTGGTTTAAGACAATTGGATCCTAATGATCAACCTCCTCTTAATGATTTGGATAACGTCCAATTATTGTTACGGTTAACGACTATAAAACAAACCACTCCAGCATCTGACCCACTCATCGCAGAAGAACTCATGGCTTTAGTGTCTAGAGTGCTTTCCGTCTCGGGTTCTAAAGTCAATTGGACTATATTTTCCAGAGCCTTATGGGAAAGATCAGTTTTGGAAACTGGTAAGGCTAAGACTATTGAAAGGGGGATTTTACAAATGACCTCTTTAGTGGAAGAAATTGGTATTAAAATTAAATCTAGAATTATCCCTCAAGCTGTTGAATCACCAAGCTCCCATTCTCCTGAAGCTTCAAGACTTCGGTTCATTCATCAGTTGACTTTGTTCCCTCAATGGGCCATGGACGCCAAATTGGCTGACAAGTATATGTCTTTAGGAGTGTTGAGATCAGCTATTGAAATCTATGAAAGATTAAACATGAGTTGTGAAGCTGCCTTGTGTTATGCAGCTGTTGGCCAGGAAAGCGAAGCCGAAAATGTCATCTTAAAACGTATTGAAACCCACCCACAAGATGCTAGAGCCATCTCCATATTGGGTGATATTAGACAAGATCCTGCTATGTGGACGAAAGCCTGGGAAATTGGTAGATACCCCAAGGCTAAGAGTGCCCTCTCAAGATACTACTACAACCCACCAAAGGATAGTCAGTTGGTGAAGAGTATTCCAGATGCCATTAAGCATATGAACGACTGTTTAAAGATCAACCCATTAAATTATGAGAATTGGTTCTTCTATGGTTGTTTGGGATTGGAGTCTGGTCAATTTGAATTGTCCGCTGAAGCCTTCACTCGTTGTGTGGGGCTTGATGATGATAATGCTCATGCGCTAAGCAATCTTGCGACTTCGTTCATTCAACTTGGCCAAATGAAACAAGCATATAATGCCTTGAAGAAAGCAGTGTCCATAAGTCAGGATAAACCTTCATGGAAGATTTTGGAGAATTTTCTTATAGTTTCTGTTCGTTTGAACGAATGGAACGACGTCTTAATGGCCTCAAGAGAGTTGATAAATGTCAAGGTGAAGGCTAATAGAAGCGAAAGTTCAGTAGACATTCCTGTCATTGAACAATTGGTTGAAATCTTAGTTACCTCTGAATACCCTACTGGAGAAGAGCAGCAAAGGCTCAGCCATTTCCAAGCTTCTTGTATTGATTTTGTGTGTAATATGTTACCTACAGTGATCAATTCTTCTGGAAGATTATGGAGACTTATTTCCAGAGTTGAATTATGGAGAAAGAAGCCATGGGCTGCTCTTGAATGCTATGAGAAGGCTTATAGAGCTTTGAGTCAAACCACTAGTTTGGAGACTGAAGAGACTACGTGGAATGAAGCTGTGGAAGCCTGTGGAGATCTTGTTGCGGCTTATGAATCACTAGGAGAACTTGAAGGTAAGCATGGAGCAGGGGACATTGTTTGTAAAGATTGGAAGTATAAGGCCAGAACATCTGTGCGGTCATTGATGTCTAAAGGGAAAGATACCTGGGAAGATTCACCTGGTTGGGAAAGATTACAAGAATTGAAGGAAGAAATAGCAAACATGTGATTTTAACTACTAATAATCATAGATAATACTTAAGGTATCATCATATACGGTTGTTGAAGTAACTCTTTTCTTGGGAATATTTATATTTTTATTCAGTCTTCCATGATTGGTCTTACTGAAAATCAATAACTCAGCTTTCATCAAAACTGTGACCACCGGTTCACAAAATGGAAGACAACTGATAGCGAGTTTCCATAGTTTCAATAAGGTTTTGAAGGCCATTCTGGTGGACTCGGAGTTATCAAGTCTAAGACCATAAATAATGCAGTACAACACCAAAGCATGGATGCCATTAGTGAAACCATTCCCAAAGCATTCAGAAAGGTATACCAAGGGAAGAGCATTATCAAAAGCTGCTGCCACTATAAGCAATCCATCTTCACCATAATTGACCAATGGAACAATACTATCATCAACAGGGCAAGCATTATTAAGATAAAAGGTGACTAGGTTCATAAAGGAATACATCGCCATAGGAACAAGCTTCAAGCCGTTCGTATTGGTGGTGGCTATAAGCAAGGCATTACCCAAAAGATGGGTATTTTCTGATTTCAAAACTACTGATAAGGGCACTGGTTCGACTTTGGAAACAACTGTCTTATCGTTCTTATTGAGATCGGATATCATTCCTGCTGCATAAGCCTTGCTGCTTTGGCTTATAGCCTGTAGTCTTTTTCCCAACGTTAAGGAAATATGACGATAAGTTACTAAGAAATACGTTGTCACAACAGAAGAGGTGGTAAAGGAGTACCACAACAACGAAGTGTCAGTATACCAATAGCCATAAGCTAAGCAACCAACAATTGTGCAAGCATGAGAAAGAAGCCAGCAATATTGAAGCAATTGTGAAGTAGGAGGAACATGAGAGTATACTATTAGCGCTAGAAACTTTGAGGACTGTTCTACTTGGGAGTATTTATCGTTAAACATGATTCTCCATTTAGGGTTTGTTAAAACTCTCAATTCAGGAATCACTGCAAGTAACCAAGCCATCCACATTTGAATGAAGCTGGGTATGTTTGTCATTGTGGTTGTATGCATTAGAAAACGTCATAGAAGTAGATAATTTTTTGCATCCACAAATGGAAACACAATGTCGCAATATTTGAATTGGACCACGCAAAACAAAAGGCAATATTTATAGATAAGAACTACATACTACATATTTGCATACTTATATATATGCATGTATATATGTACTCGTATACATACATGCATTTTATCATGTATGTTTGACCTATGCATGCAGAGAACATGTATCTTTAAATGTAAATAAGTACACCATGCAGTAAGTGGCTGAAGCTGACACAAAATAGGTGAAATTCAAATGAAAACCAAAATAGAAAAACGAGATCACAACCTACCACTCAAAATAGAACCAAAAACTGCTTACAGTAAAGGTATGGGAATGGATGACAAATATATAGGGTTGGCGTTAGCGATGTCGCTGTCGCTAGCCATTGGGATCTCGTTTATCATCACCAAAAAGGGACTCATGGACACGGCATCTCGGGGAGGACAAGTGGAGGGACACGAATACTTGAAGAACCCAACATGGTGGGCAGGAATAGCTACCATGGCAATAGGAGAGATTGCCAACTTTGCGGCGTATACATTTGCACCTGCGATCTTGGTGACACCCTTAGGAGCCCTTTCTGTTATTATCGGGGCCGTATTAGCTGCCGTGTTTTTAAAGGAAGAATTGGGTACGTTAGGTAAGATGGGATGTGCAATTTGTCTTATGGGGTCAGTAATAATTGTGTTACATGCTCCCCCAGATAAGGAGATTGAAACCATTGATGAAATCTTGGGGTATGCCACCCAACCAGGTTTCCTTTTCTACTGTTTTGTTGTGGGGGCCTATTCACTCTTTATGATCTACAAGATATGTCCTCGGTATGGGTCTACCAATCCTATGATCTACATTTCTATTTGTTCGAGTGTTGGACTGATTTCTGTCATGGCCATCAAGGCGTTTGGCATTGCTTTAAAGTTGACGTTGAGAGGTAACAATCAGTTTACTCACGTGTCTACTTATTTGTTTATGATTGTGGTTGCTGGATGTATTGTTACGCAGATGAACTACTTCAACAAGGCCCTAGACCAGTTTGATACCTCCATAGTCAACCCGTTGTACTATGTGATGTTCACCACGTGCACGTTGAGTGCGTCGTTCATTTTGTTCAAGGGGTTCAACACCACGTCGGCCGTCAACATCATCTCCTTGCTCATGGGGTTCCTCATCATTTTCAGCGGAGTTTACTTGTTGAACATTTCGCGCAAGGACAACGAGGGAAGAGAACGCGAATTGTTTGGGGTCCATTCAGGTAAAGATATGGCTCCCCTTGATAATGGTGTTGGGGGCTTTTCCATGAGAAGATCAATGCAGTTATCCAGAGGGGAAGAGGAGGAAAGAGTTGGGTTAAGAAGGTTCGATAGTTTTGAGATCGACAGTGATGAAGAAAGAAGACAGTAATAGATATATATATAAGTTACAGTAGAGTAATACCATTCAAGTAAATGCCATCCATGTAATGAATTTCTCTATATAAGTCTGTAGTTGTATTAAATATCATCAATATCCAAATCATCTTCTTCTTCTTCATCAGAATCATCGTTATCACCAAACTCAAAGTTAACGTCGTCATCTTCATCAGCACCAAACGTGTCGGTTTCGTTAATCTTTGCATTCTCAGGTAATTCTCCAGCACTCTTTAAAGCTCTGGCTTCATCAGAGTTATATTTATGAACAACATCACATTGCTCATCTTGGAAATCTCTCAAGGAAACCAAAATAATATCACCTTGACCCATCCACACCTTCTTTCTCAACTTCCCTCTGATGTGTCCCATTCTTTTCTTATCATCAAAGCATGCAACTTCCAATCTACCATTACCTAACATCTTGGTGATTTGAGCATACTCTTGGCCTTCCTCTTTAAAGATCAACTCTCTCTTTTGACCCCCATTGATGTTCTTTCCTCTTCTTCTGTTCTTTCCTCCCTTTCCTTTACCAGTCTTACCCATTTTTGGCTGTTTGGTTTCGTTAAAGTATCAGATGGCAATCGCTATGTGCTTGTTGCTCCTTGTTAAAATTTTTCACCCATCACCAAAGTCGTGCGTGGGCTGGGAACCTTGGACTCAAAAGAGTAACCTTGCACAAGAGACTCAAACAACGACTCAAAGACCGCCGCCCCATTTGGCACCATTATAACATAGTAACGATATAAAAAACTAATATGGTTGTCACAGTATCTGTAGACTACTATATTCAGCTTTATTCAAAGCATATTTTACAGAAGCAAGTATATTAACGTCACGTGACAGTCCACGTGACCTTTGGGGACAATTTCACCTTTGCTGGAATGGCCCCAAGTTCTTGTCATTTCGTAGCCCATTTCTTACATGGCTCCCTTGAGTTTGATTCTATCGATGTATTCCATATATGCTACTTACCGTTTCAGATCACTATGACTTCCAATAATACGCTTTCTGGTACACGCACTCCTATGTTTGAATCTTTGGTCCAGGAGTAATTCACAACCATACACTCTAAAACATCTAGTTCTGAAAGGGCTTGAGCCCTTGTAGTTCTCAACTTCTATCCTTGTAAGGTGGCTTCACTAACTCCGGTAAAGGCCTGCATTTGTCCAACTTCAGGGTTAAGACCACTTGAATAAACACATCTAACCTTCAACTCATCGTTCCATCAAATAGTTATATTGTATTGAAGTGTGATATTATTCCATTGGATCTCACCACTGTCATGAAATTTCTTGACCTTGATATTCAGTTCAAGAACTCACGAACCTTCTTTGTGGCCTCTATTTAAGTACAAGTGTCTGTCGTCAACGCATAAATTAACATTGCCATGAGATTTGGTTCAGAGATATTGTATCCTTAGCACAGCCATCTTAGATATAAGCTTAATCGAATGAAGTTCTGTCAGCTGAATAAGTACGTATATCCTGCATTTAAATAACCCCTTAATACTTTCTTATTTAAGTAATTTTTGTCAATGTATGTTTCACAATTTGACATATCCTGTATACACTATTGTACTGTGTAAATTGAAAAATCAAATAGCAAATAAACCCACGTCTACATCTTCTTGTCATCAAATATATTACTATAAATAACTATGGACTCGTATCAAGCATCTGCGCAGTTCTCACAAATCCTTGCGTCGTTAACTCCGTCGCTCCAAAGTCTCATGACCGCAGCAAGATTCGCTTTAAAGAACGCAGCCAATGAAGACTACCTCTTCCCAGTGATACTCCATCAACTTCAAGATCCGGCAGTTGCTTTCAGTACAAAGGGGAACATATTTCAACTATTGGACGTGTTAATACACGAATCGTTCGTCATATCCCAACAGCCAAGATCCCATTATAATTATCCATACATTCAAACCATTAAACAACAACTTCCAACGATTATCTACGAAGTTCTTCAGTCCAAAGTCAATCTATATAATGCATATCTTAGTTTGCGTAACATAAGCAAGCATTTCCCGCAAACAAATGTCCAAGAACTCATGTTGAAGTATGAAACCCAGAATGAGTTGCTCACTGCTGAAGATCTAACTAATATCGAAAACGATGTACCCTTCTCAGAACAACCTCCAACTCCATCACCTCAAGATACAGAAGATCCTTTGATAAGTGCGTGGAAGATACTTGTGTGGAAAAAGAGACAGAGCAGATATGAAAGAATCAGAATACAAAAACATAGTGACGTTATCACCGGTGAGATCCAAGAAGAAGAAATGTTCAATTTGGATGATAAGCAGCTGCTTTCAAGACAACAGATCACCATGAGAATGGAAAGTGATAGAGAATCTCACAAGAGATCAAAGGAAACCTTATGGATAGTCAATAGACCTCATGAGCCAAACTATGTCACCGAAGAAGAATTTGCCCACAATTATTGGAATAAAGTGCAAAAAATGAGTTCTGAAGAATATTCAAGTCTCTTGGATGTCTTGGGAGATTTGAACAAACTGGTGAGGTCCAGTTTCAAAGATAATATAGCATAGCATAGTCCAAGGGTATATATATAAATAACAAAGTAAAAATGGTTTAGGACAGAGGAGTGGATGCTAGTACTTTCAACATGGCATTGGTGCCAGAAATATTGTACCTTGCTATTGACTTGGAATGTGACTTCGTCCTCATCACCACTGCAGTCATGGACCCAGGAATTCGATTGAGGTATTCATATATGGTCTCGTCGATATTGGTATCTCCTCCACAATAAAATACTTTATGAGAATTCTTGTAGTGTTTCAAGATAAATTCAACAGCTTTCACGTTTAATAAATGTTCTTGAATAATCACTGTATTCCTCACAAGTAATGCATGTATATTATCACCATCATCATTAGATTCCAGATGAAGTTCTTGGATATGGGCTATACAATCACCTAGAGCATCATTCCGACGCTCTTTATTTTCAACAGCTCCAGTAACGAAATTAATAGTGCAATCTTGAACCTTCATAAATGATCCGGGTAATCTCACCACTTTAGATTCGATCAAACGTTCGACAACTGGGAACCAATTCTGTAAATGTGCTTCATTGGTGATAGGAGTCCACAGTTTACTGCCTATTATCTTGACATATCCTCCATTCTCAGCAATTAGCCCAACTTTCAGACATCTACCATATAAGGTTTCCAAATCCTTCTTCTTAAGAAGGCTGAAAATATAAACATGATTCTTGGGGTTCTCTAGTACCTTGGCTAAAAAAGTATCTAAATGCTTGGGTTCTAAAGTCTTCCCAGATACAGTAGCATATGAAGAAGTCTCGGTTTCCGGTACAATCATCACTGAAGCAGGTGTTTCAAAATTGAAAAAGAATACTCGTTCTTCACGCTTGTTTGAAACGTTGTAAAACTTAAGAAATGACTCTTTATTCAATGGTTGCAAGTCAGTGGCTGATTTCAACAGATACAAATTCCATGCTTTATTTATTGTCTTCAAACAATCTGCAACCCAGACTTTCGAATCATGTTTATCAATGACTGCAAAGCAATTCAGCCACCGTTCAGCCTTTTCATCTGTACCCATCTTCAACAGATACAAAAAGAGCTCAGAAAATTTTTTAATATCCCAAGGGTTCACCATCAATGCTCCACGTCTTCCACATGAGAGTAAGGAAGATGAACCGGTGAATTCAGAAAGAATAAGAGGAGATTTCTTTTCTTCTGCACAAGTGATAAACTCATGACATGTTAAATTTAAACCTTCTCTCATTGATGATACAATAAAGCAATCAGCTTCAGCTTGCAATGCCAAATACTGATCAAACTCAATTTCCTTCTGTAAAATCACCATTGGCTGGATTGTTGAAAGATTCTTTGATTTAGCATTAATTCTCCCTGCAATTTGCATACATTCACTTTCATAATCTGGATCTGTAGGTTCCCCTAAACAAATTTGAATGAAAACTGTGTCTTCTAAATATTGCGGATTATCAGTGAGGAATCTTTCATAAGCTAAAAACTTTTGCTTTATGCCTCTTAGTTTGTCAACTTTATCTCTAGTTACAATTAATTTCTGACCACCCCATCTTTCCTTTATAGCTCTTCTCCATTCTAAAACTGATGGTGAATGGGCTTCTTCTTGTAATTGTGGAACATCAATTCCAACTGGCGTTGTATTAACCAACGTCAAATGACCTTCATAAAAGACACCTGCATCATTAATATCTGCCAACAAAAGTCTGCTAACAGTTTGAAAGAAATGTCTGACGTATTCTTCTGTTTGGAATGTAATCGAATTTGCTCCTAACATACCCTTTAACATTTCGTTTCGTTGAGCAAAAATACGGAAAACTTCTGAAGAAGGAAACGAAACATGAAAGAATAAACCGATTTTGGCATGAGGAAGCTTTTTCCTAATCATAGCTGGAACTAACATTAAATGATAGTCATGGATCCAAATAATATTCAGTGGATCCTCTGGTGCTAATGAACTATTATCTCTTTCGTAAACCTCTACTATTCTATCAGCCACCAATTGATTCATGGCTTTGTAAAACTTCCAGGAATGATCTTCGAATGCCTTTGACTTTGGATCATCCGGAATTTGGTAGTGAAGGGTCGGTGACAAAATTTGTTTACAGAAAGAATGATAATGACCATCAAATGTTGCATCATCTGGGAAAACTGGTTCACTTCTGTATTCCTCATGAAGTTTTTGTTCAATTTGCTTTTTAATTTTATCTGGAACTTCATCAGTAGGCATAGCTAAGGTACCTACCCAAGCATAATCTCCTAAAATTCCTCCATCTTGAGCTATCTTAGCTGCCTTATATAAAGATCCATTACCTTTAGCATGAGATACGATTTCCCAAGGACAAGTTTCAAAAATATTCTCTTCATTTAATAAGTTGTCTTCAATATTAGGGTTTGAAAACCCACCAAAGGGAGCCAATCTTCCTTGACAATCAAAATCATCTTCATTTAAACCTTCAAGCAAAGCCCTATGATTATTATTAGTAACGAATTCAAGTTGTTCACGACTTGGCTGACGAGTTGTTTTTTGTTGTTGTTTCATACCAGTTGAGTTTAATAATGCCAAATTGGATACAGAACCATTTAATGATCTTGATAAGCGTCTTTGATTAGATGAACCTAAAGATGCCAAACTAGTTGAAGATCTGTTGATTTTGACTGAGGTACCACCTATTTTATCCGAAGGGAATGGATATTTCTTATGATCCACTACATTTGCCTGGATCTTAAGATTGCTAACTCTTGAACGAGGTTGTACCAATTGAGGAGCATGGCCACCACCACCAGTAATAGAGGAAGATGAAGATGAAACTCCTGAATTAGTAGCAGCAGTAGTAGCAGAAGTAGCAGAAGTTGTTCCATAACCTGGTGCAGTTAATACAGCACCAGCTGAATGAGATGATAAGGCTGAGGGTCCCATTGAACCAGATGACAGATCTGAAAGTCTACTGTAAAAGAAATCCTCTACTGATGGAGACTCTGTACCCAAATTGCTGCTACTGTTGATATTTGATCCATCACCACCACTAGCAATGACTGGGGTTGATAACCTGGAACTAGGGATAATGGAGGTAGTTGATGATTTCGGTTTACCAGAGCCACCACTACCATGTCCAACACCAACAGGGACAGGAGTCAGGACCCTGGAGATCGGTTCACCTATACGTTTTATAGACTGGATGTCGTCGGCATTAGTCTTACTATCCAATTCGAAATGAACAGTATAAGGAAGGAACCTGTTAATGTTAGTATAAGAGCAACTATGTATATACATATGACATGTATAAATGTGACATGTAATATATATCATGTCATATCCAACAGTGTATAATATTACATGCCATGAATGCTTCCATTGTTAAGCTTCTATTTCATACATACAATGATGCAATAATCACAGTCATGCTTGCAATTGATAGATAGAAGAAGAGTTGGCAGCCGTAGAAGATTGTTTAATTAACTTTATGGTTGCGCTTTCAGGGTCTGTTGCGCACGTGACCACCCCAACATGTGATGGCATGGCATCGGAGTCCCATATATTATTGTTTATTGTATATAATCAGTTGATGTACGGTGGTTACTGGTAGGGGTGGTAGTGTATAATTTAAAGGGGTAGCTTAGTGGTACTGTAACGTTAGCGTGCAAGTGCTGTGCAAGTGCTGGATAAGTACTATTGTGTAATTAGTGGGTCTTACTTGATTGTATTAGTGAACTATTATTGTAAGACATTGTTGATTAAAGATTCCAAATGGGGACACAAAGTGTATAGTCTAGAGCTTTAGTTTGGATAACCTTGAATTGCATTCCGTACATTAGACAGGAGGGTCGTGTCCAATCGCATTATATACAAAAGGGTAGCTCTACAGGTTAGCTGTACAGTAGGATAGTGTAGCTTGGTACGTGTGTTCTGTCTATGGCCTCTCTTCTGTGTCTATACATCTTCCATATCCACATCAGAATCAGAATCCAGCTGTAATCCACCTTCTGGAGCCATCATATTGGGATGGCCGTCTGTCTGTGAATGCTCAAACATGGCATTTTCAAGCTCAGCTTCAAGAAAGTCATCTTCATCAGAATCTTGTGGATTCAAAATGCTAACAGTTTTGAATCCAATTTGATTTTCCAAATTGTTTGATTTTATTTCATTTGAATCATTGAATTCCTCGTTCTGGTCCAATTCTTGATCTATTTCCGCCTTTAATGGTTGTTGTTCATAATCGTGTTTATCTCCATCTTCATGTTCATCTTTGTGTAGTATATGATCGTGTCTACCTTGAAGTTCATGTTGTTCATGTTCATGTTGTTCATGTTCATCTTGCTCATGTTCATCTTGCTCATGTTCATCTTGCTCATGTTGTTCTTCATCTCTGGTGTCACCGTCGTGTCCAAATCCAAACGTTGGAAAGGCTTGATTATCAAATACATTCTCCGTTTCAGAATCTGATGAAGTATCGTTATCTCCATGAAATGTAAATCCAAATTGTACCTTCTCTCGTTCAAGCTCTCTTTCTCTTTCCTTCTTGGCTCTCCCTGCTAGGATCTCTTCTATAGTTTGCTTCTTTTTAAGTTCAGCTTTTCGAATTGAATTAATAGCTGTTATGAACCCCTGTTGCAAGTAAACCCGGAACTCAGTCTTGATCTTGTCGTCTGCTGGCTGCTCAGCATACGGAGAAAAATACTTTTCAGCTTTTATGAAAACATTACTCTTTCTTTTGTTTAAACTTTCTTCAATTCTTGCTTCTCTTTCTCGCCTGAGATTTAATCTCTTTTTTGCATATTCCACCACGTCAAAAGCATTATCCACTTTGGCAGTGGTCTGAGTCTCTGTAACCACCGTAACAGATTCAGGTACAGTGGCTCCCGGTACAGTGGCCCCATTAAGAGCTTCAACTATTTTAGGTGTCTCAACCTCTTTGACTGGCTCAACCTCTTTGATAGGCTCAACCTCTTTGACTGGCTCAGCCTCTTTGATAGACCCATCCTTCTTAATCTCCTTAACTAACTCTACTTCATGAATAGGGGACTCCACATCAGTATTCATTTTAGTTTCTGAATCACTCATGATATTATCACGCTCTTCATCTTCACTGGATTTATCTATATCTGAATCTTCAACAATTTCTGCTAATTCTGCCTCAAACTTCTCCTTCCATCGTATTTCTTCATCGTCCATAAGCACATAAAGTGAGTTCTCTTGCATTCTAGATTCGGCCACTAACTTAAGTCTCATTTCCTTCATGTCTGTAAGCATCTTCATATATTGAGGAGTGCTATGGTATGTGAAATCTGGTGGTAATTCGGGGAAATAATCAGGAATATAATGAGGTCTGGATGTCTGTTGAGGTACCAATTCAGTTATTTCATATTGTTCATTACTACTAAAAGCATGAGAAGGATCTGACTCGTCAAATTCAATATGGTCTTGTTCTAAACTTTTAGAAATGTCTGAGCAATGTTGATTGATCGTGTCAATTATCTCCGAGGATATTCGTCGTTGTAAATCCGTATGAGCATAGTAAACTTCAGATGCCTTAATTCCGTGTTCAGCTAACGTAACTTCTACATCACTAAAAGACGGCTGGGTTCTTCTTTGAAGAGCAGTAAATTTGGCTAACGTCGTTATCAACTCATGGAAATAAAGAATTCCTTGGTTACTAAGCTCGTCAAGAAACTCTTGTGAATAATGATACCCTTTGCCTTGTAGTATGGCGCCAACAACTTGTGAAAATTGGTAGTCCAATACGGAAAAATCTATTTCCGTCATATTTCCTTATGTCTTCTCGTATATTTACGACCGCTAAAGGTCGGTGTTCGTATAGTTAATTATATCAACTTTCCTTTCATGTTTTCTACGGTTTGCTTTCAGTTTTGGTATGTGCTTTTTTTCTATACACATTAGCTTGTATGTAGGAAACATGTTACACAAAACCCCGATTGGGCTCACCAACATAAAGTCATTAATATACATTCATTGATTATTATAAAAATATATGTTTAGAATATTCGTTTACGGGTTATTCAACAAATATTCAATGGCACCTTGGACACTACCACCGGTTCTTCTTAAGGCTGCGACATTCTGGTCGAAATCGTAGAATCCCATGTCGTTCAATTGACCTAATTGGGTCTCGAATCTTTCTTCTGGAGGTCTGGTATCCGCAGGAGCTGCTGGGGAAGCTGATGGGAAATCGAAGCCACCAGCTGGCGGGAATAGTGATCCAAGACTAGCAAAAGGATTAGCTTGAGCAGAACCCGCATTAGCTTGAGCACCAGAACTAGTAGTATCTTCACTAGCAGTAGTATTACCAGGGGCAGGAAACGCAGAGGCACCACCTGCACCACCTGCACCACCACCCAAAGCTCTTTGCAAAGACATCATGGATCTCATAGCTTCAGGGTTAGTCAATAATTGTCTTGCCATAGGACTCTGGAAGTATTCTCTTACTTGAGGACCCATGGCTCTTAGCTGAGGGTTCAGGTTTATCATATAATCTAACATCTGTGGGTTATCCAACATGGCATTCAAAGATTGTTGGAATTGAGGATTAGACATCATGTTTGTTATTTGATCAGGATCAGCATCGTTAAACATAGAAGCATCAAATTGGGGCAAATGGGCTCCGAATCCAGCATAACGGGCACCAGTTAAATCGGCCATAGGATTGAAGGCACCAACACCAGCAGCAATATTTGAAGGTACATTATTGTTGGTTTCTGATGTATTGGTGGTAGCAGCCCCTGTTGTGTTGCTTGCAGTTGCAGTACCTGGAGCACTAGCACTAGCAGCACTTGCATTTCTCTTAACCAAATGAATCGTGTGACCTGATTGAACCTTATAAGAAGCAATAGTCTCGGTATCCTTTAATACTTTCCCCGAGTAGATTAGCCTTTGACAATCGGACGTAACTGAAGCTGGTTCGGAAATAAGTTCCTTTAACTCCAACACCGTGATGGTGGGATCGATTTCAAAATCGTACTTGGCAGACCCAGAACCCTTGATGTGAATAGAAATCTTATCGGTAGACATTTTTGATGGTAATGGATATGGTAGATAAGAATGTTGTCACATGGCAGGTGATCGTTATATTAAGTGGCCAAAATTATCTATAAGATTTGGATCACGAATTTTGGTTACACAAACCTGATTTTGTAAGGACATATGGGTGAGCTTTTCTGGAACCTTCCATACACCAAGCGACATTTATTGACATATACATTAGTGAGTATTAATCTCTACTCGGCTTCAGATGCCATATTTATATGATCGGAAAAACTAATTAGATTCAACTTTTACGAGGTCTGGTTCATGATAATATAATTTAAACATTCTCCATTAAATGATAAAAAACTCATAGTAATAATAGTAATTCAGGCACGAAGAAGCGAAGCGAATGAAGCGACATTGGAAAAAAGTGCCAGGTAAAATAGAATAATAACCCAAATAAATAATAAAACAACAAATAAAAAAAGAAGCATCTCGTAAATAAAAACCCATTAACCCAAATATAATTATGTATAAGCTCTTCCTCTTCGAATGATAAAAGGACTCACGTACACTTTATAAAGGTACGTTTTAAAGTCGTCATTAGTTGGCTGGCTCGCTAGCATTAACCCCGAAATTACTTCTTTACTTCAACTCTCCAACCACATTCTAAGCAACCATAGCCTTCGATTCCATCTTCAAACATGGTTTTACCCTTGCTTTGCATTAAACTCCATTCACCCTTGGCAGGGATTTTACGGCAATCGTCATTAAGACACCGGGCCAGAGTCTTCTTGTACCTTAACCCACAACTGTTACACAATTGTCCCTCCTTAAGTGACCAACTGGGTCTCCAACATGGACTCTGCTCGGAGCCACACAGGATACAAACTCTTGGATGATGGTGGTGCTTAGGAGGGGACCTCATCAATGCTTCCTTTGCTTTCTTGAGCGTGGAGGAAGATGGAGGTGGGGATACAGGGACAAAACGTGTGGAAGAATTATTAGAACCAGACATGGATATGCTGGTAGCTGTAGTAGTGGATCTAGGAGTGATGGTAGGCAAAGATGGAAGTGTTTGGTGGGGAAGGTGTTGCATTGAAGGAGGTGGTGCTAAACCTTGTGTAGTAGCAGTAGGAGCTACTACCATAGGAGCCATTGGTTGTTGGATAGCAGTCGAAGACGCTTCCCTTATAGATTCATCAATTGGAATTGAAGTAGTGGCAGCTCTCAGTATAAATGATGGTAGACGTGCAAGAGATTGGTTGTTGAACAGTGACATGGAGCCAGGAGCACATATTATAGAGCTGTAACTCGCGTTACGATCATTATTGTTGGGAGATGGCATCTGTGGAGATAGTTGACTGAATGGTGGAATAGTGGAAGTAATTGGAGGAGCGACTGGCATAATATTTGAAGACACAGAAGGCAAAGTTGGAGAACTCAGAGAGTCTGGAACAGTAGCAGTTGTTGTTGCTTGTTGTTGCTGCTGGGGGTGTTGTGCTTCTTGTGTTTGTGTTGATTGTTCTCTTATAGTTTGTGGTTGAGATAACTGCACAAGAGATTGAGCAAGCTCCAAGTATTCCGGATACTTGGCCACATCAGTGAGATAAGTTTTGTTAAGATAAGTATAATTCGACTCAAAGGGGAAATTGATCTTGCGTTCTATGTTGGCATGTAACGATGGTAATGTTGGCTTGAGGATTTTGGAGCTAATTTTCGAATCAAAGCTTGGTTTACTGCTTTTGTTCAAATAATTGTATTGATTAAGGTTAAAATGTTTAGACCCTTTATTAATGGAATCCAACAACTCGTATCTCCAGTTCTCGTCGTTAGGTTTGTATGTGTCAAAGTAATCTAACGAAACCGTTGGAGTGATATGCTTTTTAGCAGAAGCTGTGGAATCACTTGATTGTTGTTGGTGTTCCAATTCCACAGCAGCTGATACTGGAGCAGTAGAAATAGAAGCAGCAGCAATCGGTACCTCAGTTTTGGAAGTTGATGTTGTTGTACTAGAAGGAATAATGGAGTTGACATCTCCGAGCACTGCTGAAAGTGAAGGTAGTTTCACTGTCTTCTTAAGGTTATCATTAGGCTGGGATGTTGTTGATTCAATGTGCATTGATTGTGCTGATGTTGTTCCCGAATGCAGCAGCAACATGTGAGTTGCAGCAGGCAGCAGACCTTCCTCAAAGAATTTCTTATGGGGAGATAAAGACCGAGATCTAAGAGATCCGGGAGAGTGCAATCTAAGTATATTATTTTTTACTCTTCCTCTTGCAGGTGGAGATAATGGGGCAGGAAGTAAAGGAGCAGTTCTGGATCTTTTGATGGTTGGAGAATCATCAAGATTACTTCCTAAGGTGTCATTGTCCGATTCTAAAAATGACCGTTTGTTACTTGAAATGAAAGATACATCTGCCGTTGTATTAGCAGAGGAAATATCACCCGTTGACATGAACGACGGAGATGCATTAAGGGAAGAATCTATACGGGACAAATCACTAGGCGATGATTGTTGATGTTGCTGATGGCGATTTGATTCACCAAGAATCATTTTGGAGTCTGAAGCAGCACGATTGGGTGAATGGATATGAGATTTGTATTGATTTAGTAATTCATTAAACGAACGAGATCTTAAGTGACCTCGCTCGAAGGAATCTAGTTGGTTATTGATCATTTTCGACAGCAATAAACTCATAGTGGGTTTAATTTGAAACCAGTATACGAATTGAGTTGAGTATCTGATAATTATGGTTGATGATCTGGTTCGATTGTCTGATGTTGTTTATCTGATGTTGTTTGTCTGATGTTAGTCTTGACTTGGTAAATAAGGGGGATTAAGTCGGGGCTGGGAACTTGTTGATTTCGAGTTCAAAATCAAAAAAAAAAAAAATAAAACTAAATTGTGTATCGAATAATAACAAGCAGACGGGGTGTGGTGAAAAATAAACTTGTACCAAAACCTAATTGATCGACACAAAATAGTTGAATCAATGGGGATTAGGGAGAGGGAGAAGTAAACGTACTCTCGTAATGCTGATGTAGGTAATTAATATTCTGGATTGGGAATGGATTTGCAGGATTAAGGCTGGCTTAGTACGTCTTGGTGTGCACCAAGGGCTAATGCAAAGGAAATAATATCGGCACAGACAATGTAAAAGTGATATGCACCTGCCAAAATGAGCCAAAAATAGTTATCCCACCTCTTTGTTTAGGGCGGGTTTGTGTTTGTGTCTGCGGATGTGGTCCGGATATAGCCAATAGCGTCACCAGAGTTTAGGGATGAGTGCGGTTTTTGTTGTTGCCAGTCGCGACTTTCCCTAATTGGATAGATGAAATGTCAGATCGTTTGTTGAATGATAACGTTCGTGTATGAACCGCAAGTTCAGTTTCAGGTTGGGAGCTAACTGGATTTGGGGGGTATTACCTTAGATTCCAATATAAGTATAGTTTTAACGATGTGATACGTTATAATATGACAGGTTATAATATAATATAATATGATTGGTCAAAATATGATATGTTATAATGTGATAGGTAATGTGATAGGTTGTAATATGATGATTTAAGATGTAGTCTGTATTAACCTATAACTCTCCTCAGTTAACCTCTGAATCATTTAATTATTAAGTATCAAATCTACTGATTTGATCGAGAAGTTCCCTTATATTTAAATGATTTCAACTAACAAGCCATCAAATTATACAAGTTCCTATTGATCTCATTACTCTTGATTGGCTTCCTCTACATAGAAGAATTTATTATGACACCATGCATGTTTGTTATCATAGTTCCCAGCCATCTGTGTTTGATTGTTTATTTGTTTGATCTGTTTCTTTGTTCCCTTCGGGGAATCCCAGGTAACCAGCCTTCATCAATTGTCATCAGCCTTCTTCTATACCTAATCCAGCCTTACGTAATGGGAATATGCTACAGCTTGTTATTGTCCACAAAATCAAGTGGGCTGGCTAACATTCTTTACGAACCTGTATATACGCTACCCAAAGATATAAATGGGATCATTTGATTCCCAATTCTGATGCAATGAGCATTCATCTGGGATACTAAAACATTTACCATTTCAATTATACTTTATTCCTAATTGGGATAGTTAATGTAGATTTGAGTCTTGGTCTTACACTAAGTATATGTACAATACAACAGTACAATAATGTACTGTACACTTCAATACTGTTCAATTATTCTTCATAGATAACGTCAGCAGCTCATCATTATGACTCAACAGGTAATTCTATACTCATCAACACAAGTACGTAATCCTTCACTTATTTGGATAACCATCCTCAATTTCCTATTCAATTTCTTGGATTACTTCTTTACTACACAAGGATGCCAACACTGTTCTCAATTATTTTTAGTTTTACCTAAAAATACAACACATTTTCTTATAAATTATCTACCTCTTAAAATGAATCAATCCAGTCCTCTGTTTGAGGCTGCTACCACTGCTAACATTACAGGTATCTCTTCTAATATAACATGTCCATTTAATAATTCAACGGATTTATTCACCTTGGAGAAAGGCGTACTATTTTGAAGCAATCACGTGATATTAAATAGAGTAAATTCGTTTCATCTTGAGGAGCGACAAAGTCGGCACGCTCTTGACTGCATCACGTGACAAGAGTTTCAGTATCGCCATCACCAAAATCAGTTAACACCCAGTGGGGTTACCATCATCGTTCGTAGCTGCAAACTGACTAAACAAATGTCGGCACCAGTTCAAGACCCATCACAGCCAATAGAACCGTTTTTAAAGAAGGTGCTAGGGTCTCTAGATTCATGCTACAGATCAGCAACTACTGGGCAAGCTCAATTTACCAATGTTGAAGCGTATGCACTTCAGTTTGGCAAACAATTAAAACCTGCTAGTTCTGTGATAATAAACGGTAAGCCTGTTCTCCCATTGGCAGACACCATTAAGTTGGAGTTCCAAAAGAAATGGCTAGCGACTCCCTTGACCCAGCATCAATTGAACAGTTATGATTGTCATCTTATCCCCGGAAGTGGAGTGTTTGTAATTCAATTAAGTGGGAAGGTTAGGTTTGACGAAAGTGGTAGAACAAGACTAGGAGAAACCGCAGATATGGTATCAGAACAGACCTCTCGACCTGTTAGACCATTGTGGGGGTCATGGTTTGGGTTTGACCTCAATATGGTAGTTGATGAATTTGTACTTAGTAATGATGAGAATGAAGTCATAAATAGTTACAACTATCGAATAACATACAAGCCTCAAGATTCAGTCATTGATATATAGAATAATATATGCATATATATACTATTTTCCTTTCTTTTCTAACTCAATTCTCGCATATTCATCTAGTAATAGACCCAAATATTCATTGGAATAAAAGCCAACGGCTTCCTTTGTGGGATACCCTAAAGCATTCAATGCCCAATAGATATTAGGGCTTATAAAATCGTAGAAGATAACATCGCATAAATCTTCACCCTTGAAATCGTTATAGAACTGACGTGACTCAACCACATTAGGTACAAAGTGGTTCCCCAGGGGGATATGGAGAGTATCATCACCGTTAGATCCGAAATCATCGTGAGTAACGTAACCATAAGTTAAATTTTTTTGTTGGTCATTCTTATCATCACAATTGACTTGACGTTGTTGATACACTCTCAGTTGTCTGAATGCTTCAAACTGATGATGTAGTGGTAACAAATTGAAGTTGATAAACCTTCCTTTGTTCAACATGTAGGAGATCTTAACAGCAATATGTTTGGGTAATGTAAGCTTGACCCATTTATTCCTAAAGGGTGACACAATATAATGAGTGTCTAAGGTATAAGCACCTTTAAATAAGTCGTAACGTAAAGACCCAGAATTTATAATGATTGTTCTTTCCAGAATGGTGGAATTGTACGTTAAAAGAGGCAACACCTTCTCCGTTAACAACTTTAAGAGATTCTGAGGATGTGACAGAGGGACTCGATCTATATAATAGTCTTGAGGAACATAGCCAATTACCTTGCCCAAGTCTAGTTGGTCATTGATCCGATGAATTAGGGCCTTGACTTCAGTTCCCCTTGGTGTCATGAAATCATCAACATTCTCATACCCCGAATGGAAGAGGAATGACAGGGGATTGAAGTCTATGTAACTTCTATGGAAAATCTCAGTAATTGGAGCTCTTGCAATTGTTGTCATATTAATGCTTAGCCAACCAACAGTCTCACAGAATCTACCACTTTGAATTGCCGTCAGAAGACCATCCAAGACCCTAAAATCTCTAATATGAGAATGGCCCCCAAAGTACTGGATCTTCGTGTCGGGATAGTACTTCCGTATTGTCTTATGAATGAAATAAAACTCTTCCCAAGTTGGAGTGATTGGTGTATGACCATTGATGATAATCAAATCCACCAGACCCAAATGACGATTCAAAGCATCCAAAAACCATTCCAGCTCTGAAACATCACGCATAGGAATTACTTTGGAACCATTGCAATTTCTGGTGAAATTAAATAAGAATCCAAAGGCTAAGATTCGATAATTATTAACCTCTGTCTCAAAATACTTGTACCTTTGACCGACAGGTTCAAACTTGCCATCGTCGACTTCAAACTCAACATTGGAAGAAATGTAGTTCTCAGCAAAGTGCTTAGCTACAACGTCCCTCTCTTGAACAAAGTTCTCCCACAAGTACATCTCATGGTTCCCAATGCTGACGATATCGTATGCTTGTTTCATGAAAATAGGCAACAGCAACGCTCCATTTGGTGATGTCAGATCGCTCAACCCATTACCATCATGCTTGTCACCCGAGTCGACCAACAACAAGTCTTGGTGATTCTTATGAGCCTTCTCCTTCAATCGTTCAGCAAACGATATGAAATGTGCCCAATTGCCACTGTATGATTTCTGATGCTCATGGCCCCCATACCATGCGTGGGTGTCTGTAGTATGCAAAAAGTTGATATCGTTCCATACTAGTGGTCTTCTTAGTGGTGAGCCTGGTGCTATGGTAGGCGTATTAGGTCTAGACCCAGATGTGACTTCATTTGTTGCGCCTTCGAACCAAGAAGACACATACAAATATACCACCGCCAAGTATTGATAAATATACACGTACATGTTTATACTCTGGCCCGGCTCCTTGAGCTCTTGTTTTATAATACGAGCCTGTCATCGACAACTTGCCTTATCTTAAGATACGGTCACGGTCCCCTTATCAAGAAGTCGTGCACCAACTAAAAGACTCCACTTAGTATAACCACTACAGTCAACAAAAATTAATATGAAAAATATATTGATTAAAATACAAATGAAGTCAAGCAGAAAGTTAAACTACTAAAGAACTTACAAACCTTGTTGAGCTCTTCTTCTGTCTCTTTCTTCAGCAATAGACAACTTGATACCCTTACCCTTTGGTAAGGAAACCCAAGGCTTACCAGCTTCTTCACCAATGACGAAAACGTTGTTCAATCTGGTGACGAAGGTGTTGTCCAAAGAATCCTTGATGTGGACCAAGTCGAAACCACCGTGGTGAGTTTCCTTGTGTACAACAACACCAACTCTACCCAAGTTTCTACCACCGGTAACCATAACCAACTTACCAGTGTCGAACTTCAAAAAGTCATCGATCTTTCCGGTAGCCAAGTTAACCTTAACAGTGTCGTTAACCTTGACAGCTGGGTCTGGGTATCTGATGGTTCTACCGTCGTGTGTAACAACGTATGGAACACCCTTCTTACCCAATTGGACCTTCTTGACCTTGGCCAACTTGTAAGCACCTTCTTCAGAGGTGATTCTGTGGACAGCGAATCTACCCTTGACATCGTAGATCAATCTGAAGTTTTCGTTGGTGGCATCCAAAGTGATGACATCCATGAAACCAGTTGGATAGGTGGTGTCAGTTCTAACCTTACCATCAACCTTGACGTGTTCGTTCATCAAGATAGCCTTGACTTCTCTACCGTTCAAGGCATACTTAAGTCTGTTTCTCAAGAAGACAATCAATGGTAAAGATTCTCTCAACTTGTGAGGACCTTGGGATGGTCTTGGAGCGTAGACACCGGACAACTTGTCCAACATCCAGTGGGATGGAGCTGCTAATCTCTTCAAGTGCTTCTTTGGTCCTCTAGCCATCTTTGATATCTAGTTACTTGGTGTGGTAGGTCAGAAACAAGCAAAAGGTAGAAATAAAAGAAAGTCTCAAATTTTTCACCAGATGTCGCAAGCTCAGTGGTACCAATTGCAAAGATACTGCACATAAAAGTGAATCTCACTAGACAAACAAATAGGGCAATTAACCCTATACACGTGACCAAACACTACCAGTATGTTACCTTGACCAAGTGCCTAATGAACTGATTGTTACTACGTGTATTAATATATATATTTATGAATGTCCCCTTAATCACCATTTAAACCAAGTATTTTTCTTATGCTTATTAAGAGTAGACTTCAAATCTTTTTCCTCTAATATCAATGCTCTCAACCTTTCTTCAAGAGTTGCATTCTTCTCCATTTCTTGGGCATTAATTGCCAATAAATCAGTGATATCATCCTCAATCCGAGCATTTTTAGAAACAAGTGACACAGACCCGCTTCTAGTACGTTCATCATCGGTGACAGAATCTCTTGAAGGCAGAGAACTGTTAACATCTGTTGAGCTTGTTTCGTAATCGGAAATATTTTGTTTCAATTTGGCAATTGCATCTTCTAAATCTTGAATGTCATTACTGCATTCTTGAAGATTAACTTTGATATAAACCATATTTTGAACATTGTTCGCATGTTCTTTGGTGATATCTGAATATTTCATTTCTAGTTCCTTAATTTCGTTTCTTAATTGCCCGTTTTCAGCTTGTAGTTGATTTATTTTTTGAACTTTTTGTTTCTCTATCTTCAATAGCTTTTCAAATTCAAATTCAAACTTCTTCAATTCAAAGGGACTAATGTTAATCGTATTTGAATCCTTCACTAGCTCATTCAAGTTGTAATAATTTGATCCTGAGATTGAATCAATAGAATTATTTCTTCTTACTGGAATTTTAGATGAATTTGTACCACCAAGTACTCCACCAAAGAATGAAGGCCGCCTTCCCTCTTGAGAAGGTGAAACTTCCAGACTTCTTTCTTCGATGTATTCTTCATTAACATAAATATTGAACAATTTCTCTGTCAAGAAATCAACCAATTCATCAAAGGATAATCGTAACAAACTATTTTCGTTCTTTATCATCAAGTTCACGGCAAATTTCAAGATGCATTCAAGACCTTCGGTGATCACCATATCATATATTCTTAAAACCATCGACAATGGGAATTTGTAGGCAAACAATGTAAGGAACCATTGTGTTGCGTACATGGATGATTTAATACCTTGTTTGCTTAAGTGATTGTATAATAACGGCGAGTACAGTTCCAACAAGCGATCAAATTCATACAACAATAAATGTAATCCCTTCATATCTTTCACAAACAATTCTCTGAAACCATAGTCTTTCATTAATGCTACCAAAAGACAAAAAGCTTCCGGTCCAGACATATTCATGATTAATGGGACTCCAATGAAAATCATCCCTTGGGTGTAACCCACTTCGGAGTCAAATATGGAGTAGCATTTAATAAGTTCAAACAATTCATCTGCCTGTTTTGATTTCTCGATATTAGTGAAGAAACTTGTTCTGGCCAAATCTCGCTTAATTGACTTCTCATGGACACTGTGTTCCTTTTTCAATTGGACATAGAAATCTTCCATCTCCTTATTCTTAGATCTTGCAACCAATTGCCAAATTATACCTCTAAACTCCTTTGGTATCCCGTTACTAATAGCATTGCTCAATTCGTCAGACTCATCTTCGATCACCAGGCCATAGTTACTAACAGTTCTTGTCCAGAAATCCCAGTCAATCTCGCTTGTGGGTGCTTCTGTATATGAGCCTTCAGTGGGTCCATTAGCAAACCCGGAGATGGAGTTCTTAACATCATTGAATGATCGCTTGATGTTCTCCGTTCCATGTTCAATCAGATCTTTAGCATTTGTATCCTTAGCTTCAAACGTTTGCCGCAATTGATTGAATTTCGATTGTAATAAGAAATTGTTGGAGGACCGGTCATATGATTTGTTAATAAACTTCAACTGGGTGATATTCTGTTGGTTAGTAGAACTTTCAATTTCCAGGGAAACATCAAGCACTTCACCATCCACTAGAACGTTTATCCACCTTTTAATATGGGTCTTATCCGGCAACGTAGGCTTATTCTCTTCCTCCAATTCAATTTCCTTTGGATGCTCCTCGACTTCTTCGGATACATCGGACTTCTCCTCGGAAGCAGGTACGTCCAACGAACTCAGATTCAAAATAGTGGTATGTGTCGATATATCAACATCCGTATCATTGGTGGCAGAATTGTCATTGTCCTCTTGAGTAATCTCTTCTACTTGGATAGGATCAACATTGACATCATCGTCTTCATAGTACAGTTCGCTATCTGTGATCCCAGTCCCAGCAGCACTTTCAAACGAAGTGTCTCCAGCATCTCCAGGACTACTACCCGCATCTGTTAAAGGACTTGGGGCGGGGGGTCGTTGTCCGTTCTCTCTGTCTTGCTTATCAGGACTGTAATTCATTGTATTTGATAATGAAGGGTACTCTAAAGGAAGTTGACCCGGAGACAAAGAGTGTCGTATTTAAGGTACAGACTAGTAATACAAGTCAAATATTTTGTACTTAAGTATTAATGCTTAAAATGCCTGCTAATCGAGGCCCACAGAATATACTTCTAGTTAGTATCTCTACTTTATAGATCTGAGGCTGAATACTTATGGGACGGAATGAATCCTCAAAGGTTATGTCAGACCAAATAAAGTGTGTCGTTTGCTGACGTAAACATTAAAAATCTATAAACCTGTATGTAAGTTATGCGTCTTGGAGTATCCTAACAATAGAGATCCTAGGAATATGTTGTAGTTAACTTAATGACGACATTCGGACTCTAATTGGAGTTGGAAGAACATCTATACCTATAGAAGTTGTATCTAATAATACTATGGGCTCAGTTGCACGTCTAAGCATTACTGAAATCGAATCAATGCTAAACCCAATTTCTTTGTACGGTATAGATGGAGTCTAACCGATTTGACGTATAGAACACAAATAGTTTGGGCTAGACATACGATAAAAGTGAATTGCCTGTATATGAAATACATATCGGAAGTTGCAAGTATTCCTTTTGTACTGTAATTTAGCATATGACGTTATATAAGTCCAAGTTGCATAGGTAGTCGTAGTAAAGGTCATAGTTCAAAACCGTAATCTATTAAGGATAATACCATAACCCTTCACTATGCTATCGACCAAATGGTGCACAGGGATGTTCAACGAACGAAGTATTTCTCCACAAGGCAACATCCTGCAAGAAGTTGACATTAGTCGCATTCTTCAATGCCTGCATGCAACATTCTTAAGTCTCACGTCATTAGCAACTACTACTTATCTTGTAAAGCATTTGAAGCAAACCCCCATCATTCTTAATGTCGCTGCTACGTCGATACTGATAACTTATAGTAGACGCCGACGCACGGCACTTAGCAAACATGTAGTTAATTTTTTTGTTGTTCTACTGGTTTTTATTTTATTTTCAATGCCTTAACAACTATCAATGGCACGCATACAAAAAATAAAATCCTCATTGAGATCTAATATTAATTAATAATTACTTGGTTCCAATGTGGTTGTACCGTTGATCAACCGACCGCACTGGTCTCCACATCCAACTGTGTACCTGTACGGTCGTAAATTTTCATGCATTAAAGTTACACTTGTAACAGCCGTGGTAACGGCATTTCATCACAAATTAAACACACAAATATCATTACTTCCTCATTGCTGTGCATACATTGTCGCCTATCCAAATACGGGGGATTGCACAAATGATTGCACATAAACTGGGGCAACGGCTTTTTGCAGATTGTTTGCTTCCAAAGGCTTGCTATTTCATTGGAAAAGTACCCCTAAAATTACCTTTGCTACACAATCACAACCGGTTTTCTTCTACATCCCTGCAAGCAAACTAGTGTGATCGTTTGATTGTGGTTTGCACTTTATCTTAAAAACCGTTGAAACAAGATGTGTGTATAAAAATTGCCGTACTTAGCTATAAATAGAAGATGTAAAATGATTCTGATTCTAAACCTGATATCTCAGTCATAGCACAAGCTGCCAAGTTAGTCGAGGAACATGAAAAAGGTTTTGCCGTTAGTAGTCATTGGAAATACCCACTCAGAATATGCACATCATCAAAAGTAAACTTAAGGTTTTGTACACATGCTTCCAATTGTTCTCTATTCTCACAAACTTCCCCTGTAAATCCAACCGTTATGTTCAAAGAATACGATCGGCTCAACTTGCACGAATGGAAAGTTGGAACTACCTCTGGAGGGATGACAATATTACCATAGAGTTCTCTGGAAATGTTGTAGTCTTGGGGAGATTTAACTAGCGAATTATCTAATTCAAATGGACAAGAGGGCTCGTCTTGTGTCAAGGGACATTCTAAGTTATCTGGAGCACGATAATATAAGGGAACGGAGTGAGTGATCGTAGACCAGCACGACAGATTCTCATTGGAAATTAAAAATTTAGTATAAACAACAAGTTCAACTAGTAGACCCTGTAAATAGACCTTACAACAGCGTGGTTCATCTGTATGACCCAAGGAAAGATCAAGTGGGAGAATTCGTGAGGGAATGAGTGATTTCTCATCCAAAACTGCCTTTACACATGTGATTGCATCAACCAATGGACAATCTGAAAGATTAGAAAAATAATCATCCATAGACCCAGTATCCATTGAGCTTGTGTAATTGGATGAACACCATATCAGATCAACATCCCCATTTAGTAAGCTCAAACAATCCGAGTCTTCCAGAAAGTCAAATATGTTTGGACTTGATTCCAAGTTACTTAAGGGGGCCCCATTAGAATAGTACTGCCCTGTACATATAAGAGCACTCAATTGTCTGAAATTACCGTTCTCTTTTGTATCCACTGGCATAAATTCTATTCTTTTATAAGCTCTGAACCGATTTAAAATCAGTCCATCGATTGATACTCGAATATAGTAATTCACTGATGTTACTTCTGGCATTTCAAACAGTGGAATCAATTCGTTAACCGCATTACAGTGCTTACATCTTTTTACCATTGGGATCCGAAACGAAAATGGATAGTAATATACCCCTTCTTCAAGGTCAATTTCATGATCTTGAATATGTCCCACCTTGGAATTAAAGTTAGGAAGTAATTGAGCAGTAACTATCAGCTTTTCTTCAACAGCAACGTGTTTACTTTTAACAGTATTGTATTCACAAAGATATGATATTTTGGTTCTTGTTACTAACTTTACTTTTAAATGCTGTAAAGAAATTCTTTGTAGTATGTTTAAACCAACTACTCCCTTTATTGTATCACAATTCTTATACGTAATGTTATCTTTATCAGCATCCAATTGAATGTCCACTTGTAACATTTGATGTATATCTCTGGCTATCATTCTATTTGTTACTGTTTGTTTATTTCGTGAAATCGTGTTTATAGGGTTCAGAACGTGGTCTCTGAGCTCTAAGGTGTGTGCTGTAGAAGAATTGATCGATGCCAATATAAGTCACTAAAGAACCCTTTGGCCTTTTGACTATTTATTAAGATTAAGTTCCGCGAATGACCAAAACAGCGGTACAGACTGATTATATATACAGCCGTCTCTTGATAATGGCACCTATGTCCTCCCTTTGTATCCATAGAACAAAGTATAGTAAACATATTTTATATACAGAATAGTATACATGTGTAGCGCTAATCTTTTTGGGATGATATTTTACGCTCTGCAGACAAATGGTTTTTAACAGGGATGGTTGCTCTTAAAGTATATCAATTCAAAAAGATAAAGTGTGCAGCTAGTTGTGCACCTTTTTTTCAGTTAAGGTTATGGTCGAGCCATTCACCTTTTGCACTAACACTTTTAGCAATGACCTTTCAATCCACTAAGAAATAATAGGCAAAGCAGCTTGGTCAAAATACACTACTAATTTGCAACCGTAAATATTGTTCTCTCGTAAAATTATTATTAAAGACAAAAGTAGTGCATAGTTCAACAATAGTCACGATTAACATAGCCTTTTACCCTGCTGAATCATCGTTTGGCCGTTTATTAACCTAACTTTAATATGAAGGACTTTTGTCTTATAACGAATACCCCAACAATGCACCGCATGCATGCATTGCGTTGGATCCAAATATTTATGACCATGCCTACACATAAAATGTTCTTTTTGCTGTTACCCATTTCTATCTAATGAACAATCTGCATGGCGGAAGGACCTAAGGACAAAAAGAATAATGATTAATTTATCATCCACAATCATTTATATGTTGAACTATAGGGAATGTGGCACATTTATCATTTATACTGACATTGCTATGAATGACTTCGTATCTATTTGATGTGTTTCAGTTCTTATCACTAAGAATGCTTGAGTGTTTTAAGACTTCAACAACGGAAAATTAAATTGTTGCTTATTAAATATGTTAAAGTTGTACAACTCCATCATTTACTCTACTGCTAAACTGTTTTGGCTCATTTGAGTTTTGGCGGCGATGTAAACCTTTGTTAATGAGTTAAAAGATACTATGGTACAGTTGTGCACCCAATGGGATGGTTGAATGAATCTTATATTTCTAAGTCACCAGATATGGACGGAGAATAGTTTATTGTGGTCTTTTCCATTTATGGAGTAATCTATGCTATCGCTTAAATTACAAAGAGGGAAACTTTCATATTCAGTACTAACATCTTACAACGCTTCTTGTGGTGGTTAAGAATAATTCTTGTGCACAATAAGGTGAAAACACTGCATTTAAACAATTCTGTGGCATTTTGGCACTTATTATATCATCGACACAATAGCATGTACAATGACATAGACCCGTGTAGGTTGCAGACAATTGAGTTCATGTATTAACCGTCTACGGTAACTTGCTAATAAATACGGATTTAAACAGGGTACAAGGAGTTGTATGAAGGCAATTGAGGAGGTGGAGAGGGATCTTTTCGAGTTGGTGCAATGTCAGCTGCATAAACTCAATCTAAGGGATCAACAAACAACCCACTTGCCTTGATTTCAACAGGAAACATCAATTCACGTAACTGTTCTTCCTAACGAACACCACTGCCTAGATAAAATTAAAAACCAAGTTTGACACATAGCGTAAGGTGTCGAGTACCCAAAGATTCCATTTGAAGTGGTGGTAACTTACAATCTTCCAAGCAATCTACGAACGAGGAAGCTAGTCAAGTTGTATTTACGAATCATTCTATAAGATCTAGTTTCAAATTCAATCAAGGAGTTTAATCATTTGCTCTGAACAATACCAACGATTCAACCAAATGCTCATAAGATTCCTCGCTGTTATTAAACCATCGGTTAGAGTATGACTTTAAAGTAACCTCTACTGATTCTACAGTAACATTACCTCTTCCGTATCCAGGACGACGATCTTCAGATAGGTAATGTCTAGGTTCTATAAAATAGAAGGGAATCAGTAAGGGCTGATTGTACAAAAGTACTTGAAATCAAGAATGCTATGGTGTTCAACTTTTGCACTAGTTTGCTGGACAACAATTTCTTCTTCAATACATAGCGTTGATCGCTAAGTTTTATGGATAAATATGTTTTATCCACAAATAATCCATTTCCGTCTCGGGTTTGGCCTCGACCCCGAATACCAGGATATATGGTATTGGATCGGGCGTAAAACATATTCTTCTCTGAAATAATAATGTGATAAAGTACTATACCACGTAATGCAAAGCTCTTTTATAAGACAAACTAGGCTTAAGTCGTCTGTAATAGGACGCAGAATTGATGATTCCCTTAGAACAATGTGGAGATCGTCAATTACGAAAAATAATAGGTGCCACTTCACTTCTACTACAAAGTGTGTGAAGACTGAGACCATGATTCCATGATTAGACAAAAGACACATTATATTACCTTACAAACAAAATAAATAATAGATAAAGCCGTAATACAAAAAAGTTTATAAAATATCTAATCACAACAAGCGAACCCCCCAAAAAACACAATTTGACGCAGCTTTTAGAAGCGAATTAAAAAAACATTCCTAATGAATCTTGAAGTTTCATAGAAGTACTGTAAAGAAAACTAAAGCATAAATAACCAAAAATACCAAAATAAGTAAACCAATATCCAAAAGACAAATCTAATAATAAACACCCTCTGTCGTAATAGTGACCAAAACCTTCATATTTATTGTTCTTGAAGTGACAATCCACTTTGAACAAAGACATCTTTGAACTCTAAGGTAATTTGAGGAACCTGGGTTTCAATTTCATTATTACCAGCAAATAATGACATTGGATTGGCACTAAAACCAGCCTCAATTCGAAGATTGTAGTGTCTTCTGCTTCTACATGAATTGAAACTAGGAATTACACCAATGCCAATACTAGCAGCCTCAATAATTTGTGGAGGAACTTGTAAGCCTAGTGGTGTTTTAAGTTCAGCATTGTCAAAATTAAATGTTACCGGACTAAGTGGACTCAAATTAAACTTATAGTTTTGAGGTGGAATACGAAACACCTCTATAATTTGTTTCGTACTTAACAATTCTGTTGTACTGATACAACTTTCAATTACAACGTCTGTAGTAGCTATAAGTTGTATGTTTAATTGTTGAAGAAACACAGAATTTGTGTCTTCACATTTGCATGGATCTTGTAATGCCCCAATGAATAATTCTAATGGTAATGGACGTTGACAAATGACTTTCGATCTATCCAAGGAGGCCTTCATGAACATTTGAACGTCTAAAGGTTTCACACAAACGCTGCTAGTACTTGAAATTGATGAAAACGCGTCCCGCAGAGGGAGCAGTATTGGAGTTGGCAAAAAATCCGCATCAAGTACGGAGTCAAGAAGATCAAAGTTGTTTAAATCAATCTGTGAAAGACATCTTCTCTTTAGGATGCCTCCAACTTCTTCACCAATGTGAGACGATGGAGGTTCAAGTAAAGGCAAATATCTAAAGGGTTCGTCAAAAATAATTGAAGGCTCACCAACTGATTGCCTTTTAATTTCTACTCTAACATAGTAGTTGAAGTCAATTATTCCTTCAAGTTGGTTGAATGTTGGCACAATGCATTGAGATTCTTGACAATACTTGCAATGTATAGTTTCAGGAATTTTTAAGCTAAATGAATACATAAAAGATCCTTCGTTGAACTTAAGGTATTCATTTTTTGTTTCGTTAAGTGGGAATATTCTCCTGGTACACAACGTGGTTTGATCCCTACAAGTATGACGTTCTAAAGCAACGTTCTGGTACAGATAAATGACATTTGATTTTGTTACCAATGAAACATCAATAGTTGATACTGTAATTGGCAGATTTAATTTTAAGCAGAAGGTACCTTTGATTATTTGGGAGCCTGTAAAGACAGAGTTTATAGCATTGTCAAGCGCAATATTTATACAGCATTGAACACTCATTAGTTGCTGACAATTGAACACTGCACAAGTTTAATGGAGTCAACTTGAATAATATAAATTGGAAATCCACTATGGATATCAAATTGAGAATAGAGAGAAAAAATGTATCAACTTTAGAAGAAGTTATTGACGTTTACCTACTAATTTATACCTTTTAGTGACTAAGGGGCTTGTTCCGTTGGAACACGAATAACTCGTATATGTGCGTAATCGCAGTCATGATATGCAGTGAAAGAATTATTGCTACTCAATATGAAACGGCATTTATTGTTTTTCTTATTGTGTATTTGACTCAAAGTCATTCCTGTTAGTTACCCCTAATCGCAGCATAGAAAACGTATCAACTGATAGACTTGATCTGTGCGTTCCTGTCATTTAAAAGTCCGAAATACCTAATTGCGGTTTTGTGTTGTTATAACAGAAAACCACTTGATAATCAAAATCGGTAATTCCACCTACTGTTACTATATTATACTCAATTGAAAGCTGATATTATCACACCATCGATCTGGTTTATACCTTGGATCAATTTACCATGATATTCAATCAATTGTCGAGAAAGACAGGGAAACACGTACTTATAGCAAGTTCGAATTAGGAAAATACCGACCGATATCGATTAAAACGAAGTATTACACAAAACCCCACAAATCTCGCTTAGTCATTACATTTACGGATTGCTCTACGGGAGGTATAAGGATTATCATAGCAAAATCATAGTGAACTCAATTGATTTTTGAAAAACCCTTTGGCAATTGATTAGGTTATAATGATGTTATTGAAAGGCTGAAAGGTTGATTTTGGATTTTTAGAACGTTCCATGTCATGACATTGTTCGTAGAATGTGAGCACTTTAACTACATATTTAGAATGCGGATCTGTATCTCAAAGAAGATGTTTGGCAGAATTGTTTCACGAGTCACATGTGTCGGCTATTCACGGCTATTAACGGCTAGTATATCGCAGACTTGCTTATCAGACTTTTAGTACTGATAAGCCGTTCCGACGGACCAAAATGCCACAGCAAACGTAACTGAAGAGTTAGTAGTAAACCGTTAAAGGTAGTTAACGGCGGGTTTACAGATAACCGTTAAAGGAACTTAACGGCTGGTCGATCTCAAGCAATGAAACTTTTGAAAAGCATGAAAAAAAAATGATGTCATCAACTCGCATCAAAATGTAGTCATCAGTTATGCCTGGGTGTCACTTTTTGACTTGCTTCGCTAGATACGTCCTCTGAGAGTCGCTGACTAACGGTGTTTGACAAAGATTCATATTTACTCCACTGATATATACGGGAGTTATCTGAGTCACCAACTCGCACAAAAATAGGTGTAGATGCTAGATTAAGTACAGTGACGACATCAACCCGACCTGAGGAACATCAAAGCTCATGGAATTTGAAGCTTTATGATGATGTCTACAATAATAGTTAGGTAATAATTTATACTTTATCATCAAAAATAATATCCCATACATAAAAGTAAATCACCCACCAATAAATAAAAACCTTGTTTAAAAGGGTATACCCCATTTTGCATTCCACTCAATTTGAACTGACCCAATGGTATTCATCCGAAAATGAATCTACAATTGACACAGGTATGGTTTCCATTGGTAACCCGTTGAAAGGATTCGTCCCATCATCTAAACGAACAATTTCTTCATTTGATAATGGATCAAGGGAAATAATATCATTGGTTATATCAGTTGAAATTGTAGATGAATTATCAAATGTAGAAAGTACATCCGAGGGGAATGAAACATGATCTAATTGATTAAACATCCCAATAGACCCTGCTGTCAATGCATGAGAGGGTTCCGAAACATTTGCTACAGCAGCTTCCATGGTATCACGTTCCCTTGCTGTTTCTACTGGAGGATTGGGCGTTGAACATACAGAATCCTTTCTTGATTGAGCAACCACGGCATCCCCCAAATGTTCTAAATCTTCAAAAATTGTACCACCCATTACATTCTTTTCTTGACACAATTTTTGCAACTTTTCAGGTTCACAATTAGGGAAATAAACTCGTAACACCCAACGTGACTTGATAAATTTAATGGGTAAAGCACCTAATTCAAAAATCTTCTCAAGATCCTGCTTGAGAGTTTGAATTCTTTGGATCAAAATATCCAAATCATCCAACAATTCATCAATTGTTTCTTCAGATAAAACTGTTTCATGATTAAAAGATGATCCTAAAGATGCAAAAATGGAAAACTCAATATATGAACCATTAATTAATTGATCAGCTTCAATTTTCTCTTCTACAGTTGCAGAAGAATCTGTTCGAGCCATTTGCAATGTGATTTGATGATAACTTGGTGATAAGGATACAGACATTACCGATTTGGGAAATTTCAAGGATAGAATAGGATTGGATTTACCTGTGGAGTCCACCTTTACAAATCTTGAAGGTTTTGAAAATTTCTCTTTAGGTCCCATTGTTGGTTGATCACAATAATCACTACCAAATAAAAGGGATCTCAATTGCGTAGAGGTTCTTGTAGCATAATTAGCACCCTTGTAACCACCACCTAAGCCCAATGGGGGTTTACCTTGACTAAAGTACAGGAACATGTATCCACCATATTTGAACTTGGAGGTGTTAAATATCTGATCTCTAATAGAGATGAATGCTGGCTTGTATTTCCACCAGAACCGATTTGAATGGAAACGACGTGCAAAAAAGTTTTTATACTTGAAAAAATTCAGTCCACTCTTTCTATGATATCTCCATTCAAAATGGTTATAGTATTGGTACAGGTGCTGGTTGAAGTTATAACGATGATAGCTATGGTAGGATCTAGCATTGGAAAACATATTCGAAAAGCATTTTGTTCTTGATTTTCTCAAATTAACAAGCATGTGACTGAATAAGCACCCAGAAGCAAACAAAACACTGGCACCCGTGGCCAACCCACAAGAAGGTGAAGATTTAGTAGTTATGGCCACTTTGGAAATGGCTTTAGTAGTAAACATTTCTTTAGCAGCATTGATAAGACAGAACTTGGACAACATTGATAGCTGCAGTAAACCTGCAAGACCTAAGAAATGACCAAGGAAAAGAGGTACTGATTTCACATGAGGGCCATCGGAAACCAAACTTGAACGGTGCTGAAGGAACCAATGAGGATTCAGATAGACACCTTTATTACTGTTACTGACTTCTGCTAATGAAAACGACAGATATGAATCATGAAGATTCCTTAAACCACTAGCAACACCATTACCTTTTCCAGACCTAACAGGAATAGGAATAGGTTGACGAACAAACTGACCTTGGTTGGCCAAATTTTGAGCTAAATTACTCAAATCTTCAGCCAACTGTTCAAGGCGTTTAGGCCAGTTTCTTTCTTTAAGAGATTTTTCCCACAAATTCTTAAAATTCATATTAGAGAAAGGAATAGTTAAATCGAAATATACCAACCAATAAGAATTAAGAATCAATCGAAGGTTGGTTTGAACTTCATTGAAAGGCTCAGTCTTTTTCGGATGTCCAGATTTGATCGTCTTGGTCCACCCCTGAACTTGAACGTTGGTCAAAACAACTTAAACTTGTTGTTTTGTCCTAAAGGAATAAATCAAAGGTTAAGTACTATCAACATTCTTGTTTGACAGCAATAAAAATTTAAAGGGATGACCGTAGGGGTGTGAGGTCGTGTACGAAACATAGATACCCCAACAAAGTATTTCGCGCACTGGGAGAGGCACAGTGTCCATGTACGGGGTTACACAAAAATGGAATCGACGGAGATTATTTGATTGGCCAATACAAGGTATAGTAGTTATACTAGGCACTTACAGTAATAATATCGTACAAAGGTATCGTTAATTGAATACTAAATCACAAGAATCCCAGAGAAAATAATAACAGCCAAATCTAGCAAATTAAAGTGTAATAAAGAAAAAGAAAATAATAAGAATAAGAATAATAAAAATAAAAATAATAATAATAATAATCCAAACAGAAATAAAACATAATCATCACGTATCAACCCATTGCTTAATCCCAGTACTCTTCATTGAGAACATATGCATCAAATGGATCAAATTCAGCCTTGATCTCTTCCGAGGTAGGAACAATGCCCGAGCCAAGTAGGCTCGACGTACCCATACTGTTGATGGTAGGCATAGGATTAATGCGTTGTTTTTTCACGATAGGTTGAGTTAATTCATCGTCGGTAGTGACGTCATCGTAGGCGAACTCATGGAGTGATAAGACAGAGGGTGTAGAGTTTATAGATTTTCGAGAAACAGTTCCATTAAGCATAGAAGCACATGTGGAAACCGAAGTGTTGGAAGAGGTCAATTGAGATAGTTCTGACATTGATGATGATGAACCCACCATAACACTTGGGGAAACTTGAATATTATTCAAAGTAAAATCCATAATGACATCCTGTTTCAACTTATCAAACTCTGTATCACTCATGTGTACAGTTGAGTTAGTTAATGAACGGTTCATATGACTTACATCTTCATGGTTAGCAGTGACAGATGAATAGATGGAGAATTGGGGCAGGTTGGGTGCAGTACTGCTATTGCTATTGGAAGTTTGATGCGCTTCAGGTACAACTGTTGGCTTCTTAACAGTTCTTGTTTTCATCATTTGTAACAGCATTTCTTGTAGGCTCTGAATTGATTTAAAAGTTTGTTCATTCTTAATGGTATCACCACTTGTTTGACTATTGGAGGATGAATATTTGCTCTCACTTTCTTCTTTCTTAATTATGGCCGTCTTAGTACCTAAGTTGGTAGCTGTTGAAGAAATAGATTTTGAAGTATCGGGGTTACCATCATCAGAACCCGGAGATTTAGAACTGGGCGAAGCCACTACCGAATTTCCAACACCATGGCTTGATGAGATTTCACTCTTTTCACCATCCACCGTCACTGGTAAATTGATTAATGCGGTTCTATGAGGCTCAAGAGCTTTGACATAATGATCACGATGCAACAAATCGTCAACGTCATAATCCCCATTAACTAACCAATATACTAAAGCCTCTAACAGTTTCACTCTGTTTTCAACAGAAGTTAAATGTGCTCTAGTCAAAGGTGATCTCACGACTCTTGGAGAATAGTTACACTTGCGATCATGGTTAATACATTTGGAGCATCTAGGGTATTCCTTGCTGCACTTTAGCTTGCGTTTGCGACATGAATCACATGCTTGTTCTATGCTTTTGGCAAAGGAATTGATTGAAGAATGAGATTCTTCTTCTCCGATATTCACTTCTTCCATATGATCTGCTGTAGTAGGCGGTATGGATTTTAAATCCGAAGTAGCAGACATTTGGGGGTATTTATCCAGTCCACACATGTTATTCTAATGTATGATATCACTTTCAAATAACACTCTTACACGCTGTTGTAGTCTATGGATACGTTCAAGGTGATGTAATGGCCCTGAAGTATATCCGAAACGAAAATCGTGTGCCCAACCACTAGTATGGTTTATTATGTAATGATGAATAAATAGGGGAACAGTAAATGGTTCCGGATCGAAACACTAGGGTGGATAAAGAAGTCACGGGTAAGTGATTCAGGAGCCCTGCTAATTATTGCAGATGAAATGTATGAATCTTTAGGGAGAGTAACAATTGCAAGTCTAGAATAAATAAAACACTAGACTTTATCTAATGTTAATTGACCCGAGTGGTGGTACGACCAAAAAACGTGTGGGTGGGAGCTTGCGTGTGGGCTGCGAACTAAGTCTATAACACACTAGCGCTGTACAACGACACAAGGAAGCGGATGTAATTGGATAATCCGAGGAAGTAGTAGTATACTATTAGTATTATAATAACAGGTTATAGCTATAATAATAATAATAGGACTATTTCCAATAGGAGTTGTACTTATCTATTAAATGCCAAATACAACCTGCGATCCCGGGAATATAATCTTTTGTTCCTTCCTTTTTTTATGCACTAACAATATTTATTGCGATGATAAGAAACCAACCGGCGCAATGAAATTAACGATGGATGGGAAGAAGAAACAGATTCAATTGAGTCAGTCAAAATAATGATGATGGGTTTTATTAACAAATCAAATGATAATTTTAGGATACCCATTGGATTTTATTAACAGGAAAGGCTTGTTCTTGTGTCGTTCTTTGTTGCTCCTGCTCCGCTTCCATTATTTGACTTTTTGGGGATCGGTATTCGAAAGACGGTTGTTTGTTCAAGATTTTGGGCTTTTCTTTTGCGTTTCATGAGAGGGGGCATTTGGGGGTGTATGTGCAGTGGTGGTGGTGAAGAAGTAGTGTCATTGGTGTTTGAGTATGTAGGAATGCTTTGATTAGGTTAAGAAAATTACTACTGCAATGTCATACTTTAAGACTGCTTTATGCTACATAGGGTGTCTATTGTACGCCATATATGAACTCTGGGTACTGAGTGCGCTCCAGGTTCCAGTAACTATGACCACTGGTACAAGTACAACTTGATATAAATAAATAGGTAAATAAACAAATAAGTAAGTAACAACAAATACTAGAGTCTTTGTGAACTTTGCTGCATACAACCGTTAGGCACATCTGACAGCACTTAATGATTCCAATTGGGCTTTATTTGGATTCGCTACTACAATAACGTCAGTGTGGTGGTCCACAACATTAGCCATTTTACCACTACATACATCAAACGAGTTCCACCGTAGTCAAGCATCAGTATAGAATGGCGGTATGTTAAGTTTGATACAGCTAGGGGGTAAAAGATACCAAAGCTTCCCTCCCTCCCGGAAGTATACCTCCTTTTGTTGGATCAGGTTTTGCTCTGATGTCTTTGTGCGGGTTTTTAAAAATTTCAATTTTTGCGATGGAGAGGGGTTGATGGAGAGGGGAAATGAAGGTAATCCCATCCACCACCAATTTGTGCCTACAATGAGCTCAGACATCTACTTCTTTCTAACTTTGACCATTCAAATCTATAGGATGTTCCGTACATTGACACACTAATAGTGAAATGAACAGAAACATTACAATCTGCTTAAATGCTCTCTCTTTAGTTAACATTGGAAATATCCAACCTATCATCATGTAGATACCCCTCTCGAGAAAAATTTTACTCAGTATCTTTATTTACCGGAACAAGCTACACAAAAACCAAAGAGACACTATATGCACAAAAGCGGGAAAACTGTCGAAATTTATTGCATATATGCTCCAGCCGTGCATTTATTTCGGAAAAACCTCAACCTAGTTGAAAATGAAGGTATCTAAGGCCAATTATTTCCACGGCAACCTTTTACAAGAATTACGATTTTCGTGGTCACTACGGTGATAGGGGTCACCGATTTTCAACTCCGAAATGCTCATCTTATGTCTAGCATTAGGTTTACCACTTAGTCCAATCAGCTTCGGATACTTGAAATCAGTCCAAGTTGGTCTTTCTGATTTTTGAAAAGGAAGAAATAACTAGCCTTGTCGTTTCTATGAGAAATTGTTTATATTGACTATATGGTATTAACTATCGCTTAAGTGGTACGCAAGGAACGAAATTATAGCTTGCCTCATGGACTAACTATATTAACGAACAAATTAAACGAGCGAATATTCGTGACAATGAAACCCCTAAAACACAGACAGCTTTCTTATAAAAGCCCGAGTTTTGTACGCTGGAAGGTTGTCAATAATTCCGTCAGTTATTCCGATCGCGAGCGGGGAACTTGTGTCGGAGAGTGCAAAATTATGTTATGTTGGCCCATTACTAATTCTTTGGTTAGAGGGGTAATATAAGGCAGACACAAAATAGGAAACGGTTCCTCCTTACGTCATCATGAGGCGATAACCAAAGTTTTACACGTCTTCATGATAGGCAAATTTGGTTCGAAGTGGATTCACCGGGGCTCGTTTGGTGTACAGGTCATCGTCCGGGGGTCGTTCGCTAATAGTATTGTTCATCAACATAGATTGAATACTTAGCACACAGCTTTCTAGAGTACATGCGGGGGTCCAATCGTCCCCTAATATGTTCAAACAAATATGTCCGTTCAGATAGATGTGGGGATGCACCGGGATATTGTTAACAAACTTCACAATCGGTGGGCCAAAAGGATATTCGTCCGTTACTTCAATTGAAAGTTGATAGACTTCATTCTCATATACATCATGATTTTGAAAAGAGATATAGAAAATGTATTTCATGATCTCTGGAGTAGAAGACAGGGTTTCTCTATCTTGGCTTTCGGTTTCTTCTTTAGTGGCAATGGGTGGTTTGGTATCAATTCCCGGGTGAGTTAAACTCATTAGGTCCCGATGTTCCCGGAGTAACCTGGCCCGGAATGCATGCATAATACCGCTATAACTTCTAAGAATTGGGTTTTTATTTCTGATCAAACCTGCGGGCTCAAGTAATCATTTTCAGGGATGTTAACTTCATGCTAAAAATCGCTTACTGCTGCGAACTTATTTATATGCAAACCCAATCAACTCTCGTTGTAGAATCAGTGCGCAAGTTAAAATATGCATCTATATATGTTCTATGTGCATGATGCATTACGCTATATACTTCTATGCATGTTGATCCTTCAACCATTCATAAGGGCATTGCGTTGATAAAATTAGTGGCAGTTGCAGATGACGTGGAAGCTCCTCTTCCTTTAACGGAACCTCTTTTATTGCTCTGGGATCTCTGAGATTTTTGAGATCTTTGCGATGTTTGTGTTCGACCAAATTCACTTCTACTTCCTCTACTAGCTCGAGTACCTCTAGTGGTTTTGCCGCCTCTAGTACGCTTCCAAGTCAGAGATGCTTTATTCCTTTGGTAACTTGTGATTTGTCTCTCATAAGCGGATTCTGTTGACGTGGTGGAAAAATCCAGCTGGAAGAATGGTGAAACGTTTTCACTTGCTGCCTGACCATTTATCGTAGTTAAGGGTTGTTGGGTCTGAGTTGAGATCCCATTGATACTTCCTAAGGATATGTTTGGTGAGATTTCCCCACCCAGAGCCTTACGACGTTCCTTTGATAACGCAATCAAAGTCTTTTTAAACCAGATAAACTTCTCTTCAAGGACTTCCTTTGCAACTCCTTCATTCGTAGAGGTCAAAAGCTTTATAAAATCTCTCTTGGTGGTTGGTAACAGTGTAGCCACAAGAATTAAATCTCCACGATCCATATACTTTGATGGAGGAATGTTTCTTTCAAATGCCTTCGACCGACATATTTGAGATAACTCATCAAATGCCTTTGTCACGTATTCACTACTAACTCCTGTATTTATGTCAATTCTAGAAGCATCAGTGTGATCTGGGACCGACCTTGAAGTACCTTGATGAGCCTGACGGGCCGTGATAAATGATTCAGAATATCGAAAATTCAGTAAATTGTTTCCTGATTTAGTAGTGGGCATTGAATGAGCCCGTGTAGCTCGATTGAGACTAAGACCTTGTTTAGAAGACAACGAGGAAGACTTTGATGATGGTGGTGCATTGTTACTATTCAATGTAATGTGTCTGTCGCCTTCTAGAACTTCATTTGCTCTCTTTCCTATTTTGACATATGTCAGTGCAAACCCATTTTTCTTAAATATCTGATATTCTTCCAAGCAGTTCTCGCTTAATAAGTAAAAGAATATTCTTTCGATATCCAGCTTATCTAAAGACTTCCCTTTCCCGTGGAATGGATTCAAGTTGTGGCCCATGCTAACAATCTTACTATTCTGTGATCCTCTGAAAATGTCTTGACATTGAATCACCGTCACTTTCTCATGTTGAACCAGTCGAACCAACCCAAGTACTTGTTTTGCGAATACCGTGACATCTTTAATAACAACATCGCCATCGCGAGCTGACGAGTTATTGATACAATTGTCACATTTCTTTCTGCACTGTTCAGGGTCAAACTGCTCATTGAAATACTGCAAAACAACTTTCCGACGACAATCATGGTTGTTTTCACAATATTGAACAACCTGTCGAAGCTTTTCTAAATGATGTTCCTTGCTATCCTCACTCAATTCTTCGTCTCTTTGGATCAACAATTGAAGCGTTCGAGCATCCTTATAGCTATAGAACATAATACAGTCAGATTCGTCACCATCACGACCTGCTCTCCCAGTTTCCTGATAATACCCTTCTAATGATCGAGGTATGAATAAGTGGATTACAAATCTGACGTTGGGTTTATCAATACCCATACCAAAAGCAATGGTAGCACAAATAACTTGGATAGTTCCATTTTGCCATTCTTCTTGAACTTGAAACCGGTCTTGAGCCAGCATTCCAGCATGATAAAAAGCCAGTCTGACTCCTCCTTGATTCATTTTTTCCGAGGTCTGTTCACAGCTTTGTTTGGAATGGCAATAAATAATTCCTGTGCATCCTCTTTGTTCTTGAGAAATATACTGGCGAATCCAATCAAGGTAACCTGCCAGTTTCCACTTAATGTAGTATGTTAAATTTGTTCTGTTGAAAGATTGCTTTAAAAACTTGGGGTTTGACATGTGCAAATGATGAATAATATCCATTTGAACCATATCATTTGCAGTTGCAGTCAAAGCCATTATGGGAACTGTGGGATACTTCAACTTAAAAAGTGACATACCCTTATAATCTGGCCGGAAATCATGACCCCAACTCAGAAGACAATGTGCTTCATCAATGACCACTCTGGCAAGCTTTTGATCCTCATATAACTTAGTAATGGAGCTTTGGATCAATTTGGAGTTATTTACCTTTTCAGGAGAAAGGTAGACAATATCCATGTCGCCATTCCGGAATAGCTTTGTTATTTGTCTGTTCTCCTCTGCCGTAGCTTTTGAACTAATCATCCCTGCGTTTACTCCTAGTTTAGTTAAATGGCTGACTTGATCTTGCATTAGCGATATTAATGGTGAGATCACTATCGTAGTTCCAGAAGTCTTACCCTTCTGAACTAATGCAGGAAGTTGGTAGCAAAGCGATTTACCGCCACCCGTAGGCATGAGGACAAAAGTATCATTACCTTGAAGTGTGGAACAGACGGCTTCCAATTGGTTTGACCGGAATCCTTGAAGATGAAACGTGTTCTGCAATACCTGGTATACTTCCTCAATGAAGTATTCAGATCCGGGTGGTGCTGGAGGTCTCATCGATTTTGCTTTAGGCGGAGAATTAGGCTGTCCATATTGTAGAAGGTTGTTCAATGCAATATCATTATTGAATTCGTCATCTTCCTCTTCATCACTCTCAACAAAAAGCACTTGACCAAACAGAGGGGGTTGTGACTTGGTTTGAGTGTTCGGATTGGATTTAATAATGGAATTGGGCACTTGAGGTGTACATTCAAGTGACGGTTCCTCATCTTCATACTTTTGTAGTCCAGGTTTCTCCACAGAAATTTCATCTTCATCAATGTCATCATCTTGAGATAACAAATCAATTACATCTAGCTCTCGTTCTTGGTTCAACTGGGTCGTGAAGTCCTCTATTTCTTCTATCTCACTGTCATATACTTTGTTAGGATCATCATCATCATCATAATTATCATTTGGAAGCTCAATAGTTTCTGGTAACAATGTATGATTCTTATTTTTATTTTTAGTTGTTGGGGATGAAGCAAATTGGCCATAGGTAATACCAAACTTATCAGCCACATCCGGTGATAATCGTAGATTATTCAACTCATTTTTTGTGTTCTCGTTAGGAGTGTTGGCGATACTCAGTTGGGATCCAGAGAAGTCTGTTTCTTGACCCTCATCATCGTTGTCGTCTGATTCCTGATAACTTTGATCAAGATCCAGGTCATTTTGAAAGTCACCTGATAGTTGTGCTGCTGATTTCAGTAACAAGCCATTTTCTCTATATTGGTGCCTCTCAAAACCAGTATTATCGTTATCATATTCTATAAAACTTCCCAAATCACTTCCATCGTCACGTTCTTGTGTGGGTGTTAGCAAACCACTTTCATCATCGTCTAGAGAATCATCATCAAAGTTACCTTGGTATGCATTTGTTGATCTCCGTGGTACGTTTCTTATTGGTATTAGAGTCAGGGGTCGGTTTATCACTTGCTCAGGCAGCAGGACATCACTTAAAACAACTTCAATGACTTCCGATGGTGGCACATCTCGAGAAGGGACTGGAATATTGCTTGTAGATTGTTTTGGAGAGGTGACCCTAACATTTACTGAATGGGATGGTAATGGCTGCAACTTTTCCGCAGGAGCTTCGGAACCAGGAGCTCCATCTTCTGAGTCTGAGAATGGATCATTCATTCTATCTATATCATCCATTACACTGTAAGTATGGGAATCTAACTGTAGTCTTAATAGCCTAATTTTCTCGTCAATAGCTGAAAACTTCAGTGATGGTTCAGGTTGCAAGAGAGTGATCTTTTCTGTCAATGCTGCAATCAATTTCTTTTGGGTTTCATATTGACTTTTGTAGTTAATAGAAGTATTTGACTTATTAGTTAGGCTTATGTAAGACGCGGCACCACCACTGCTAGCTAGGGAAGGTATGACTTTATCTTGTGATTTGCCGATCAGATTATCTGAGATAGTCGATTGGGTCGTAGCCAATATGCGTTTTGGATTTGGCTCAATGGAGCCACTAGACGGTAGCTTGGAAGTCGGTTTTCTTCGCTTTTCTATTGGTGGATCGTCAGTAAGATCAATGACATCAGACGATCTCTTATTAGTGAAAGTTTGAGGGTCTGGATTGGAAGTCACTTGCTCTGGTTGTCTATGCTCTTGTACAATTTCTGAGTCCGAATCATCCGAGTCATTACTGATAAAAAGAGATTCCACTATCAGATTCATCTTTGAAGTGTTGGTATTATTCCTTATTGAGGAAGAGGCTTGATCTACGCCATCTTGGATGCTAACAGGTATCAATCCTCCGGGAACTGGTGCAGTTAATGTTGTTAATAGCGACGGCAGGGGGATTGTAGGATACGGCTCCTTCCGTAGCCAAGTTAAGTGTACCTGAATACCTGTCATATCATGTCTAAAATATGGTGTTCAGGGAAAGGAATATGGCAACATGGTAGGCAAATCATGGTAGTAAACAAAACGCGTTAAAGAAATATTCATGGGTACATCACGCTCTAAGTCACGTGATATAGTTGATGAAGGTAAATTCTTTGTGGGTTCACGGGAGACTACCCAAATAGGGCGTATCTAGCCTAAATGTCTTCTGTAGGATAAACTGGAATTTTTCAGGTGAAGTTACTTGAGGAACAGATGCTTAAGTTAGCATAAATCAGATATACATATGTGGGGGAGAGAATGGTTCACCAAAGGGCATCCGATTGGTGTTCATAACTACTCAAGGTAAGAGAAGAAGTTTTGGCAAATTACAATTGATCTAATCTGGTGGGAGGAAATCATGACATCAATGCGGACAAGAGGGTACGAGGGGAAATATGAGGAGAAATCTAGGGGATTTTGCTTTGATGTACTATAAGAGCAATTGTATGAGATATGGGTGTTTTTCGACGTTGAGGGGTTATAATGCAGATTTTTGATAGCGAACGAAGTCAACTGTCAGCTGAGCTATGAAACAAGTAGTCATATAAGAATGTTGCTATTATAAAAATAACGTATGAGCAACTTGCGCTAGATGCTTTAAGTAGGAGAATTGTAAACGAAAATAAAGGTATTCTACGACTTCAAAAGTAGTACGTAATGAGGGGAATCTTCAGTGGCACATGCAAAAAGTAGATTGACCTCTTTTTAGAAACGTTTATGAACATTTGGAAGGTAAGTGGAGGGGATTCAGTAGTAAGCTATGAAGTCATCGAGGTGGAGATTTGATGCGATGAGATAAGGAGTAAAGAGGAGAGGCTGACTTTTTTTATGGACCCCAAATACTCAAACCAGTAATCGTGGTTTGTCTTGGCTTGGATACAAACTTGCTTCTTTTGCAGTCACGTCCCCTTCAGAGGTCCATCAAAAGTAACCCAGCTCCACTAGCATCACTTCTGAGGATTGCAATGCCTTTAAGTGAATCTAACACCTGGCAAGAGTGTTTGTATCCCTCAGATATTGTCAGCTAAGTCATCACACACAAAAGAGGTTGACTCTCTAACATAAAACAAGCACTATAGTCAAAGGATAAAAGGGCGATGACCTTTTGCAAAATACGACAATTGTGTTGCCGTGCGGCTACCAACAATGACTTAGGTGGTGTTGGTTACCTTTTTCGTGGGTGTACATCAATGTATTTGCATTTCAAAATATATTCACATGAGATTGGGGGGTTCTATATGTGAGAGAGGGGTTGAACTGGAGGGGTATACGACTCGCTCTTATCCCAGACAATTTATCTTTTGAACACTGACACTACAAAGAAAACAGAACGACATACGGATTAAATCCTGGTATGGAATAGGAAAGAAGAAGTCACGTGAGAGAGCACAAGAGACAAGCACTGGTGTCTAGTTCAGTTCACACTCTACTAAAATAGAATGTCCCGATTTAGGGTTTGATGCACCAGCAAACAAAATCTTACGAGGTCCAGAAGTAGTGAAATAAAGTTATACGCTGTCTTATTTCCACCTGACTATTTATTTGAGGGTTTAAGCCATCCCAACAAACAAACTAAATGACTTGTAAATGTCATGGTGATATTCTGTTCCACTTTGGTGGACAAATCGAGTGGGGTGATTTGGATGGCAGTTGTGTTGAACTCAAGTCTCGCTGTGATCTCCCCATTCCAGCAGTGAAAACGGTATCGTTCGCAAATTTGGAAATCGTTCCACGATAATAGAAGACAGTAAAATAAAAAGTGGGCTTATTGTCAGGTATGAGCTAAGCAGACTTGACACAATCAGTTTTTCCGATGAGGGGAAAGTGTATTGTACGACTTGAGAAACACTGCCATCTACTTGTCTAAATGACAACGAGAGTCGGGTTATTGCGCCACGCTGCTAAGACTCAGGGCACTGTGATTGCTGACGTTTGTTGTAGTTTACCATTAGTAAAATTTATGCTATATGTTTTGGGGGGGACATCCAAAGTCACTAAGATTTCAGGTTTGCACTGCCTTACAATAGCGGAACAAATATTCCACCGTATACAGGTCCGACCAGATGAGGAGATTTTTGGGATGGAATCATAGAAACCCTTTTTTACATGGTTACAAAATAGTACAGGAGGAGAAATTTAGGAGGAAGACTTAGAATATGGGTAAAACGATGATACGAGGGTGGAGAAGAAAAAATGTGTCAGGTGAACAGACACAATCATTTAGTAGAATAAAGACGTAGTTCAAATGTAATGTCTAAAGTGGGGAGTACAGACAGAATCAAGCAGAAAAGAACATCAATGGACAGAAAGGCAACAATAGGATTTCCAGACATAAAAGAACTTTTAACATAAACATAGGCAAAGAGGAGAACTCGACTCAAGATGAGGGGACTTTTTGCGCCCAGAATGTCAAAAAATGTCCTTGTAAAAAATGCATAATTGTCCGAAATTTAAATCGGGACATGGAATCCCCTCTTCTACTTCTCCAATTTTGTCGTCATCATAATAGAGAAGGGCCACGGAGGTCGTGCGCACTCACATGCATTTTTTCAACTCTCAGTCCTGAAAAGATCAAGAGGGGAGCAAAGTACATCTTTCGAAGGATGAGGAGGAGTGAGGAGAACTTTACAACAAAGTTGTCGGGTTTCCATATCAGAAAACAGTACCCATAAAATAAACGGTGTAGCGAAAGTTTGGCAAAATGATTCTGTAATAACGAATCAAGTCACATCTAATCAAAAGATCACTCTGTAAAATTCCCAACTAATATCAGTAATTAATGTTTGTGAACGGATTAACTAAGTGTCGTAAAGTACTGTGTTGATTTGTAAAGGATTCTGTCCTCTCAAATTTGAATGGCGTTCTCGGATTAAGAAAAGAAATTTCTAGTTTGCCGACATTTTTTTATCGGTTCCAAAGACAAAAATTTTGTACATTTAGCGCTCCCTTTGTGCTCCGATACCAGAATTATATATATTAGTGAGAGAACTGGGAATTTCAATGTATGCTCGTAGATTTGGCTTTTTATCATTCACTTTCTTTTTCCGTTCTGATAGTTATAAAAGAAGATTTTTGTCACTTTACTATTCAACTAGTTTGAGTAACTTCTAGGTTCATTTGTGAAGCTCCATCAAGATTGCTTCTTAATAATAGTTGTACAATAAAATGTCTTATTCCATTAGACAGCAACAACAGTTGCAACATACATTGCCTTTGCAATTGTTACCTATTGATCCTGAAGATGTAAAGAATGCGGCCTTGGTTCCAGAACAGATGCAATCATATCATCAAAATGCCATTCTTAATCCAAGTCTTTCTATGACTGGCCTTGGCCAACAACAGCCTCAACAACAGTTGACCACGTCCTATTCAAGCTCTTCATCTTTGAATGAATTCTCCGACAAGGATTTGTTGCCTGATTTGTGGATGACTGAATCTGCCGGTTCCTCCAACTCTACTTCAACCAACGTATCTCACAATACCTCATTTGTCCAAATGACCCCTGTTCCCTTACAATCCCAACAGCAACCACAGCAACGTCAAGTTCCTGTTCCAATACATTCTAACAGTGTTTGGTCCAACTCGAATTCACCTAAGATGCCATTCTACGTTTCTACAAACTCGGATATCTTCCCCTTGACAGAGGAGAACTTGTTGTACAACAACAGCTCCTCTTCGTTATGTCTTAGCGCCACACAAGTTTCTTCTCAGACCCAGCACATGGTTTCTTCGCCTCAACAAGCAAAGAATAATGGTGCCATGTTGCTTAATCAAAAGTACCCAGCTTCTGAGGAGTCTTTGGAGGATGGTTTGTTTTTTATTCCTCAAGCAGGACAACCTTTGCAACAACAACAACAACAGCAACAACAGAATATCTTCAATCACAAGCATAAGAACATCAATACCCAATTGTACAAGACCGAGTTGTGTGCTTCATTTGTCAAGATGGGTGTGTGTCCTTATGGGAACAAGTGCCAGTTTGCACATGGAGAGAATGAGTTGAAGAGAGTTGATAGACCTCCCAAGTGGAGATCCAAGGCCTGTGCCAACTGGGCCAAGTTTGGCACATGTCGTTATGGGAACAGATGCTGTTTCAAACACCATGATTAACTACAAAACAGAAGATCTCGTAAAATCTTTTGATCAAAAAAACAGAGATGGTTACAATAATTTTTAATTGAAGTAGTAAGTTTTTCAGTCATGTCCATCTCCTTTTAGAATCCCGTTGCTTCTTGCTTATATTTATTATTATTTATTCTTGTTATGATATTTGAGGATGTGGAAAGTTTCTTCCTAGATTATTATTATTATTATTATTATGTTGAAGTGTATTTATTTATTCATTTATAGTTAGGTTTACTCTTGTATAGTCGTATATATTATTTAATATTTATTTGGTTCATTCATCGCACCCATGTGGCGTAAGGCGCAAAAATTTGTTTCTAAACACCGAACTCGCATGGAAAAACTCGGACCAAAATTGTCTGTTACCGAAAAACAAACATGGCGCCCACTGTGTTTCACGCCAAACACTTTTTACTGCGCCAAAGAGACGGTGCTAGAGCTATCGTGAATACACTAAGAACTGAATAAAGTTAGGTCCTCGGTAGGTTGCTACATTTCCCTGTACCCCATTTAGCGTTGGCAAGCGGAGATCCAACTTCGTTGCCACTACTCAAATTGAAGCAGAAATGAAATACCCTAATCCGTACAGCTATCTCCTGCCTCGGTGTTGGCACAATGCGACTTTTTGTGTCACACCTATCTCGTGGCTTCTATTTTGCCAGCCAGACCTACCTGTAAGACAATTGTTATCTTTGTAACACAAATTATAGTCCTTGTTCCTTACTGTAGGTGATAATCTTGCTATCGCTTAAGTTTGTCGATATTATAGCAACAGATCTTTGTTTTATGGTACGGGATGTGGCATTTTATCCGCATGGTTTACAACATATGTACCTCCATGTGCTACTACATTTACTAATCAACTTTATCCGTACCAAAGGTGAACCTAACATTATCCATTATACGCGTGAAGCGGGGCAGAAGGAGGGGTCGTCCAGACACAAAAGGATGTGCACTCCCCGCACGTACGGAAGAGGAGGAGCCACTTAGATAAGAGTCTTTCCAGAAAGGAAGTGTCTAACTCATTTTGCTGGAGGATCGTTCCTACAGCAGAAGAAACACAGACGACTTTGTTGACAGATCATATGTGCTTAATCTCAATGAGCTATACACATCTCCGTTGATTTAAAACACCGTCGTCACAATTCAATTATCATGTTGAAAGCAGAATTAGCCCGGAGTTACGTACAAACAATGTAGTACAGTATATGCACTGGTAAGCACTGTCAGGTGGGACTTAAGCTAATCCCTTATCCCTCCATTATATACTACAACCCAAGAAACCTTTACAACCAGTAACCATTACAGCAAGACTATCTAATTGGTCAAATATACCAGTCTCAGATAATAATAAACACCATTGAATATGTGGTGATGCGGCCATGGTGTTGTCCACAGTGCCCGTAAGAAATACGAGTCGCAAGTAAGAGCACCACTTAACACTGGAAAGTGCCAGCCTTTACTCCGTCCCTGCATTGCTGAAGCGGTACGCTTGATATAGCCATCCTCATAGACTGGTATAGTTGATAAGGAACTAAAATATAACCTGTAATGTTTTTTGTGGGATCCGCGAACCTTTTATAGTCCTTACGATCTGTCCGGGTAACTTGAAAATTTTTCCTGCCAATAATAAACTGGGATCAAATTTTACTACTGCAAAACTACCTAATACACCATCGTTACATAGCAGAAGCAAAGGAAGAATCGAGAGGAATTCCTCAATGACATCTTTAACTCAGACCTGGGATCAAATCTCCTCACTGTATCAACGGGATTTGTTTGACCCTCATTTGACGACCGTTTTGCCATTACTAGAAACCATTAGAGACATTAACAGTGTGATTCCAGAAGATGAACTTCCTAAAGTGTTTGGGTGTTTGTTAAGAACATTCGATCATTACCAAGATCCTTCGACTAGAAAGCACTTAGAGAACACAGTGATTGTTTTGATGGCCTCACATAAGCAATTGGCTCCCTTATTGGCAAAGTATACCTTCCATCAGGTGAAGAACCAAGTTATAATTGCCTATTCAGACTTGTTGACACTTTTATCGTGGTCCAACAGTTCTTTGTCTATTTTGAAGGACTCCACTGAATGCTTGGCCAACACATTGGTCAATCAGGTTTACATTTTATCTTTGTTGTTGGAGAGTTTGTCAGAAAGCCTGTCAGGAAGTCTGTCGTCTTCAAGTCGTAGACACGCAAGATTAATTGAAACTGCTGTGTTACAAACAGTCACTGCTTGGGCAAACACGATTAACGAGAATACTCAACAGGCATTATTTGTTGTTTCTCCTGTGGTAAAAGAGAAGGTCAATGTTTTACTTGTTCAGTTGGGTTTGGTGCTGGCAGTCCTCCAAAGCGATCAAGTATCAATCAACAAGCCTCATATCCAATCTGCATTTGTATCTGGAGAATACCCTAAGCAATATTTGTCTGCATATGTCGATGAGGTTGTTCTAAGGAAGCACACATTACCTCCACCTTGCTTAGCATGCTTATCATTCTTCAGTAGTAAGTTTGTTACTACCTCTTATGTCACTGAAGACGATATTGCCAACCTCATTTTGCCAAACTTTGACAAGGCCATCTTAAGATCTTCTGAATTGTTGTTGGGGTTAATCATTCCTCCCTTCTTTGTTGATTCGAAGTTAGAAACCTTAGATCTCACTCAAAGCCTAAGCACCACCACGATTGGGAAAAAGTTCTTTGGCTCGTGTCTTACAGGTATCAAGTCCACAAAGGAATCTGTTAGAATAGGATCTCAAAGGATTTTACTGGCTATTATTACTAAGAATATGGCTGGAGACGCAAGTTTCTTTATTGAAGAAATTACAAAGCAAATTAAATTGACTTCCAATTTGGATTTCAAATTAGGGTTTGTTTCCTTATTAAACCAATTTCCTATCCATGAAGTGTCCCTGCCAAAGCTTGTCAATTTAACGCAACCTTTGGTTACTAAAGAGGTTCATGATAGTGCACTTTCTCCATTGGCAGACTCCTTCATTACCCATTTATGGGCTTCTGATGAGCCCACCATAATAAAGCAATTATCTACAACTGTCAACAACGGTCTTAAAGATAAGAAACTTAGTCTTAGAAGAGCGTGGTTCACTTCCTTAGGAGACAGCCAATACAACAAGCAGCAACACTTTCAATTGATCAAAGAGTACCTTTTGCCAACTATGAAACAAACTTGGTTAGAAGCCGTCAAGTCCCCTGTGCCAACACTTACCAATAAAGGTATTGCGCTGGCTTTTGTTTACGTCTATATGGTCAACGAAGCAACGGAAGAACAAGCTCAATTTGAAAGCTTAAATGAAGTCATTGAGTTCATCTTGAACCCCAAAGTCTATACTAAATTATCAACAGATTATGAATTTGAGTGGTACATAAAGGCATTATTCAGTTTGGCCAACACTGGTCTGTTTGCCAGTGATTTACGAGGTAATAATGAGTTCTCTTCAAGTGTGCTCTTCCTTCAATTATCTCCTACTGTCCCCTTCAACTTTCAAAGAGAAGCATTGACCAAGTTCACTGATTTGGTTAATTCCGATAGCCAATACGTTCCTAATATCATTTCTGGTATTTACAACTTGCTTATGGAAGAGAAAAGCAGTAGTACGCCTACTGATTGGATCTACAAGAATATGTCATCACTTTTCTCCACGCTTGTCCAAGTTCCAGCTCACCATGAAGCGGAGCAGAACTTGGCAGCTCTTTTATTGGCTACAAACCACCCTTCCATTCCAATTAAAAATAAATGGGTTGGGCTTGCACAACGTCGTCAACAAGATGAAATCGACGTGGGCAGAGTAGTCGGAGATAACATTCAAACCATTTTGACGGACTTGCAGAAGTATTCCGACAGCAATAACGAATTAATACACCGTGCTGTTGTTGATTCCTATGCGGTGATTGCATTTATTAGGACTGAGATTGTTATCCCACATGTGGTCAAGCTTTTGAACTGTGACTTGGATTTAAGCACAGTACATGGCCTTTTGGATGGTGAAGGTAATGAAGATTCTCTCAGAATTTATCAAGGTGAAGATGATGTTCTTGTAGTGGATCCCACCACCAACAATAGTAAGAAAGCATCTCAAATAGATAAGAACTCTAAGGACTACGAAACAAAGAAATGGGAAGCTGATTTGGCCAAAGAACTAGCAAAGAAAGGGAAGGCTAATGCTAACAATAAAAAGTATACAAAGGAAGAACAAGCATTAATTACTCAACAATTGAAGAAGGAAACTGAATTAAGAACAAGTGTTAAGTCTGAAATCAGAAAGTTCATTAGAAGCATTGATATCATCAACAAATTAGCTCAGGATGCCACTCAGGTGGATAACGGGGCCATTACGTGGTTCCCAGTTGCCATTAACAAGTTATTGGAATTGTGCAAATATCAAAACTCCACCTTATTACTTGCAGATTTGCCTTGGAAGTCATACATTGAATTGTCGAAATTACTCAGTGATAGAGTTGGTCCTCTAAAGCCATTCATTGGGGTTGCAACCCTAAGAATGCTAGGCACACAATTATCTGACAATTATTTACAAGAACAATTGTTAGATTTGCTTTCAAGAATTCTTTATCGAGTCAAGATCTTATCGGATCAATCTCCATTACCCTCCTTATCATTGCTGTATCTCTTGCCACTTTTATCTCAAGTTTTGGAGAAGGGGAAGGCCGTTGCTATCAAGAACTCTACGACCAAAAAGGCCACTACTTCAGAATTTGTTGATGAAGATCCAGAGGAAGAACAGCTATTATTGGCTGTGGAAATTATTTCATTACATGCTGAATTATTTGAAGATGATTCCATTCCCCGGTCTCAGATCTTGGAGGTTCTTATTTCCTTAATGAAGTTACCCACCAAGGCCAAGTTGTCTAAAGACTGTTTCTTAGCCATGTGCCAACATATTGCTGTCTCTTTGAATGCCAGTGACTTGAGGATCCTTTTGAATAACATAGTTATACCGGAAGTGTTTGTTCGAAACACCATTCTTGAAGCCATTGATCTGGAGTTTGATTTAACAGACATTGAAGGAGGATTGACGTACTCTAACGAACTATGGATTGCAGTTCAAGATAATGATGCAGCTACTCGGGCATTGGCTATAACAATCTGGGAAGATAACAACTTGATGGTTGTGGAAGACGCTCCTATGCAATTGTTGCAATATGCTCACGTTAAGGATTCGGGATTAAGACTTTCAATTGCTAAAGCCATTTATTCTGCTGTTAATACTTTAACAGATGAAGGTATTCTTACCAAGACGTTTGATTCAATGATAGATCTTTACCACATAAAGAAAAACCCTCCACCTCCAAAATTGGACAGATTTGGTTTGGTTATCAGATCTCCTTCAGACAACAAAGATACCTGGGAAGAAAGATCCACGATTGCGTTGGCATTCAAGTTATTATCACCATTAATTTCCGACCAACAGACTATCTCCAAGATCTTCAACTTTCTTGTTGATGAAAAGGCCTTGAGTGATAAGGAAGATTTGGTCCATCAAGAATTGCAAGAAGCCGGTGTGGAAATCATTAAGGAACATGGCTCCAAATATATGGAAACATTAATTCCTATTTTTGAGGATTGTTTATCTGCCAAAGATGACGGTTCAAAGACTCAAGATAGAATCAGAGAATCAGTCATTATTTTGTATGGAGCTTTGGCCCGTCATTTAAGTTCTGATGATGATCAAAGACTTATTTCCATTGTGGAAAGATTAATCAAAACTTTGGATACTCCCTCTGAAGATGTTCAATATGCCATTGCCGAATGTTTAGCACCATTGGTACCTTCATTTGAATATAAATTGCAAGGATACTTTGACCAATTATTTGAAACCTTATTTACTTCCCCCAAGATGCCTAGAAGACGAGGTGCAGCCTATGGGATTGCTGGGTTAGTTAAAGGATCAGGTATTAAAGCATTGACACAATATGACATTATCAGAACCTTAACAGATGCTGCAGATGATAAGAAGAGTCCTATCAAAAGAGAAGGTGTTTCATTTACTGTTGAAGCATTATCTTTATGTTTAGGGAAATATTTTGAACCTTATGTGATAGAAATCTTGCCTAACATTTTGAAATCATTGGGTGATTCAACTGCTGAAGTTCGTGAAGCAACAGATTTAGCTGCCAAGCAAATCATGAAGTCCACCACATCATTTGGAGTTAAGAAGTTAATTCCAGTTGCCATTTCCAACTTGGATGAAATTGCTTGGAGATCCAAGAAGGGGTCTGTCGAATTACTTGGGTCCATGGCTTATTTGGATCCAGCTCAATTATCAGCTTCTTTATCCACTATTGTGCCGGAGATAGTTGGTGTTTTAAATGACACTCATAAGGAAGTTAGAAAGGCTGCAGACCAATCTTTGAAGAGATTTGGTGAAGTTATCAGAAACCCTGAAATCCAAGAAATAGTTCCTGATTTAATCCAAGCTATTGGTGATCCCACAAAATACACTGATTTGGCATTGGATAAATTGATAACCACTAAATTTGTTCATTATATTGATGGACCTTCTTTGGCATTGATTATCCATGTTATTCACAGAGGAATGAAAGATCGTTCAGCTGCCACCAAGAAGAAATCGTGTCAAATTGTGGGTAATATGGCCTTCTTAGTTGATGGTAAAGATTTGAAACCTTATTTGACAGTTTTAGTGAATGAACTTGAAGGTGCAATGGTTGATCCAGTACCTGCTACCAGAGCTACAGCTGCCAGAGCATTAGGATCTTTGGTTGAAAAGTTGGGTGAAGAACAATTCCCAGATTTAATCCCAAGATTGTTAGCAACATTACAAGACCCAGAAAAAGCCGGTGATCGGTTAGGTTCAGCTCAAGCCTTATCTGAAGTAATTTGTGGGTTGGGTATCAACAAATTGGAAGAATTAATGCCAATTATCTTACAATCTGCTTCCAGTGGTAGAAACTATATTCGTGCCGGATTCATGCCGTTATTGTTGTTTTTGCCTGTTTGTTTTGGACCACAATTTGCTCCTTATTTATCTAAAATCATTCCTCCTATCTTAGCAGGTTTGGCTGATACCGATGAAGAAATCAGAGACGTGGCTTTACGCGCGGGTAGATTAATTGTCAAGAATTATGCTAAGAAAGCCGTGGACTTGTTATTACCTGAATTGGAGAAGGGTTTGGCTGATTCCAATTATAGAATTAGATTATCATCTGTTGAGCTTACCGGGGACTTATTGTTTCAAATCACGGGTATCTCCGGGAAGAATGAACTTTTGGAAGAACAATATGAATTTTCTGGTGAAGTTAACAAGACTCTTGTTGAAGTCTTGGGTCAAGACAGAAGAGATCGGGTTTTGGCATTATTGTTTGTATGTCGTTCTGATGTTACATCTATTGTTCGGAATGCTTCTGTTGATATTTGGAAGGCTTTGGTTGCCAACACTCCAAAGACAGTAAAGGAAATTTTGCCCACATTAACGACAATTATTGTCCGTAAATTGGCCCTGGAAGATGAATCTCAAAGAACTATTGCTGCCCAAACCTTGGGTGAAATGGTTAAGAGAGTCGGTGGAAACGCCCTTACCCAGTTGTTACCAACTTTGGAACATTCCATTGTTAATTCTAATGATGATGCCACTAAACAAGGTATTTGTATTGCGTTGACGGAGTTAATTAAATCCTCAAATACTGATACCATTGTTGAGTTCCAAGATGTTTTCATCAAGATTATTCGTGTTGCCTTGACAGAACATGCTCGTGGAGTCAGAGAAGCAGCTGCTGGGGCTTTTGAAGCCTTGCAAGATGAATTGGGTAAAGTAGTCATTGATGAGATCATTCCATCTTTACTTGTTATGCTTGAAGGTGAAGGTGGTGAATCTTCTAATGCTTTATCAGCATTGGAAGAGATTATGGCCACTAAATCCGAAGTTATCTTCCCTATTTTGATTCCTACCTTATTAACATCTCCTATTGATTCATTTAAGGCTCAAGCACTTTCATCTTTGGCTTCTGTGGCAGGTTCTGCCTTGTTCAAGAGATTATCTTTAATTATCAACACTTTGGTTGATGCAGTCATAGACTCGGAAGCCAGTAATACTGATTCTGAGGTTCTTAAACAATCATTCGATAAGATTTTGGCTTCTATTGATGGCGATGAAGGGGTTCATCCATTAATGCAACAATTGCTCTCTTTAGCTAAGCACGAAGACAAGGAAAGAAGAGCAGTTATCTATGGAAGATTGGGACCATTCTTTGCCAGTACCAACTTAGATTATTCTGTCTATTTGCAGGATATGGTTGGACAGTTCATCTTATCATTGGGAGATCCTTCACCTGAAGTGGTTAGTGGAACATTAAATGTTTTGAATGCATTGATCAAGAAACAACCTAAAGAATCATTAGATAAACTTATCAAACCTGCTCGTCAAGCTTTAAGTATCACTGGAGTTTCTGGTGAAGATTTGGCCGGGTTCAGTTTACCAAAGGGTCCCAACTGTGTTTTGCCCATCTTCTTACATGGTCTTATGTATGGAACTGCTGAACTTAAGGAGATGTCTGCGTTGGGTATAGCTGATGTTATCACCAAGACTCCAGCACTGAACTTGAAACCATTTGCTACCACCATGACTGGTCCCTTGATCAGAGTGATTGGTGAGAAGGTTAATAGTGACATCAAGGCAGGTATCTTGGTAGCATTGAACAGTTTGTTGTTGAAGATTCCTCAGTTCTTAAGACCTTTTATTCCCCAATTACAAAGAACATTTGTTAGATGTTTACTGGACCCCACCAACAGTGTACTTAGAAACCGTGCCGTGGTAGCTTTGAGTTCCTTAATTGAGTTCCAACCTCGTGTTGATTCCTTGGTATTGGAATTGGCTACCGGAGCTAAAAACACCACTGATCAGGGAGTCAAATCTGCCATGTTAAAGGGAATGTTGGAAGTCTTGAGTAAATCTGGTCACAACATGAGCGAAGCCAGTAAAACAAGTATCATGACCCTTGTGGAAGAAGAATTGAATAACACTGTGGTTGAGGATAAGTTTGTGGTTCCGTATGCCCGGTTAATTGGGTCATTGGCTCAAGTACTTTCCACTGAAGAAGCATCCAATCTTTTACTCCAGAAGATCTTGAACAAACCTGTTGATAAGTTTGGCATCTTGTGTCTTAACTCATTCCTAAAGTATGCACCTTATCATATCTTCCAGTCCCAATTGGAGGAACAGATCATCGTCAAATACATCATTGAATGTTCCAACTCAAGCAAAGATTACATTAGTGACAACGCCACCCTCGCTATAGGGAAACTCCTTTTACTTGTAGGAGAAACCCATTCTCCAACATCGAAATCTGTCGATGGTACTGTTCCCTTCACCATTGAAGATGAGCTGTTGACCAAACAGTTGATGTACCAATTGGCTAAGAATGCCGTGGATCCAACGTCTTCCTCTCCTGATACCAGACGTCTTTCACTTGTGGTGATACGAACCATTTCCCGAGTGAAACGTGATCAGTTGACCACCAAGTACTTGGACATTTTGGTTCCTAATGTGTTTGCTTGTTTAAGGGATGCCATCATCCCCATCAAGTTGGCAGCAGAGAAGGCATATTTGGCCTTGTTTAACATGATTGAGGATGAAACGTCATTAAGCTTGTTCAACCAATGGTTTGACGATAAGGCTACGTTTGACACTGTGACGGGTCAACTGATTGTACCTCGGTCCATCAATGACTACACCAAAAGAGTGGCTGTCAGATTGGCAAATGTGGAAAGAGAAAGAATAGAAGCCGGGGGAGACAAAGAGACCATGTTTAGTGATCAGTACGAAGACGAAACTGAAATATGGGCTGTTGGAGGTGTCGAATTAAATAACAATTAGTATAATTATTTCTATATAATATGACGTATAGTAAATGACGTGTAACATTTTATGATCCTCCGGGGTTCTTTCCGCTATTGATTATTAAGTTAGTAGGTAAGTCCAAGTTTAGACTTCGTAACAGTGGCAACTGACTCTCGGAGTCGACTTTGGATGGTGGTGGTTGCATTGAAAGGGATACCGGTGGCGATGAAACATTATGGAAATATGATTGGGTATCTGTAGATGACTTAATTGATGATGATGGTGGACCACTCAATAGAGTGGTCAAGTTGGTAGATGAGTTGTTAGCAGATATCAAGGGAGTGTTGATGGTAGAGAGTCCCATGACTGGAGAATTGGGTAAGGTAAAGTTTCTAATGTTTGATGATGATGAATTCGAATTTGAACCTATCATATTTGTAGATGAGAGCCCCGAAGGAGAAGTGGGTCTAGACCGTTTCAATCGCTGTTTCACATAATCCAAGTCGGAGTCTTCTACGATGCTTTTGGGTTTGGCCTGAGGCAGATATAATGGTGTCATTCGTTGTAAGGAACTTAAGGAATTCAAGGGAGGCTTCTTGGCCGACGATACAGACTTATTGTTGTTATTATCAGTGGCGTTACTCATCATGGCAACGTCAGACAAGTATTTAAGATTATTGGTTGAAAAGGAGTTAAACGAAGGAAATTGATGATAGGATGATGATGATGATGATGGGTCGTCCGTTCCACCTTTAAAGTATTCGGTTAACGAAGGTAACGACTTGGAGTTTTCCAAGTTCTTCAACTCCTCCGTAGCTGCACTGGCTAAAATGTCAATGTTCATCGTGGATAAGGTCTTTTTGATCGCTGGGGGGGATTCACTGTCGGTCATGGTTGTTGTAGTGGTCTCTGTGTTGTGGTGGTTGTGTAGTAACTTGTCATCAATAGACATGGATATAAATCGCTTCTCGTCCAAGATAGGCGAGCCGCCACCAGATACGGGTTTACTATGGGACGCGGGTGGTGTCAAAGCTTGAGAGACTTTGGAGGCTACAGTGGTAGCTGTTGAAATTAAGGGGGACGTTTGAGTTGATGTAGTTGATTCTGAGCCGGAGCCGGAGCCAGAGCCTGAACCGGGGCCTGAACCGGTCATATCCTCTATCTTTAACATCTTCTCTGGTGGCAGCGAGGAAGATGATCCCTTTATATCTGTTAAACTCTCCAACTTCTTCAAATTCTTATTTCTTCTGGAATTGGGGTTGGTATGGATTCTCGAGTGTCGGGTTAACTCATCGGATCGACTAAACTTCTTGAAACACCCGGGGTAATTACAACTATGTGGTTTCTCCCCTGTATGCGTTCTAATGTGGCGAGTCTGATGCTCTAGTCTGTGGAATGCCTTATCACACATCGGACATTTATAAGGTCTTTGATTGGAATCCTTTCTACCACCTCTATTCCCATTGTTGCCCGAGCTGCTCGAGTCTATTTGCATGTCTTCAGACACCTGTTGATGTTGTTCTGCTTCAACAGACATTATGTGTATATTTATTGACTGGTGTATGACTTTTCTATTCTGGGGTAATACAAAACACTTGTGTCGTCTCTGGAACCAGTTACCTCGTACTTATACACCCTAGCAAGACACCGTACTTATGTCTACTGTCCGACACTTTCCAAGATATAAGTGTTTATATATCAATAAGGGAACCCTCTAGTATCAATAAAGTGTCTGGTTAACCTTGGGATTCCAGTTTTTGACTTTTCTCTGATGGGAAAAACAAAAGTAGTGGGGATTTTCTCTACACTGGTATGTCGCAGCATAGCGCGGAAAAATCAGACAGACATTTACATATATATGGCAAACAAAAATCATTACTACTAATGTTGACTAAATACCTTCGTACGTGTTTACGGCTGCGCTTGCTGCAGGCTCGTTACAGTAGGTGTTTGTGTTTTGGCTTGATGTCCGATTTTAAGTCATCCATCCTTCTATCATCATGTCGGATAAGCCTGGCCCGTTTCTTCCTCATTCAATAATAATAGTAAGATTGTTCTCTTACCTGACAAAAATCCGATCCGCACTAAAATCTTTTGTCCCACCAAAACCTGGGGTAACTTTCCCTTTACGTATTTGAGTCCCAAAAACATATATCGTGCTTATCCTTTTTATGATTAGTATATTATTGTGGCATTCTTATGGAGGATATAAAGGATTCCCCTACTCGGTGAGTTTTTTTGGTCTGAATTTTTTTCCAGGATATATTTGATGGTTGTACTGACTTTGGCTTGCAGACATTAACTGTAGACCCCCCACATTTAATGCTTACTGCTCTTTTTTAAAACCCCGGAGTTTAGTTCCTAGTGCTTTGGTAGCGCGGTCAAATTTAATGTTTGATTTTTTGTCTGAACTTTAATTGTTTGATCAGTAGCCTATACTACGAAATAAAATATATTCGTAAAACCATATTGGGGTATATGGAATTCCATAAAATTTCCAGCCCAACATCATTTCATCAGTTTTGAATTCATTCCTAAAGAAAATGAGCACGTCTTCTTATCTGGTCTCCATATTTCCAGACACGAGAGCCAACGCTTTGTTACACAAAGACAGGAATGTTGAGATGAGCTTCTGAGGGCCAAGTGAGGAGTTTTTCAGTGGGGAGATTTCCAAAGGTGGGGATGTGGCGTGAAAAGGATTATGTAATGGCATCACGTGCTCACATAGAAAAGAAATTATCGAATTGCGGAGGGTTAAATGTCGCTAAGAGAAGGAGACATTTTTGTACGACATGTGATAACGACTTGAATTGTAACCCATAGTAAGATAGACCCTAATTACAACTAGACAAGATTACTAGTATGCTGTGTATTTAATGACCATTTCTTTACCCAAATTGTCTGATAAAGCTACTGTTATGTATTCTTTGGTATTTGTTGTGTCATTTTCCGGCATTTTACATGTTTCTACCAAAAGGTATCTCGTTATTCACTCTATAAATCATTCCCTGTCCCCGAGCTTATTAGTTGGAACTTGAGGAAAGAAACCAGGATCTGATTGTATTTCTTGTTGTCGTTTAGCTTGAACCTTCTGATTATGATATCGTTGCAATCTCATTCGATAAACATCTTTATTCAATTTGAAATCCTTACTACTATAACCACTTATCTTATCTAGCACTGTCTCCAATTCCTTATTCATCTTTTTCATCATCACTTCGTCTGTTTTCTTTTCGTCGTCGTCGTCGTCGTCATCTGCTTTATGTTTATTTTTATCTTCATCCTTGGCCCTGCTCTTTCCAATCCATTTGGTAGGTAAATACTTATTCCAAGCCTCATCATCCATCTTCCTCTTCAACTCAGATATCCGCTTGTATAGCCTGTCTCGTTCTCTTATCCAACCTAAATACTCATCACTGTGTATAGGATCACAAAAGTTGGTGTCCTTTAAATGTCCAGCACATACATAGAAAAAGTCTGCTTTATTGTCTGCTAGCATCACGGTCGTAGTGAACTTAAAACACACAACACATGATCTCAGATCGTTTTCAGAAACCAACCGACTCCGGTACAAGTTAGGAAAGGGGGGTTCAGCACTTGTCATGGTGATTACAGTGGGGCACATTCTTTACTGATGATCGTTATCATTAAACTTGGGATATTATCACCATAGTCGTGCAGTAACCGTAAAAAGTAGTATAATTAATATATACAGACCCTGCCCAAGTACATAATTCGATATAGACACCGTCATGCTGAATCGGCATGAGGAAATGCTTCAATATAATCATCTGGCGAAAAGTGAATGTCTCCATACGCTTTACAGAAGTCCATTGATCTCATTATGGCACATTCAACATTTTGCTCAGAAGTTATCGATTTATTCGGATCAAAGGAATTAATCCGTTGTAATGTCTTTAATAAACCCCGAATAGTAATCATCTCAACTCTCAAGTCTGCATTTGTATATGCAAGGGTCAAGAAATCATCGCCACGTTCGGTGAATGACCAATCTGAGATTCCATTAGGAAGAAGAATGTTTGGATATTTTCCACATAACTTCTCAGGCTCAGTAGGATTCCAAGGTAAAATATCAACATCAAACAGTAGAAACAGTGACATATGAGTTATATGATATTGTGAGGTCTCCCTATCCTTTCTAACCAAAACAAGATGTGGTCTATACATTGCTCTCCCACAACCACAGTAAGGCAATCTTGAACGAGCAAATGCTAACCAATAATCATGTTCAAGGTCCAATTGAAGCTCATATCTATCTGAAAGTTCATTAATACTAACCAACTGAGTACCCCCTCTCATTGGACCAACCAAAAGTGTCTCCTCTTCCTTCTCAAGGTCTTCTGCATAAAGTGGTCTGGACTTCAATTGAATGTCAGTAAGAACGCCGCTTCGATATTGGCCAATTAAATCTTTGTCCATTGTGTAGTCAAGTTTGCACAATGAATGATCAGATGAAGTAGGGATATCACATTTCAAGACTTCAAATTTGTCCCATGAATAAACAAAATAGATTGCCTTATCAAATCCATGCTTTTGACGTTCTCTATAAGAGAAAAATGGAGTCCAGTTCTTCTCTGCCTCTTTCTTTTCACTATGGAACCGGTCTAACTCAACAATACGACTATATTGTTGTGAAGCATATTCTGTAGCCAATGGATCCACATTCAGTTTACCAATTTGAGTTTGCCAAAGAAAGCATACGTACATGGCCCTAAAGATCTCGAACCCCACCCATTCACCCTTTTCACCATTTTCATCTTCACCTTCTTCCTTCTTAAAAATTTCTCTTTGCTTTTGGTTGAAGATTACAATAGGTTCTAAATGTCCTTTACTGTTTCTTCTCAAGACAATACGAGGATCCTCTGGACCATAATATGTGACCTGATTCTTCACTGGTTCATGGAAAGTGGGGATAGGAACAAATTGTGGGTATGTCACCTTCATATGGGAATCAGGTATGATGAGATCAACATCTTCTAATTCTGTCCAGCTACTATCAAAGGCTTGTGCATAAACAAATGATATAATTGGCCGGTCGCGAACACCTTCCATCGAATAAAGAACTCTTGATACCATCAAATGAATCCCATATTCTTCTAACCAAACTGAAGTCCCAGCAAATCGATACCAAAAGGTTTCAATAATGTCCTCTTCAAGCAATTGTTCCAGATGCTCAGCAAAGTAGGGTTTGAATTCGGCAAGATACTCGGAATTTGATTGTAAAATACTCTTGACAATTTTCTTCATATCAGCATCCTTTGCTATGGGCTCACTGATCTGTACCTTAAGGTCTTTCTTGATCTTTCTGCATTGAGTTTTGGGATTAATATCCTGGAAAGCATGATAAAGAGGTATTTTGTACTCGTGGTATCGGTTGGTCTTTAATGGAGATTCATATTTAGATAGACTTAGAATCTTTGCTTCCTTTGGAAACAGTCCGAAATTATCTTCGAAATGTTTTTTTGGGTTCCCTTTAAAACTAGTAGGATAAAGAACAACCTTCTTACCATCAAAAGGTGGTTGACTTTCTAAATACTTAGCGTTTTTTGCAGGTTTTTGTTGTGGTGGTGGAGTACCACGGTCTTCACTACCTTCAAGCTTCATAAAGTCTTTAACTCTATCAGGAACGTTCTTCTCAGGAGTAAACTTAACGACTTTAGTGAGCTTGTATTTCTCACCATAAAGTCTACAATATTCCTTTGATTTCTCGACTGCAAAGGAGACTTTAGCCGAGTCTCCTACGTACGCTAATCCTCTTTCAATTTCATGCATCAAGTTCCCAATTTTGATCCTAAAGTTTGTAGCATCACTCATAGAAAAAGTGAGCCACATGTCATCGACATCTTCTGTATATCTCCAACGGCTTATACCATTAGGTATCAAAGCACTTGAACCTTCACAATATTTCCATGATTCTTTCAAGTTCCAACCAAGTACTTTCAAATCAAAATCAATTGCTGAACTTAATTGAGCCAATAGATATTCATTATTTGAATCCTTTATCAACACAACCAATGCGGGACGGTATAAGTTAACCCCACAACCGCAATCCTCTAAATGATACCTACTGAAACCTGCCCATACTTCGGAAATTTGAGTCCCTCTATATGTTTTTACCCGAGAAGGAATGTTGGGAAAATGAATTAAAGGAGTACCTCCACGTAGTTCACCGAATTCCTTGTTAACCTCCTTATTTCTTCTAACATTATGGAGCAGGTCTGGAGATGTAACTGGCGAAAATACCTCGTATATAACCTCACAATTACCCGATTTTAAATGACAGTTTAATAATTGTAAACTCAGCCAGTCATACACAAAGCTGACCACAATATCTTCCCCATTTTCACCTTTTAATGTGGGATCCACAAATGGAGTCCAGTTCTTCTCTATCAAACCGTAATTTCTTGGATAACGAAGTTCCAATGTTTTTGTTAACCCTGTTTGTTCATCTTCTTCTAAAGGCCACGCTATATTCATTGTTCTATGGCCGTCTTCCTTTTGAGCACTATAAATCACCAATACTTCCTGTTGAGCCTTATCATTTGTTATTGAGAATACTCGAGGATCTTCAGGACCAAAGTTTCTGTTCGTCAGTTTCCCTTGAACTTTACTAAACGGTATCTTAAGGAAACGAGGATATGAGGAACTGGTTGCCATCAGAGACTTGACTTCCTTCCAATTCTTATCAAACAATTGTACATAAGAAATGGAAATCAAAGGATTATTCTTTTCGCCTCCAGGTGAATAAATGATCCTCGATACATAAAAGAAAACTTCATTTGATTCTAACCATACAGACGACCCAGATAATTGGAACCAATGGGTATGGATCCAATCCCTATCTTTTATATTCTTCTTGAGATCATCTAATATGAATTCCAGGTATTGATCTTTAAGGTACCCGTCTGTCTTGATTTCTTTCAAAAGCTTCTTAAGCACATCCTCGATAGAAGTATCGATAAAAGTTGGTGATGATATTGCAATGTCGTAGCTCAACAAATTATCGCCATCGGTAACGACATTCTGTATTTCATATTCTTTAGCACCAGAATCAAAATCAAGTCTCAAGCTGGTAGTAATGGAATTCCCATATAGTTGAGTGACGATCAAGCATATGAGAAATAAGATAAGCGAGAATTGAACAGTTCGCTGGATGGTTTTGGTACGTCTCATGACAGTAGGCGATGTGACAATATCAAGTAGTTCGTTTGCTCATTGAGTAATTGCGTATAATAAAATGAAATCCTTTTGTTTAGCAATCAATTTGAAATCACATTTGACTGTAGCAGTAGTAGGCACTAAATGGCTTTGTAACAGTACGTCAAAAATTATTCAACCATTGAACACGACATTCGCAATCCCCTTTAGGCAAATACCAACATGTTACCAAAGAACAAAGAGTTAGGCACGGTAGCGAGGTAACAGCAAGCACCACGCGGGCAGCAAGCAGTAAGCAAACAACAACTATACGCCGGTCTATTCCCGAAGAGCCATTTCCGCGGATTATGTATAGAAATGTTCTTGATTAGAGCACAAACTGGACTGTGCTGAACCACTAATCAGCTGTATGTCTCGTGACTCAACTAACATTAACCTTACAGATCCAAGGCCTAGTGAGTACCAAGCATTGTAGCCATATATCGCCATATTCTACTGTATATCACTCACCTTGTACGGATAAGTGAATAGTATGGGGCAAGCTCATGAAATGTTCCAGATCACTTAATTTTTTGCAGCCAGTGTTTGGATTTTGCCTTGCTTATAAGCGCTAAAAGATATAAAAATCTTTTGCAATTTGCTTACTTCTTCTTCTTCTTCTCCATACCAGTACATTACAACTAGTACCAGTACATTACTGTTACTACCCGTATACTACTGTTACTACCCGTATACTACTGTTACTACCCGTATACTACTAATCGTGTCTGTATAAGCTACTCTTTCAAGTATGTCTATGTCTATCTCAGATTATTCTGACGATTGTAAGGCTTCAGATCTGTTTCTGAATTCCTCGGGCAAGCGCCTCAATCATTATGATAACTTTTTTAATGGAGCCACATCTTTAGCAATCTCTCTTCCTAGTGCTGAAGAGGATTCAGCAGATACTTGTCTGATGAGTCTCTGTAAAGAAACCAGCAATAGTACTTCCAAAGAAAGTTTAAAACCTTCAAATTGTGTATTTGTAGGAGGTTTGCCTTCAGGAGTACGTGAAGATAAATTGCAAGCTTCTGTTAAAGCATTATTCCAAACCTTTGGAACTGTGGCTAGCGCCCGGGTCCTTAAAGATGAACAGCTCAGACCTTACGCCTTTGTTCAATATACAAATCACAAGGATTATCAAGAAGCAATTGAACGTGGAGCCGGTAAAAAGATTAATGGTCGCTATATTCGTGTTGAACCAGCCAAAATCAACCGGAGTATATTCATTAATACGTTGGATAAAATGACAGCTTCTGAAGTTCAAGAATATCTTATACCCTATGGTCCTCTTGAACAGTTTGAAATTACCGATTCAAATGGTCATTTCAAAAAAAAAGATTCATCACACTTGAAAAGTTTAAAGTATTCAAATTATTTCATTTGTCGTTTTATCTTACGCATAGATGCAATTAAAGCATATATTGGTTTAACTGATAAACCAGAATTTGCAGTTGAATGGGTTAAAAATGTTTATGAAAGTCCTAGAGAGCAAGAGCTTGCTAGTCCTATTTTTGACAAATATTCAATCTACGTTAGTAGATTATCAATGAATACCACTGAAAAAGATTTGATGGATAGATTCTCCCAATATGGTGAGATCAAAGAACTTAGTCACATTACAAAGGGAACATATGCCTTTGCATTTATAGAATTCACTGATATCGACAGTGCCATTGGAGCTGTTGAAGGAGAAAACCATAATATTTTTCATGGGAAACCTATTTATGTTCAATTTAGAGAAATCTCCAAGTTTTTGATTAGCAATGAACCAGAGTTGGCGCCAGCTCCACTCTTTTCATCCAAAGGGCAAAATGGTTCCTTATTCCTTCAGAATTCTCAAAATAGAAGTCAAACAAGACAAATTAATCGAATCAGTTCATTCAATAGCAAAACTGCTGTGTTTTCAAGTTTAAGAGAGAACCAAGATTTATTTTCCAGTGAAAATAATAGTCCACGGTGTCAATTTGGTTCCAACAGTTATAGCAAACCTAAAAAGGAAAATTACAAGGAAGGGTTGTTTGAAGAAAGCAAACCATATTTACATCACAATTATGGTTCCAAAAAGAGTCGAACAAGGTCCCGTTTTGATTATGGGAATGAAAATGATTCTCACACTGGAATGGGGTACTATTACGTGTTGGATGATTCCTATCAGCATCAACCCAAGAATTCTCGTTCACGCCTTAGATATTAGTGAAGAGGTCTTGGTTGGTAGATGGTGTGAATATGTTACTAGGGTAGTAAATGAATGCTCTTATCATGTGCTGTTTTTGTGTAACCAGTATAGTATTTGAGCGTAACTGACTGTAAACCAAAAGGGTGCCCTTGATTCCTTTCTTTCGCCAGCAACCATTATGAGTTGTATTCATGACATATCATATAGTATTTTACACGAAAGAAATAGCCCGTGGATAAAAGCGAACAATAGAACGTTGGAAAGTCTACCATTTGTTAAAGGAAATGTTGATCAAATATATAAACTTGAATCAGATAAGCAACTCTTAATTGACCGTCCATGGCGTAAGGATGTTCATTATTTCAACAAAGTATACATCTCCTCATTGGCTCTCATAAAGATGGCGATACATGCCAAATCTGGGGGATCCCTTGAAATCATGGGCATGATGACGGGGAAGATTGTGCCCTCAGGAATTGTTGTTATGGATTGTTATGCACTTCCAATTGAAGGAACAGAAACTCGAGTTAATGCTCAGTCTGAAGGATATGAGTTTATGGTTCAATATTTGGAATCTTCCAAAAAAATCGGAAGAGAGGAGAATATTGTAGGTTGGTATCATTCACATCCAGGTTATGGATGTTGGTTAAGTGGGATTGATGTTGCTACGCAGGCGTTGAATCAGAACTTTCAAGATCCTTACTTAGCTATAGTTATTGATCCATTAAGAGGAGATACTTTTGGTAAAGTTGAAATAGGATGTTTTCGTACTTTCCCTCCAGAACATACTGCCAAGAAGACTGTTCAACCAAAGAAAGATGATGAACCAATTACAAAGAGTATCTTGCAGGAAAAGAAGAAAAGGTATCATTTGAGTAGTACCAAATCCAAGGATTTAGGTATTCATGCTAGTAGATACTATCAAATTGAGATTGAAGTATTCAAATCAAGTTTAGATACTGATTTACTTGATTTCATGGCTACAAAACAATCTTGGGATAGTTTGCTTTGTTCTTCTGATGAGGTAAGCAAATTCAATGTGTCTGTTGAATTGGATCAAATAGAGGCGCTTAATGGTATATTAACCAAGAATTCTCAAGAACACAATGCCCTTGCAGATCACAGTCAACTCATGCTTGATAGAGCGAAGTTAACAGAACTATATGCTGGTGTATTTGAACTGTTACTGAGTAAAAGATCTGCTGGCTCTGGGGTGGGTGGTTGGCTTTTATCAACCCCTGAAGATTTTCCAGCAGAATATTCGGATATGGTTGCTGAAGGAGAAACTGATAATAATGAAACCCCATCTCACATCAGAAAGGTCACTAACAAGATTAGCAATAATAAACGTAATCCTGATGATATGGTGGATGATGATCTGGATGCTTATAAATCGACATTCGATAGAGGTACTTTCTTAGGAGATATTGATGAAATAGGGGGGGAAGATCAAGATCAAGAACCAGATACAGATACCGGGACAGATGCACCTGAAGAAGATAATGGTAGCACCAGTGATTCTGAGGATGATGATGCAAATTCAATGGTTGAAGAACAGCATACTCGAGTTTCTATGGCAAGGAGATTATTAACTCGAGCATCTAGAGGCATCAATACTCCAAAGGGATCATCAAGAGAAAGGAAATGGGCATCTTTAAGATCAAGTTCTGATGGTAAAGACGACCAAGTTTCAAATAATGTTTATGCAGTCCTTGAGTCAAGGCTACAACAACAAAATGGGAATCGTGTTGTCAATGGTCACTATCATGGAGGATTTAATGACAAGGGACGTACGTTATCGCAGCAAATAGCTGCTAGAAGTTTACAAGAAATCTATACGGCGTATATTCAAGAACGGCTCTTCCAAAAATAGATAGCTGGTGCGTGCTACCATAGAGACCATCTCATCGCATAGCATCAGAAAGGGGAATACGAGTATACAATGAAACAAGTTTAAGGATACGATAGTCTAGACTAATGGGCAATTAAAATAACTGTGCTAATAATAAGCATAACACTGCTGTTACTGACATCATGCTGAATATGCTGGGATCATTCAGGTTATTATAAAGTGATCCAATATATAACTTTGAGAGTTTATATGCAGTACTCACGATTACGAATACTGTAGTAAGAGGTATACATTGTAGAAGGCTCTCCAGCATTCAACTTACGAGTATGGGTCACCATTATGGGCCACTACCTATGCCGACACTCACAATACGTGCATGTATCTCTGGTATGATTTGCACCATCGTCATTCACTGTGGAACACCGTAGGGCAGCTGCTTTACCGTAACAAGATTTCATATTGCGACACGTACTGTACAGTGGGTCTTCCCCTAAGTAAGCATTTTGCAAACGTTGTTTTTCGTTCTGATTTTTTTGCTCTTCTTCTTTTTGGCTTTTGTGCAGTTGAGAGAGATGGCAGAATCAGACACGCCAAAGACTCAATCTCGGTCGAAACGGTTCTCTGTAACCAAAACCTTGTCCCCTAGCTCATCATCTACTACTGGTACCCCCACCAGAACCAACCCACTTATCGACCGTATTCTTGCAAACCCTTTAGTGTTCAAACCAGGTTCCAAGAAGGAATCCTCCTCTTCGCAATCCCCCACCAAAGGGTTCATCGTATTAAGTGCACAGGCAAAAGCAAGACAAACGCAAGCAGCAGACTCTAAGTCAACAGACCTCACTGCTGTCACTGCCAATACTACTGCTAGTCATAAGCAAGACCCCATGGCACTGTCAAATCAATCTTCTCCGCGTAAGCCAAAGTCGATGGCGGAAGCAGTGGCTGCCTATACTGGGAAGAAGTTTCTCACTCGGAAGGAGAAACGGTTAGAGAAACTTAAAATCAAGCAACAGTTGGAATTGCAACGTAAGTTACAACTTGAATTAGAATCGTCTGCAAATATTACTAATGATGAAACCGATATCAATAAGGATGATGGCGATGATGATACACCAACCCCTCTGCTCCCTTTCACAAAGTTTGATAGCGAATCAAGCATTGACATAAGCAGTCGTAGTACAAGTCCTGAAAGAAGGAGAAAAGTTGATTCTGATTCTGATGTTGGGGTGTCGGAAGAACAATTACCCGAGTTGGAATTGGAAGAAGATTCTTCTTCTTCATCTTCCAATGATGATGAAGATGAAGATGCTGATTATGCTATTTCAGCTTCTGAAGATGAAGACGACGAAGAAGAAGAAGAAGAAGATGATGATGATGATGATGATGATGATTCATCCGATCATTCTTCTTCTGGCTCCAATTCTCGTTCAGGGTCTGCTTCTCCCCAAGTAGAGAACACCAAAAAGAGAGCCAAGATAGGATTTGAAGATGACGATATGAATATCAAAACCCTCAAGAACGTCCTCAAACTTGATAGATATGAAAATGGTCAAGACAACAGAAGTTTGAGTAAAAGTGCTTCTCCTGAAATTAACAATAATAGAGAAGGAGAAGATGCAGAAGATGAAGATGAAGAATATGAAGATGGTACTAGTCCTATTGATGGACCAAAGAAATTAGGTACAACTCCACCCACATCTCCTGAAGATGAAAGTGATGGCGCCATAAAGCCTAATGAAGATTGTCAACAAGTTAAGCAAAAATCTTTGGATACTTCACTTGAAGGGTTTTATGATCTTAATCTGAATCCCAACGATCATGGAAGTAACGGATCTACGCGAATCATCAAGCATTGGAGAGAATATAGCGATCGTAAGCCTTGGGGTTTACTTAATGAAGGAGTAACATGCTATATGAATTCAGCAATTCAAGCCTTTGTTCACATTCCAGCAATGCAACATTATCTTAATCAAATTTTCACTGGGAAATTGGGTAAAGAACATAAGGAGAAATCCAATGTTACATATACACTTGCGGAATTGAGTAATTCTATGTGGAACCCTAAACTTCGGTCCAAACAGCATCCCTATATTTATCCTAAACGTATGATTCATCGGTTACACCAAATCAACTGTATGATGAGTCAATGGCAACAAGAAGATAGTCATGAGTATTTCATGAGCTTGATGAGTAGATTACAAGAAGATCTGACACCCAAAGGACATAAATTAAATGAAAGTATTATTTATGAAATTTTTGGAGGTCTTTTGAATCAAAAAATCACATGTCTTAAATGTCAAGGAGTTAGTGAAACCAAACAAGAATTTTATGATTTATCTTTAGGATTAAACAAGAAGAAATCACATCCATACCTGCTTGAAAAATCATTGACAGATTTTTTCTCAAATGAATTAATTAAAACAGATAAAAAGGATAAATTAACTGGATATTATTGCAGTAAATGTGAAATGAACACTAATGCAAATAAAATTAGTACCATTGACATTTCACCTGAATATCTTACAATTCATTTGAAGAGATTTAAATTTGATGGGAATGCTCTGTCGAAATTGAAGCAATCTATTTCGTATCCCAATTATCTTGATTTGACTAAATATCAAACTGAAGATCAACAAATGCCACTGTCTTTAAAATATAAATTGATGTCAGTGATTGTTCATGAAGGACGCAATGTAACCCTGGGTCATTATGTGGCACATTGCTTACAACCAGACGGAACTTGGGCTACTTATGATGATGAATACATCAATAAAATCGCACAAGAACAAGCATTAAGTGATCCAGCAGCTTATGTTCTTGTATATGGAAAATTGACAGCCAAGGGATACAAGAATCACAATAATCAAAAGCGTATGGGTTCTCAAATGGCTAATAACGGAGTAGCCAAAAAGAAGCGGAAGCAATAAAGGAATGCAGGGCAATAAATGTATACTAGTTAAAGTAATAAATTCTAAAGATATTCGCATGCTACAATTATTAATGATTACTATTATAACCTTGACTAAATAAAATAGAATAAAATAAAATATATAAAACGAGGATATCAAACATTCTAAACAACTCGGGTATAAATATAAACCACAGAACCCTTTAAAAATAAACTAACCAATACCAAAACCTAAATTAACGTATAAATAATAAAATGAAGAGACATCGAGACAGACATAGAGACAGTGAGAGAAAGAGAGGCATACAGGGGATCATAATGATGATAATGATAATAGTGATAAAGTTAGGCATCAACAAACACTTCTTCATCTTCATCACATTCATCTTTATCAAAACCTCTTAATCTACTCAATAATGTTCCATTGTTTAAACCTCTAAACTCAAACACTGATCGAGACCCCCTATACAGGGCACTTGATCTTAGTGAACTGGAATTTGGAGTAGGAACAGCCACGGCATTTGAGGTTGAGTTTGAGTTGGAAGAGTTCAGGTGAGTATTATGATGATGATAGATATACCCACCACCAAACTTTTCTGAATCCCAATCAGGGTTTGGTGAGGTTCTGGAAGGACTTGAAGCTTGAGATAATACGGAGTTAGCACCGGAAGATTTCCGTCTTTTATAATGTATTAATCCTTGTTCCAATAGAAACTCGGTAGCGGAATTATTAGGAATGACATCTAAAAACGCTCTTTCAATCACAAACTTGCCTTCTTTATATTGCTCTTCGGCCATATAAGATTTCTGGTAATGCCAGCCAATAGTGATTTTACATTGATGGCATCTGACCTTATTGATCAAGTAAATACCCGTACGCATTTGAGATTCAATCACCGTTAGTGACGGTTCAAAGTTGATTAGATCCTTCACAAAGTAGGCAGCCCCACTGGAGCCAGTGAACTGATCAGATATAATGAGATTAGAAAGACACAAGTGGCATCCGCATTTCTTACACACGATGATTTGGGTCGTTGAGGAGTCGTACAACGAGTCGGGAAAGAAACTAGTATATTTTAAGCCCATAATGTTTTATTGGTTGGAGGGACTCGAGTTTAAGGGGGGGGTCGCAGATTATGGATTGTATTGGTAGAAGTTCCGCACTCCCTAAGGGATAGAAGTACCTGTAGTAGATAATAATAGAAGCAGATAATACCAGTAATATTAAGACTTTAGTAAAAGAGTAGATTGTGGTGGCGTGAGTGGGATGGAATATTCTATATATAAAATTAAGTCTTGGGAGACACCAATGGAATAAAGTACTTGTATTTGATAGACACTAGCTATCTTTAATATGGCCTCTTTCGTATGGCTTTACTTCGTTCTTTATTTCGTTTCCTTTCTTCTTTCTGTCCTAACTCTAACTTCTATATCTGATTCTACATTTACACTGGCATTTGCCAAGTCGGGAATTGCCCAAGGTTATATACCCCCAAACCCAAAAAGAAATCTAATGAAGTGCCTAATCCAAAACGAGGGGAGCCTCTGTTAGCTGGTGCTGTGATTACCTCCTACAATTATTATTGTTGTGGAGTGCACAGAGTAGGATGGTGTGTCTTATGGTTTTAAAGTACTCATATATAAAGTTAAGCAATGTTGCCACAAGGAGGTGGATTCTCTTTGGACTCACACAATAATTAGAAGAATAGCAGTCACACATAAAGCGATAGCATTATTAAATGTTTACTAACTACTGGAAAAAGCTACGGGTCTAATGTTGCCTTATGTCTTCAAACATCATGCTAAGTGTTTGACGGGAACCGTTCGGCTGACTAACCTTGGGTCATTTAAAAGGTTGGGTGCTACCTGGCAGATTGAATCGGGTGGTAGCGCGCCCGTGGTTGATTGTAAACGGTTAGGGTAACAAATTTAGCTGGTATGAAGGCATATGAAACTCACACAAATATTTACATTGGTAGACATGAGCCAGAAAAAGGGTTAAGGTATAAGTATGGTAGTGTACATACTGTAAAATACTCTTTGAGGATTATTTCCAGTATGCCATAGCAGTGTCCGATACGGGAGCTAAGCCGAGCATACAGAACCTAATCCCAACATATTACAATACAAGCATGTATTTAATATTCAATTATATTTACAGGAAAGATAGTAATAAGAATTAACCCTACCACTTATAAAGAGCTCTAACAGAAAAGTTCAACGGTTCATTGTTCAAGAACATTCTAGGTTTGTTGGCTAATTCCCGTTGCTCCTTTTCCCATGCTAGTCTCTTTGATGTTTGTTCTGTTTTTAATATGCACTTAACATGAATATAAGTATGTTTAATTAATCCGATTCTTCCTCTTCCCTTGAAATCTAATCTTTTAACCCAATTTCCATCACTTCCAGTCCAGATAGCTTGGATAAACATTCCTTCAGGATTATATCCTAATTCAGTGGCTTGAGAAACACCTTGTTTCAAAAGTTTCTCCACTTCAGTGGCCATTTTCTTGGGGTTAAAATGTAATTGGTTAATTGCTGTTAATAGTGGCATACCTCGAACAAAACGATTCACTAAAGTAGCTTTTTTGGTTGATGATTTGATTCTGTATGATTCCAAATATATAGAAGGTTCCAAAATATCAATTTCTTCAGGTGTCAAACTCAATTTATATGATTTACCACTTTCTTTATCCTTAACAATTTGTTCATTCTTGAAAAATCCATTGGTTGCAACATTTGTATTGAATAATCTTCTTTTCAATGGAGATACATATTTATCGCTTCTAATTTGGTTTTCTAACGCTTCCTTATGATAGAATTCTTGTAATGCCTTATCGTTTGCAGCTGTTATTTGATCTCTTGGAAGATTAGAGTTATTGGTGGATGCAAGCAATGGGTCAAATTCTTCCTTTTCAGGTTTAGTTAAATCACCCAAAATATTATTGAATGACACTGGGGTTGTGGAAAACAACCTTGAAGTTCTAGCAATCCCATAAATGGGGTTGTTCCTTACTACCCTTCCAAACATGGATTAAAGCTGTTGATAACTTGCTAGCGTACCGTTTATATTATTAGTTGATGTTAGAATAGTTGAAATTTTTTCACTGGGTATGAGCTTCAAATTATGTTGCGCACGACGTTTTTGTGAACAAGAGTATAGCAAGACATTTGAATGAATTATTACTCCTTGTATATATAAACATGTTCAATTGATCTGCAAACCCCCTTTTGGAAATCTACAATGCTAGAAGTTACCTAAAGTATATATCTCATTAAAAGGATGGATAGTAGAAACTTAATGATGATTGATAAATGGAATAAATAATTCTTATCGTGAATCAAATAGTATAGCCCTTTTAATAGTGGGATCAATAGAAAGTTATCACTTCCATAAAGTTTTGAAGCCCAATCATACAATATAGTATGTGGATATTTCCTTTATTTGGAACCTTAAATGAACTAGCCATAATATGTACTGCCCTTGTAATTCAGACTACCTTATTCACTTCACTTCACGGTGTGTGGAGTCACCTTGTTTCTTTCAAATTTAATCATCAAAACCACTCAAGTTCTTGTCTCTTGGTCTATTGGGAAGAGGATATACATATGGAATAGGTTCATGATCAGCATAGATGTACTTTCTTCTTAAAGGTGTAAGCAATAATAAAACAGGACCAGCTAATCCTAATGCCACAGACCAGAAGAACTGAGGCTTGGTGTGTGCATGGTATCTCATCCACTATAGGCTGTAGTTAGTATATGTCATGTCAATAAACACTTTTGCTTCACAGAAAAACATGAACATACCTTGATGGGATTCTTATAGTAAATGGGGTACTCGCCCCATACCTTGTCAGTAACACCCATGATATATATGTTATAGAATTGGATTCAACAAAGTCGCAATAACAGAAGTTTCCAAATGGATTTGCTGTTACAACTTTTAATTGACATTTTGGTAGTAGATTATGGTTTTTGTATTAGAAAATTTTCATTGGCTAGCGAGAACGACATTACTTCCGCGACATTGCTGATGGTAGCGCGAGGATCCCAACTTGATATAAAGTATATATACATTCATTAACTATTAAACGTTATCATTAACTTTGCATTTGCTACAAATTAATAATAAAGAGTCTGTTGAATCCATTCAGTTGGAAAACTCCGTGTGTCTTGAAAAAAAAATTAGAAATTAACAACAGTATTAAACGTTGTTAATTCCATTTATTGAATTGAATTAGATCACACAATCACAATTATTCCTTTCTCTTCTTACCCTTCTTACTCTTTGAGCCGGAGGCAGTTGTTGATTTCTTTGTAGAGATTTCAACTTGTTCAGGTTCAATAGTGATTTCACTATCTTTACCTTCCGCTGCCAATTGCTTCTGTAATTCGGCAGCTTCCAAAGCTGCTTCCCTTTCCAAAAATTCTCTCTTCAATTCCGCATCATACCAAGTAGCATAGTATAAACCACCTTGTAAAAACAAGACACCAACCAATATCACAACAATCATCATTTTTGAAGCAGCCATGACATTTAACCCAGTTTGATAATCCACTTCACCCCAATCACCATGATCAACACTTTGTAAACCGATTCTCAAGTTAGTCAAGTAGATGACTATGGCAAGAACAAACAATCCTAAAGAACCGTAATGGAAGTACATGGTGTCATCTGTTGGTTTATACAACTTAATGAAATGTCCAATAAGACCCAAGACAAATACAAAATGTAAAAGATAATGAACATAAAGAGGAGATTCATTCCAAACCTTATACATAGCTAAAGTTTTTTCAAAAGCAGCACCAGTTTCATCATATCTCCAAAGAGTATTTAAATCCCATGGCCATTGACCATAAATAATACCGAGAGAAAACCCACTAGCAAAAAGAATAAGACCAGTCCCAATAGGGACGATCTCCTTGTAGCCCATCATCTTGTATAGCAAAGATCAATTGAATACGATGGATTGAAAGTTGGTGCAGCGGAGTAAGGTTTATATAGCGTTGTCAATCATTTTTTCCTTAGCGTTCAACGGAGGCACTTGAAATCAGCATCTGCCGTGAGGTCTCTCTTTGTGACACTCAGAACGCCATACCGATAAGACATGAAGGGCATTATTGTGGAGGCTATATAAGTCAAGTGAAGTGGGCACTTAATGTAATGAAGTCAAACTGTAATACTAAGCACTACACTAACCATTATACAAATCTTCATACTTTGGGGCTTTTCTATGGTCTTAAACTATGCATTAAACAGCATTACACTGAATCTTATGCTATATTATTATATATAGCCCTATGCTACAAGAAGATTGTCCTATTACAGCATAATATAACATTATTATATTGTAGCCACATTTTATGGGTATATTATTCCAACATCTCTCCTTGTACTCAAACAATTCTGCATTTGTATGAGAATGAATGTAAGTAAGAACATTTTTCAGCCGTGCAACCATTTTCTTTCAAAAAATGTAAAACTACCGGTAAAATGTCATGTTCTGAAAGGTTCTACCACTTGTTGCTGTTCAAACAGTCCCAATAGTATATACTGCATTTATACTAAAGGAAAACAAGCATCTCAACGCCCTTTCCTTACGCTAAGTGAAGCTTAAATGTATATGGCAGTGAAATATGCAAGTACACGCATCACCTGTTACTTATACTACGTTCTTTGGAAAAGAATAATAACCTGATCAGAGTATCAACACTGTGATGTGAATAACAGTAGTAAGTAGTTACAATATTAATACTAATAAAGATTCTGGTTATACCTAATGATAGACTTACCAACAGACATACACCTTAAGCACCAAAGTACGCACTACTAAAGTACGCACAACTAAAGTACGCAATAGAACCGTACACTCTGCAAACACACAACTCGAAGTCAACAACCGTAATAATCTTTGTAATGCTCAAGTTCACCCTTAATACTTCTAATTCTCATCCCAGCCACAGTCACATCAGATTCAATGCTAAATTAAGTCACTACCGTTGTTAAACCACCTCCAACACTACCCACGACCACACAAAACCAAAAAGAGTCAAACCATTCTCAGACAACAAAACATCAAAAAAGAAAACATAATCTCATGCTAGGAAAGTAAACCAGATTGTATCGATCAGAGTAATTTATAACTTGTGTACTCCGTTGGAAAGTACCTCTTGAAGGAATTTTTTTGTTGACGTTGTTGATAAGAAGTTGAAACGGAATAAAACCTTTCAATAAAAGAAAAGAAGACAAGTTTGCAGTATAATAGTAATATAAATAAACTACATGAGACATATTAAATCGGTCGTTGTTGGAGATGGAGGAGTAGGTAAGACATGTTTACTTATCTCCTACACTAATAATACGTTTCCTAATGCTTACATTCCTACCGTATTCGATAACTATTTGGCGAGTGTAATGATTGATGGTGAGCATATCAAACTTGGATTATGGGATACAGCAGGTCAAAGTGAATATGATAGATTAAGACCTTTAAGTTATCCTCAAACAGAAATCTTTTTATGTTGTTTTTCAGTTGTAAGTCCTGATTCATATCAAAATGTTAAGTTGAAGTGGATACCTGAAATCTTGCACCATAGTCCAAAAGACATATTAATAATATTGGTGGGGACAAAAGTTGATTTAAGAGATGATCCTCATGTATTGGATGCATTGGCAGAAAAGAGTCAAAAACCAATTACTTATGATCAAGGAGTGAAATTTGCAAAGGAATTAGGCTGTGTTAAATATATGGAATCATCAGCTGCTACTCAATATGGTGTAAAAGAAATCTTTGATTTTGCTATTAGAGCAGTTTTAGATTTTCCTTTCACTAAAAATGAATTTGTTACCGATACCTCGACTCCATCCACAGCACCTAATAATCAATCTAAAGGGAAATCAACATCAAATGGTGCAACTCCTCAAAGACGGAAAGTTAGAAAGGCAAAGAAGTGTACAATTTTATAAAATTATAAAACAAACACTTGCATTTCTTTGCCAAAATTATTACTGTCACAGTGTACTTTTCTTCTTCATTATAATTAATTATTTCTTTGGCTTCATTTCTGACGTTGCATATTCGTGGTGCAATTGAACTCTATGTCTAATTCTTCAGCACAAAGCAAACTCCATTAGAATTATGTAGACAGATAGATACTATGTGTATAGATTATTTGATATAATATGTCTTTGTTGTAAATGGAAATGGGCTTATCTATTTGTGCGATGCCTATCTAATATACAGTTATATTATAGTTAACATTTTAATCTTGAATCATTCCAAGTCGTGATGGGTGAACATTTGCTGAACTTGAGTTTGAATTTGAACCAGAATTCTTTGATTCTGCCGCTGCCTTTGCTGCTCGTTTAGCACTTTCTTCCTTTTTGGTCTTTTCTACTCTTTCTTTACGTTCTTCTCCTAGTTTATCATTCTTATCTTTCAATTTCTGTAACCTCTTCTCTGAGTTTCCTCCTCCACCAACGGTCAATTCCACATTGATCTTTCTATTATCCATCATAGAATGATGTAAAGCTAAAGCCAAGTCCATCTTCTTTCTAATCGCATCTGTGTCATTATCAAATTCTAAAAAAGCAATCCCCTTGTCAGGTCTAACCCTAATTCTATTAGGAGGACACTTTTTAAAATGTGCTCTCAACATTTCTTCCGTTGTACTATAAGATAAGTTCCCAACAAATAATATAAAACGAGGTCCCGTTCCTCCATTTATACCTTTTCCTTTTTTACCTCTTCTTGTCTTTCTTTTCTTTTTAGGTTGCGCTTCTTCACTGGCTTTCTTATCTGCTTCCTCTTCTTCTCGCTTTCTCTTTTTCTCAACCTTGGCCCTTTCACGTTCAACCTTTTCTTCTTCTCTTTCTTCCTTGGACTTGTTTTTCTTGAATTCCAAGGCCTTTCTCTCCTTCTTACTGAGCTTCTTTTCCTCACTCATGTTTATAGGTGTGGGATTATTGAGAAGAATAAGGTAGAGTGCTCTTATTGTCATCTCATCACCACTTGAAAACCAACCCTCAAGAAAACTGACACAAAATCGAATTGGCACTCCAGTACGTAGCAATCAGTTACCATATGGAAAGATTGCTGACAGAGGATAAATAGTTGCCGTATCGTAATATCAATTGACGTTAGAAGGAGTGGGAGAAGAAGTACTTCCTAGTCCAATATCAAAGAGGCTCATGAAGCTTGATCCAGAGAGTCAATCACTGGGAGGTTACCATCAAAATGCTGCTGTGCCCTTAAGACGTCATCATTGTGCCCTTAAAATGAAAGTCATTATATCCTCTCGTGCAACAAAAGTATGCTTAATAGTTTTATTGGTGTCATGACCAAAGAAGCATGCTTCGGATAACAATATTTCCCAGCTTCAGATAAAGTTTTAGTACTGCAGAATCCAGTACTTCGTAGATGCAAACAGTTCTTCTGCGACATGGGTGGCTTGTACAAGAAAGTTGTTTTTTGCTGCATTACTATGTCCAACGGGTTAATGCTACTTTACTAAAATTAGTGGTACCACGAGGTTTGCTACTTACCACGATTCACCCTGCTAATACTATTTCCAAGAGCCATTTTCTTTGGTACGAACTCTACTTCTTACTTGCAGCTACCTGAAATAATGTCAGTTTCAAAATTTGTTTCTATCAGCAGCCTGAGGTTCACCATTTATTATCATGCAGTGAACTCAAGTGTAACAACAACTTGTTAACGAATTGATACCCTTCCAGCATTCATCCAATCAGTATCTGACGTTCAACTAAACCAAGAAATATAAACCTTTTCCTTATGGACCCTTTGATCCAAGTAGCCTGCATGTTAGTTCACCTACCACTACTTCGCCTGTGCTAATGTTGCGGCCATTTACCAGATTGGGTTAGACTATGCATATGGGAATGCCAATGTGGATGCACTTGTTTCGTTAAGCAGAAGGGGGTAAAAGCTAGGAAAAGGCTTATCATGGGCATCCAATGATCTGTCGACTAACTTGATCACTTTAGTCCGACCTTTCTCCAGTCATGCGTCCATTCAGTAGAATATATATGTGCGCTAGACATCTGATATTAATATTAGTATTACATAATGTTTTGCACCATTTCAAAACTCCACTATGGGGGAAACTAGAAAAACAGCGTGGAAGGGTCCAGTGGTCAAATATACTGCTTTGATGCTTCTAGCATTATCTACTGTGTTATTGCTTTTAGTCAATCTTTCTGGGGTCACTAGTAGTGGATTCTTAACTGATCTTTGGTTTAGTCAATATACTGATGGTCAAAGTGTAGATGGCTTTTACTATAAAAGATGGACCTTATACAGATTATGTGGAGCAACTTACGATAAATCCATTACGGCCTGTTCTAAGAAAGTTGCAGCATATCCATTGAATCCTGCTAGTGTCATTCTAAGTTTTAGTAATATCACAAGTCCCAGTCGATACAAGAAATATATTGATATGTCAAAGGCAGCTTATGCCTTATTATTAATTCTGTTGATAGTAACATTTGCTGCACTTGTTACCAAATTGGTCGTTCTAAAACTCCCTAAGTACGCTACGATAGCAAATATATTACACATGGTAGCATTGGTCTTCTGTACTGCAGCCTTTGCAGTTACAACAGTTGTTCATCTGGATGCGGTTAATTTTTATAACTTTGGAAAATTGGGTAGCGCAACACAGGCACTCATGTGGACGAGCTTTGCTTGTCTATTAATATCTTTTATATTAGGAATCCGGTAAAATACTTACAGATGTACATAAAACTTTTATAGTAGTATGTACATATAATAGTATATTATTTTAACTCTAGTTAAAGTTCCGGACAATTGATTTGGTGATGCTGTCTACTCATACAATTTTACGTGCAGGATTTATGATCTTGAAATATTGATCTCTGGAATGTCCTCATAAGTAAACATTACCAATGGTCTATCCCACCTATTCAGTTGTTGATTCGTAATCGGCATCCATGTCTAAGAGACTCAGTGATGGCAAAGTGCCAACATCGGGGACAACTGTTTCAATAAGATCACGACTGCCATCCGTTACTTCAACTGCTCACTGCAACCCCCATAGCACTCTGTTATCACCATTACGTCGACCAAAGAATAATGAAAATGATGATATAAACTACCGGGACAGGTCCAATGAACGATCCGGTGACACGCTCCAACGAGCAGAGATTTTCAGGTTTCATGTTGACTCGAACAAAACACCGTCAAGGCCTCATCATAATCGAGAATTAGAAGTTGAACAGGATGAAAGAGGTAGGTCTCGTGAAGAAAAATCTGTAGATGTTAATAAAGCACCCACACATTCTCCAGGGAAGCAGAAAACCATTATCAAAGATCTACCTCAACTGCTTGGAGATATGGAAGATGATGACGAGATGTTTAGTCTTATGGGTTTTAGTGGGTTTGGTACTACAAAGGGTAAGTCTGTAGCGGGAACACAAGGTGGGGCAGTAGGGAGAGTTGTTTCAACAGATTACAGGCAATATATGAATCGTGAGAAAGGGTTTAACAGGCCATTGTCGCCAGGAAGAAAATGATTGAAGGATTTTGTGAGTAAAATTCATTTCGGTCATTTCGGTAATAGGTTAACTTAATTTTTTGTAGTGTACATGTATTAACATTGTTAATTTTAATAAAGGTGATGATATAAACTAATCATTGATGACTGCCTTATATTTTTCAAATAAGTCTTCATGGTTCTTTCTAAGTGCGGTGTATGCAGCTGAGATTTTATCTAATTTCAGTTGCAATTCAGTAGAGTTTGATGATTCAACATCAGCAGATGTTATTTGTGAATTGACATCAGATAAGTTCTTGAACTCCAATTCCTCCCTACTCTTTTGGGCCAACCATGAATGGAAATCATCATGTTCCTCCACTTCATCAGTGATTTGAATATTTAATTCGTGCTTATGTCTTTCTTCTCCACCAGCCAATATTCTCTTTAAATTGGGAATCAATCTGTGCTTCTTGTCGCCTCTAAGTAACCCACTATCATTAAAGTCCGAAGGTAACACTTGGGTTTCTATGAAACTTATGGAAGAATTTAACGAAGTCAAACTCTTAATCACTTGCTTAGAAATAATATCACTTATGAGCACGCGACCTTTACTATCACCACTTATTAATAAAGTACCGTCAAGAGATACTTTAAGTTGAGTCACCAAGGTCTCGCTATCATTACTTTGATGGTTAACAAATGTGAACTCCAAGTTGGGATCGTTTTCTGAAACAGTAACAATAGATCCTAATCCTCCTATATGCTCTAATGTTTGATTGTGCTTATTCACAGTATACATAGGCACTGATCGTATAACACCATTATTCAACCCACAATAAAGAAGTCTTGATGCGGGATCCAAGCAAAGAGATGTCACAGGATTAGGCAATACAAATGTAGTAACAAGTTGCTTTGTTAATAAGTCATATTCTCTAACAGTTCCATCCTGAGAACTAGTATAAACTTTTAAATCTTGTAACTGTCCAGTAGGTGAAAGCACCACATCTGTAATAGGGAGAGTATGGTCTGCCATTGAATGGAAAAGTGCATTGGTACTAACATCAGATTGGGCCTTGTCAGTAAAGCTGATTAAATCAATCGTACGCCAAACCATACATCTTCCATCATCACCAACAGTAATGATGAACGTACCGCATCTGGTAACCACTGCTTTACGCATACCTTGATAATGAGCATGTTTAACACATAATAATGCTCCACTGGAAAGCTCCCACACATAAAGCTTCCCTGTAGGAGATCCTGCAACCAACAACCATGGAAGTCTGAAGTTAGCCAATTCATGTGGGTTGTTTATAGCAGTAGTGGTATTTGGATGGTGAACAAGAGTTAAGCACGAAATTTCTTCAGGAACAGGTATTCTCTGGTCTATGGACTCTTTACCCCAAGAATATACGTTTATCAATGCTTTCTTTTTCTGGGCAACAAAGAGTCTTTCTTGAGGACCAGTGCCTGTTAAAACTGCTCCATTCTGTGGGGCATTTGCAAGTTTAAATGCTGCGTGTTGTTGATGGCCATGAACTGAGACATGATATGCTATTGATTCTTGAGAGTGTTTGTCCGCTGGATCTCCCTCTGCAACATAAAACACTGCTTCATCCATGATGACTTGAAGAAGTTGGTGGTATTTATTTCCAACTGTAAATAGCTAGCTATTACTATAACAGTGATATCAGTGATGAGATGAGCTCTCAATTAGCAATAGAATAGTCACGTGACATTTCACGCGTAGGCAATCGAAAAAAGACTGAGACCCACTTAACAAGACACTTTACTATTAATTAATATCCCATTACATCATCCCTTTATAATCACTTGAGTAGTAATAACAAAGCGGGATAGCATGCCAATTGACTTCCTTGGTAGTGTCTTTTTGGACGGAACAGATATTCCATATTGGGAACAAATCAAGACATATGGACCTGCGGTGACCCTCTTAGCAGGAATCAAATGGTATATGGGAGGCAATAACAATATTTGGGATAGAGATCTTCATGGTAAGGTATATATGGTTACAGGAGGTACCAGTGGCTTGGGAGCACGTACTACGTTTGAGATGGCTCAAAAAGGAGCGCAAATTTTGATGTTGGTTAGATCTACTGAAGATCAATGGTTAGTGGATTATATTGAAGATATGAGAGAAAAGACAAATAATCCCTTAATCTATGCCGAAGAATGTGATTTGGCTTCGTTACATAGCGTTAGATTATTTGCTACCAAATGGTTAGATAATTCTCCTCCACGTCGTTTGGATGGTGTTGTATGTTGCGCTGGAGAATTAATCCCTAGAGGTAAGCCGAGACAAATTACTATTGATGGAGTAGAACGTCAAATTGCTATAAATTATTTGGCTCATTTCCATTTGCTTACGTTGTTGGCACCAAGTTTCAAAGTTCAACCTGCTGATAGAGATGTTAGAGTTGTTATCACAACTTGTAGCTCACAGGCTATGGCACAAATTGATTTCAAGGATTTACTTTGGAGCGAAAGGCAATATCCTAAGGGGAACCCACTTAAAGTATATGGTACTTCAAAATTGATGCTCGGATTATTTGCCAAATCGTATCAAAGACAATTGAATGTCTACGAAAGAAAGGATAAAAATCCAGTGAATGTCAAAATAAGTATTGTTAATCCTGGATTGATGAGAACTCAATCCATGAGACGATTCATTTCAATGGGAAGTCTTTTGGGATTAATATGTTATATGATTCTCTGGCCATTATGGTTTATTATTTTCAAATCTCCTTTCCAAGGTGCCCAATCGGTGTTGTTTGCGTTGTATGCTCCTATATTTGCTAAAGGTGACGGAGGAAATCTTGTTCAAGAGTGTAGAATTTTGAAAGAGGGAAGTAGAAGGGAATATCAGAGTGAAGAATTCCAAGATGAGTTGTTTACCAAGACCGAACAATTGATCACTACTCTTGAGAAACAACTGGCTATTGAAAGAAAGAAACAAGAGTTGAAGCAAAATAAAGATGACAAAAATAAGAACAACAAGAAGAAGACCACAGAATCCAAGGAGAAACATTATATTAATGAGAAGCCCAAAACAGTTGGGGAATTAGATAGTAGAATTAATGAACTAAGAAACCTGATTGGAATGGGACAACAACTCAGTTCAAAGGAATTGCCCTTATTTCCAGACCAAACGGTGGATTCAATTGTTGGTAAAGCATCCAATCCCACCAAGAGGAAGGGTAAAAAAGTATAATAAATATCAATAAAGGTTTACATCATTCTACATCACCATCAGTAGTAGTAACATCCATTTACAGTTAGCCTTAGCTTAGGTGTAACAAAAGCGGCTCGGAGTTGGGTGGTGACCTAAATAGGGTCCCGCTAGCGAGCCGCCAAACACAAGTCAACTCTGTCCACTCGCTCAAAATTCTCCCCTCACATTGAATCGAACGCTTTAAAGAGAAATTGTAGTGGTATAAAATATGTGTTATGCGAATGTTACAGAGTACCCCACAGTGGAAGACAATACGGGCCGGCTCGTCCATACAGTTTAGGATATTTTCAACCTCTTAACGGCAACACCTTTAAAAAAAGAATACAATAAATGCCCTACAGTTTTGTAAACAATATAACGTGAGAGTATCACTTTTCACTCCTATTTTAATTATACTCAGCATTAATTATTGTATCCGGATATTGATACTACGGATATTTATCCGAGTAGCTATCAACTGGAACTGATTATCTCCCCCAATCACAGAGTGCTATTGAGACTAAGTCGTGTACTTGATGATCGAGATCAGCCAACAAGCCCCATCCATCTCTATAGCTCCAGCAGATTACAGGGTCATATATACAATACCTATAAGGCACATGTACGTATAATCATATTATATAGATTCATACATGTAGGACGCGCACAATGCAATCACCCCGAATAATAGTGTACTAGTTAGCAGAGGAACACCTCGAAAGCCCCTCATAAAGAATTTGTCTCATCCACAAAAGAGGCGACAATCTATTTGTCCGACTTCATTCAAGCTTCATCAGAGCACGTTCAATATAAACTTGTTACTATCATCACCGACATCGACACCATCAACTTCATAACTACTATCTACTATCGCCGTTATTGCCATCAGTATTACTGTCTTCCTCCTCTTGGCCTATAGTTTTGTGGTTCGTTTTCCTAAGTGCGAAATCAAAAATTCTCTTATCAGTTCCAGCGATTCGGCCTATTAATTTATCGCTCTAACCGAACTCTTTTCGCCCACCCACCATCAGCTATAACTTGTTGATCATTGCTTTATTTTGATGTACTTTGACATTTGAAGCTTGCAAACCTTTTGTTGATAAAATTATCAGATTGTTTCTTATCACTTGCTACTTATTATTTGTGTGTGATCAATTAATCAATTACTCCTATAGTTAGTCATTTTGTCATTATGGAAGTTCATCAACAACGCATGACAAGAACTTCTTCACCGTCCCCCGTGGCGAAGGCGGCTTCAACTGCCCCAGCGACTGCCACATCAACAACAACTATCTCGGCTACAACCAGTGATACCACCCCTCCAGCTTCCTCCTCCTCCGCTGCGTCGTCAACTAATCCAGGTCCAGCCAATAAACTGACCAAATCCGCGGTGCTGTCTTTAACTCGTTTGTTGAACGAGTCGGCTTCAGAATCAGGCTCTCAGACCTCTTTAAACGAAATACCAGACACACCTTCTTCAGATTCTTCAGGGGTTATAACTCTCGATGTTCCGTCAAGTGAAACACCAGCTTCTGTTACTGCTGGTGATAGTGTTCCACCAACTCCCTTCTCAACTACTCCAGGGAAGGGGGGCAATGCATTACATGTTATGGATTCCTTGGACTCTCAAACAACTCCCATTCCCAGAGAAATTACAACCATTGAAGAAGACGTTAAATTGGATGTTATTCCAGAACCAAAGTCTGCATCTCCCTTGTCTACTACAGGAGGAGGATTCATCACCCCTAATTTGAAACAGAAAACTGCTCCTCCAACAACATTGGCTTCTCCAACAAATGCAGCTACTTTTTTTGATTCATCTCCAAGAACTTCTTCCATGCTTTCCTTCCCTCCACACAATGCAGATCAATCCCAAGTTGAGGACTCAAACGATCCACAACTGGTGCTGCCTCAGGGTGGTTCATCAGCATTGGTGCCCCCTCCTCCTTACACTCAAACTCATTCTCATTCATCATCTTCGAATTTGAAAAAAGTACCGATTTCCGCTAGTCCTAGGATCCAACGTAATAACTCGGTATCTCATAGTTCATTCCATGCCTTCGCTGCTGAAAGTTTATCTTCTTCAATTCCCTATAGTGCCCCTGGTGGTCGTTCTTCAAATATGTCGTCTTCGTACACAAGCAATTCATCATTTGCAAATGCAAACGTCAATGTTGCGGCAGCAACTGCAAATTCCCCTTCCATCAGTACCAGTGGGCTTTCCCGTAATAATTCCATATCTGAGAATCAAAGCAATAACACAACTCCAAATGCTTCATATTCATATTTGCCTAATTTACCTAATGGCCAAGTCATTCTGTCTACTCACATTCAATCTCCATCAGTTAGTAATGTGGCTTCCATAGAACCAAGATTTGTGATTTCAAAACAAAGAGTCCAACAAGCTCAGGCTCAAGCTGCTGCTGCAAACCTATCTTCTTCTCATCGCTCGGGATCTCAGTCATCTTTGTCTTATTTGTTTTCCAAAAATAAATCTTCTGGCAAGAAGAACTCACTGTCATCAAGTGACTTGAGTGCATTCTACAATAATAACTATAATGTTAATTCTGAGCCAATTGGATCATCTCCTACTCTGATTTCACTGTCAGAGTCATATACATTATCTGCTTCCCGTCATAATTCTATGGCCAATTTAAAAAGATTTTTCAAAAAATCTAGCAACACTTCTCCTTCCAATCATTCAAACATGCCTTCTTCTATGAGATCAGGTAATGGCTCTGTGACATCTGGTCCGGTAAGTGGATCTTTTTCTGATCAAAATTCAGGTAATGCAACTTTCCATCTTGGATCTTCATATGGTGGACAATCAATTCATTCCACTGGATCTAATGCTTCAAGTGCAATGCCTTCAAGTCCTTCACCACAAGTTGGGTTTCATGTTCCATCTAATGGCCCACCAGGCATAAATGCTACAGGATCAATAAGCAGATCGAATTCAACGTATGGTAATGGCTTGGATTCCAGACGTGGGTCATCTGCTAACCTACCAAATGGAATTAATCAAGTTCCATTTCTGAAACGTTACGGAAAATTAGGAGATGCATTGGGTGCTGGTGCCGGTGGATCTGTTAGATTGGTAACCCGTATGGTAGACAAGCAAACTTGTGCTGTTAAAGAATTCCGAGCCAAATATCAAAATGAAAGTCGTAGAGACTATGCCAAAAAAATCATGGGTGAATATTGTATTGGTTCAACATTAAAACATCCCAATATCATTGAAACTATAGAAATTGCATACGAGAATGATAGAATGTTTCAAGTTATGGAATATTGTGACTTTGATTTGTTTGCTATTGTCATGTCAAACAAAATGTCTCGTGAAGAAATTAATTGTTGTTTCAAACAAATTCTTAATGGGGTTCATTATTTGCATCTGATGGGTTTAGCTCATCGTGATTTAAAATTGGATAATTGTGTCATTGATAAACGTGGTATTGTTAAGATTATTGATTTTGGGTCTGCAGTTGTATTTTCTTATCCATTTTCCAAAACACTTATAGAAGCTCAAGGGATTGTTGGGTCTGATCCTTATTTAGCTCCTGAAGTTTGTGTGTTCAATAAATATGACCCCAGACCAGTTGATATTTGGTCTGTTGCTATTATATATTGTTGCATGATGTTGAAGAAGTTCCCATGGAAAGTTCCCAAGTTATCTGATTCAAGTTTCAAACTGTTTGCTTCTAGAAATGAGTTTGTTCCTATGGCCGAGATTCTTAAGAGAACTCCACTGTTAAACTCAGGCCTCAGTAATTTGGAAGTTATCCAAAGGACTCTTGATGAAATTGAAAATATTAATAATGATGATACTACGTCTCAAGCACTCCCCACAGAAGAAGTTCGTGATGGTAAGGCTCACACATCAACTGAATCAGGACCAGGAAGACTTTTACTTGCATTACCCGAAGATTGTCGTCCATTAATTGGTCGGATGGTTGAATTGCCACCCGCTTGTCGTATTACCATTGATGATATCTTTGAAGACTCTTGGTTACAGGGAGTTCATATGTGTACCATTGAAGATACGAATGCTACAGATGGTCCTTTCACAGTGGTTAGAGGTACTGATCATGAACATACAACTGTTGAAGCTTCTAAAGCTCATATCGCAGCTTTTGATAAGAAGAAATAATAGGAACAATAATAATAATAATAATAATAATAATAATAATAATAATAATAATAATAATAATAATAATAATAATAATAATAATAATAATAATAATAATGACATATTACTTTGTATACGTATTGCATTTTACTTTGTATTTAATAATATACTATTCATATAGTGTTAGTTATTCTATGTATGTACAAGTAGAGAACCATCAAAGGTTTAAAGCACAACTTCAACACCAACAGCCTTAGCAGTGGAGATAATGGCTTGACATATGGCTTTCAATTCTAGTTGCTTGTGTCTTTCATCAGTCTTTTTAATCTTTGCAATTTCATATACATGCTTTAAACTGATCCTACCTACGCTCTGCAGACCAGGTGTATCAGCACCCTTAGAAGCTCCAGCAGCTTTGAGAATAAGCCATGAAGTAGGAGGACTCTTCATTTCAAATGTAAAGGATCTATCTGGTTTAATGGTTAAAAGACATGGAATAGGAGTACCGGGGTTTAAATTGGCTGTTCTAGCATTGAATTCTTTACAAAAGTCAATAGCCTTAACACCTTTGGAACCCAACGCTGGACCAACTGGAGGAGCAGGGGCTGCTTGTCCTGCACCCACTATCAACTTAACAAGCACGTTCTTCTTTGCGTTCATGGGTATTTAATGGGTATAATTTGAACGGTTGTAGTGGTGTTTGATGCACAATACTTTATCAAAAATTTTCCTAGCAGATTGACAAGTGGTGTCACGTGACTCAAAAGTAAGTTGAACTGAATTGAATGAGTACCGAATGATTGAATACTGAACGAAAAATCCTGAATATGAGTATGTAGAAAATATGACGAATGCTGTATATGTATGCTTGATAGAAACAATCTTCAATAAGAAAAGTAGTTAACTATCTATCTGTGCTACTATAGTTGGATTATATAGTTAAAATATTCCAATAGTAAAGTTGGTGATAACTATATGGTAGCGCCCAGGTCATCTGTACCCAAATTAAGCCATCAATATACTCGTTTAATTCAAGCCCTTCACCAGATATTTAAAGCAGAAAACGATGTCGGTTCTTCCCTTCAGTTCAAGATCACAGACCACTGCGCTTAAGCAACCCAAGCAATTGTTTTGTTATGCTCGGGATATCGACAACAAGTTTTTATTTGATGAAGAAGAAGTTAGAAAGAACCATGTGAAATACTATTACTTACCAGATAGTGAGTTAGATAGAGGGATTGATCTTTCTGCCGGGATTGCCAAATTTCAAAAGATTCCTCTTGAAGATAATTTAGCACAATTTGATCAATTTCTCATTGCATTGGAGCAATGGGAACAACACGAACAAAAGAAGGTTGATGTTGATGTGATTGCATTCCGTGGAGTTATGCGCAAATTGATGACGGCCATTTATGATGGCGATAATAATAATGAACAGGATGATGAGTATACGTGTTCAGTAGTAGGATTTGATGGACAAGTTTTCATTGCTGAGAATGCTGAGTATGAAAGCAAACGATTACAACGAGAGAGGAGCGCACCTCCAGATGAATACAGAGCCAAGTGTGAATATAGTGGGTATAAATTCGAGACGATTGCGACTATGGATAAACCATGGTCTGAAACCACTCGTACAGAATTAAGTCAAAGATACCAGAAACAAGTTAATAACTACGAACAATACTTGGTAGGAGTAAGGACTGGAATCCATGATATTAAAGTTTTGATGGGAGCAGAAGTCGATTGCGTTTGGGATTACATGCCCTCTGAAAAAGGGTTCAAACAAGTATTGGATCATTATGTTGAATTGAAGACCAGTAGAACCATTGAAACACCCAAACAAATGCTTCAATTTGAGACCAAATTGTTTCGTACTTGGGCCCAATGCTTCCTAATTGGAGTTAAAAAGATTGTTTATGGGTTTCGTGATGCCAAATTGGTGTTACGCACTGTTGAAAGTTATCTGACAGAGGAAGTACCTAAAATGATCAAAGAGAATCCCGTGAATAAAAACCCTGTGCATAAACGGGTCAATTGTATGCAAGCATTGAAATGGTATGGATCAATTCTTTCATGGTTGAAACAAGAAGTGAGTGATGGTAAGAGTTACTTATTAGTCATTGATCAAGGCAGACAACAATTACGATTGGAAAGTGCAAGTGACGAGCAAAATGCTCAATTGAGATCAGGTCAATTATTAACTGAAAGGTTCATCAATTGGAGACAAAATACATCAAGAACACAACCTGATAACTAAAGTTTGTTATGATAGTTAGTTAATATAAGTTGAGCTGAACAGAACTGAGCCAGGATGGCCTTTCCCAAATAGGGAAAGGGGAGAGCGCTTGATAAGAGGTGCGGCTTTTGCCTCGGTATATACATACCAATAATATAGTGTTTCCACGTATAGTCTGTCCAGAGCATAGTCATTGTACAAGATTCTATAAACGTATTCGTATGTGAACCAATGGAGTATCAGATATTGGCAACAAACAGTACCAACAGTACTATTAAGGTGTAGTTGCCTGTGGTAGCACTCACTGAGCCGAGGATATGGCATCGGAGTTGTGCGATGTCTGAAAATGGGCACCAATAAAAGCCCACTTGTTAGCAATCTTTTGTCTGAATTTACAACCACAACTTCCAAACGCGGAAACCAGTTCCCTGTGTCTGAAAAATGTTTCCTTAGTCCCGCCATATATTTGTAAGCCAAAGTTCCAGACCATAGCAATCTATTACTGTTAGTCTAGAGCGGTCTATCATAGTAATAGCTCTAATATTATAAACTCATCACCTAAGGCACACATGTGCCGTTGTTACGGTACTCTACTCCACTCTTTTACGACTGCTGACATATGGGAACAACTCCAAAGAGCCGTGAGTCATTAACTATTACATACATTACCACGTTTTCCTAGGGGCTGGACCCGGGTCTAGAGCTAGCTAGTAGTAGCGAGCATACACTTAATGACAACTGCCTATTATGTCATGACCCATGGATGAGGATAAAAATGTCTGGAACGACCCCCCCTCTCTTCCCCCCACCACCCCACCAAAGAACTCATTTCCAAAGCCTGTGATAGAGGCGCATCCAGACATTTCATGGAGAAAATCAGACATTTCCAGCACCCGAAATGTGGAGACACTATATAAGTACCAGCCAATCTGTCGTCCTGTAATAGCAACAACATTTCTTAGCAACTGTATTCTATATAAACATGGCTCCAACTTACACTAATTCCAACGGGTGTCCCATTCCAGACCCTTTCGCCTCTCAAAGAGTCGGACAACATGGTCCTCTTCTTTTACAAGACTTTAACTTGATTGATTCGCTTGCTCATTTCGATAGAGAACGGATTCCTGAAAGAGTGGTTCATGCTAAGGGAGCTGGTGCCTTTGGATACTTTGAAGTCACGGATGACATTTCCGATGTTTGTTCTTCTGATTTCCTCCAATCTGTAGGCAAGAAGACCAAGGCTTTTGTTCGTTTCTCCACTGTTGGTGGTGAAATGGGTTCTGCTGATTCTGCCAGAGATCCAAGAGGTTTCGCTATTAAGTTGTACACTGATGAAGGTAACTTGGATTTGGTGTACAATAATACCCCAGTTTTCTTTTTGAGAGACCCCACCAAGTTCCCCCACTTTATCCACACCCAAAAGAGAAACCCAGAAACTCATTTGAAAGATCCAAACATGTTTTGGGATTACTTGACTGCCAATGAAGAATCTGCCCATCAAGTTACCGTTTTGTTCTCAGACAGAGGTACTCCACGCTCTTTCAGAGAAATGAATGGTTACTCTGGTCACAGTTACAAATGGTCTACTAAGGATGGTAAATGGGTCTATGTTCAAGTTCACTTGATCTCTGACCAAGGTAACCACACTTTGACCAATGAAGAAGCTACTGCTTTAGCAGGTACCAATCCAGATCACGCTATGGAAGATTTGTTCAAGAATATTGCAAAGGGTAATGCTCCCTCTTGGACTATGTACATTCAAACCATGACTTCAGAGCAAGCTAAACAAGCACCATTCTCTGTGTTTGATTTGACCAAGGTTTGGCCCCACAAGGATTACCCAATGCGTAGAGTTGGTAAGTTGGTTTTGAATGAAAACCCAAAGAATTACTTTGCTGAAGTTGAACAAGCTGCGTTTGCTCCTGCTCATACTGTTCCTTACATGGAACCATCAGCAGATCCTGTTTTACAATCCCGTTTGTTTTCATATGCTGACACTCATCGTCATAGATTGGGTACAAACTATACCCAAATTCCTGTCAATTGTCCTGTTACTGGAGTTTATAACCCTCATCAACGTGATGGTCACATGACTGTCAATGGCAACTTGGGTTCAGCTCCAAACTATCACTCCAAATTAAGAACTGATATTGAATACAAGCAATTTTCAATCCAAGAAGATCAAGAAGTTTGGAATGGTGCTGCATGCCCCTTCCACTGGAAGGCCACTGATGCTGAGTTCACTCAAGCCACTGCCTTGTATAATGTTTTGGCTAAGTATCCTAATGCTCAACGTAACTTGGCTCACAATGTTGCTGTTCATGCAAGTGGTGCTGAACCTGCTATCCAAGACAGAGTTTTTGCCTACTTTACTAAGATTCATCCTGACTTGGGTGCTGCCATCAAGAAGGAGGTTTTGGAACTCAGTCCTAGAAAGTAGTTTATAGGAATATATGTATGGTGAATGGTTATCTGTAATTGTTTAATCACTGTAATGAGAAAATGTCTGCGTTAAAATGACAGTCATTGCTGTATCATGTACTACATTAATATTATTCTTAAACCTGTATTAATAAATAGATATATATAATTTGTTCCGTAATCCCGCTTATAACTTTGTAGTGTTGCATGATGGACATTGACATCCAGATCCACACTTACAACTGGCACCGCAGCATGCCTTTGGTTTAGATGAACCAGTAGAAGCAACTGGAGCACTGGTGTTAGTCTTTCCGCACATAATATTGGATGGTATTAGTAATGTAAATTAATGATGATAGTATCAGGAAACTTACATTTATAGTCTTTAATCGATGCTTATATACTTTCCTATGCATCTCACACAAAAGTACTTATCATTGAAAAGTCCTGGAAGCACCTGCCTAATTAGGCTACATTTCGCGATAAATGGTTCTGATAATTGGGGTCACTGCGCTAACTACGGCACCACTTACCTCATGCGGGGAACGCGGTCCAACTTTCCCAAATGGGATACACCGAGGTATCATCACGTGATTAACCAGATTACTTGTGACTTATGGTAGGTAGCGCGTACTTATTCAATTAACAAATTTACAAGTAAAGCACAGTCATACACAACAGCAAGAATACCCCCTATATCAACACCTCTAATGGATTTTAAAAAGCTTCTAAAACGACCTGCAAGATTGCAAGTCGACCCTGGTTCCGCAGACAGTAATACCTCCGCACCGCAAGGAACAATATACAATATTTGGTATCAGCGATGGAGTGGTGGTGACTCTTCGAACAAGGGAAGACCAACAACAAATTCACCTTATAGAGTTAATATCTTAAAAGATACGGGTCATACTAGAGCTCAAGGATCACTGAATATATGTATATATTTTGCGCGGGGGTGTTGTGATCGAGGATCAACTTGTCAGTATTGGCATAGACTTCCTACTGGAGAAGACTTCAAGATACCTACCATGGATTGCTTTGGTAGAGATAAAACAAGCACCTATCAAGAAGACATGGGAGGAGTTGGACTGTTCAAACGGTATAATCCCACATTGTTTGTTGCTGGACTTTCTGGATTGAAAGATCTTGAATCTCATCTTAGTAAAGTGTTTGGAGAGTTTGGTCCTATTGAGAAGGTCCGAGTTCTTCATGGTAAAGGATGCGCTTTTATAAGGTATCGATGGGAAGTCCTGGCTCAATTTGCAAAGGAAGCAATGCAAGCACAAAGTCTAGGAGGTGGGGAAATATTGCAAATCAAATGGGCTCATGAAGATCCCAGTGCAGAAGCCAGGAAGGAAGAACAGAATAGAGTGAACAATGAAGCTATTGAGTTAGTCAAGGGATTATTAAAACAACAAGTTAATGATGAAACAGAACAAAGTAATGATGAAACAGAACAAGATAAAGATGAAACAGGACATGGTGATGATGATAATTATGAGGAGAATGATTCGAAAAGACCCCTTTCTGATGATGAAACTGCTTTGGTAATAAAGAAAAAACGAACATCAACCTTTTTCAATCCAGAAACCTTAAATAAACTTCGTTCTTCCAATATCAAAATCTCACCTGACCTTCAATCAAGAATTAATAGAATTCTTCAAAGTTAGTCCTTCAAGTATCTTGTTTCTGTGGCTTGGTGACTCAGTAACCATCGAGGACATTTCATGCCTCCTTTAGTTAAAAACTTCTTTAAGGGAACAAGAATATCTGAATTAGAATCATCCACAAATGAATAACTGTTCCCTTGATTACCTGCTCTGCCTGTTCTACCTATACGATGAATATATTCATCAAATTTAGAGGGCATTTGGTAATTTACCACAAGAGTCACATTAGGAATATCGATACCTCTAGCTGCAACATCTGTAGCAATTAATATGTTAGCTTTTTGAGATCTAAAATCTTGAATGGCCCGTTCTCTGGCTTCTTGTGATTTGGAACCATGGATTACTACGGAGTCTTGGAATCCACAGTTTCCCAATTCATATCCAATAGCATCGCATGTCTTCTTATAGTTGGCAAATATAATAATACTTGGTTTGACAGCACCACCACCACCGGAACTTTGACACAGTTTAATATGGGAACGAAGTATCGACACCAACTTTCCAAATCGTTCACTATTGTGTAATTCATATCCATCTTCCGTTGATGGTAAATCATTGTAATAAAAATCTTGAGTTATGGTATCCACAGCTTTATTTGCATTTCCAATGAACAAAAAGGCAGGGTTCTCCAAATAAATCTTGGTCATCTTCTCTATAGGCGGAGATATAGTAGCAGTAAACATCATTGAAATCCGTTTATTAGTTCCAAATATAGTCCGATCAAGACTATTAATCAATTGTTTGGTTGTAGGAAGTTTATCCATTATAGCCATCACTTGTTTTTCAAACCCCATATCGATCATTCTATCTGCTTCATCCATTACCACGTAATAACACTTGCTCAAACCTATAATCCCTCTTTCCATTGCATCCAATATTCTCCCTGGTGTCCCAACAACTATATGGACTCCTTGGTTGACTGAATGTACTTGTTCTTCATAAGTATGGCCCCCAATGATTTGAACCACTTGTAAATGTAGTAGTTTACCAAATTTAAGGGCTACTTCAGTAATTTGTATAGCCAATTCTCTGGTAGGGGCAAGTATTAAACCAAGACATTGATTGTAATTCGATTCCATTGTATGTTCATGACGTAGATATTGATCTTCAATGTGAAGAATGTAATGTAGCAATGGGATTAAAAATCCAAGGGTTTTCCCAGATCCAGTCTCTGCTACACCCACAACATCCCTGTGACTTAAGGAAACAGGAATAGCAGCTCTTTGTATTGGGGTAGGAACCTCATAACCAAGCTTAGTAATTAAAGTATCTTCGAGTTGTTGAGGAAGATGTGCTTCTTTCCAATTCCTAAGTGGATTGGCTATTTCACCTCCACCTTTTGCCAAAATATTAAAATCGTCTCTTAGAATCCTCCAGTCTCGAAGTGTCATCTTCTCCAACGGTTTCTTGGACCAATGTTGCGTTTCAACAGCCCGTGAATCATCCGCATCATCCAAATCTATATCTAATTTCCGTTTGGGTAAAGCTACCAATGGTTCAAAGTCAGCTGAAGTGTCATCTTCTTCATTCCAATCAAATGCAAACCTCTTTTGAGGGTTTCTCTTCTTCTTGGATTGGATTATTGTATTGTTATTATCTTCATCTATTTCTTCTACCATAGGAGACACTCGTTTCCGAACGGGTACCCTTTGTACCGACTTTACATCTTTATCTTTTTGAGATCGTTGTTCCTTAAGCTTTAACCTTTGAGCTTTACTAAGAAACTTTGGCCTTGCTGATGTAGTGTCGGATTCTGACTCAATTATTTCTTCAAGACTTATCGGCACCATGTCGAACTCGATCTCGGTATTACACGATATGAACAATGCAGTCATCGGACTATCTAATAGCTTGTGTTTGACACCGAGGAAAATGAGGTGGACCCCACAAAAGCGTGCACATACCAAACAAAGAGAAGTATATATGGAAAGCGTGGTAAGCAAAGATAACCGCATAATCAACTTGTTCATTCTTCGGTAGTCACTGATTGATTGATTTGTTTGTTTGTTATAATGATTAGTAAGGGAGTTGCCGAATCACGGTATCAGTTGGCTTTGAAGCTTTTTGTTAGCAGAAACTTTGATAAGTCTTTCCAACACATTCGTCAACTTTATAATGATATAATTACCACCCAACCACTTCATCTACCTGTTGCACTTGTTGGTAATATTGTCAAGCTCTATTTGACGGAAATAGGGACCATATTCTCTCGGGATGATGCCGGAATGGATTATGGTGCAAAGAAAGCGGCATTGGCCAGTTTGAAGAACGACACTCTTCATTATCAATTGCAAGATTTGTATGAGCACCAATTTGAACAAGACATACCTTGTGATATTTGGTATACATTGCTTTCTGCTGAGTTTGTACTTCGGAACCAAATATACTCTGAAAATCAAGATACTGAACTTGTTAAGAAGTTTCAAAGTGCCTTGGATACAGTTCATTCTAGTGGACAAGATCCGACTTTAAAGAAATTGGTGGATTTATTTGTATTCCAGGTATTGCCAGCTTACAACATGTTTGACCGTGCAGAGCTTATAATTACCCAGCACCCAGTTTATGTGAATAAGATGAGTGAATCTCAAACCAAGTTGGACCGCATTCGTCAGAATCAACGTGCAAAAGCTGAAGAAGAAAGGAAAATGGAGGTGGAAAGAAAGAAGTTGGAGCAAGAAATAAAAGCCAAGGAGATTCTTCGGAAGAAGGAGTTAGAAAAGGAAAGACTTCAAAAGAATAGAGCCATTAAAGAAATTAATGACTCTTATATGAAAGATTCATCTTTGAATAATCGACAACAGAGAATTTCATCAAATTCATCATCAATTTCCTTAGTTTCTAAATTAACCTCCAGAATAACTTATTTGGCTTCAGTATCTCAAGAGTTTATGAAAGAGAATGCTATTATAATTTTGGCCACAATTTTAATTGCATTTCTTGCATCCAAATTTATTAATTTGAAGAAGATTAACATTAGGGAGAAGATATCTGAAACCATTAAAATGGCCTTCAAAGTCACATATCTTTAAAGAAACAATGGTAATTCGATTCCTTGATTTTGATGATCATCAAGATCAATATTGTATTGTATTGATTTCTTACCTCCATACTCCTTAACGTATTCATATAAATCATCATCAAAGATATTATTAAGGGTAATGTACGATAAATCATTTTTGTCGTTATCATTATCATTATTGCTATCCATGGTAACCAATTCCAACATGTTGAAGGTTATCAACGAGCCACTGTAGTTTGGTAATCGGACATTTTTACAGAGAAGTTGTACCGATAAAATACCATTGAAATCCTTCATGATTTTGCACTTAGTGGATAGACGAACGCCTGAAAGGATCTTTATGAAGTTATCAAATTTGTAACTGGTGATTAAAGATGAATTCACTTTCTTAAGCTCTCTTGTACTTTGAAGACCATCTGGACCTACAACATCTTGCTGTTCATAGATGACCAATTTCTCAAGTACTGTTCGATCATTGGGATAAAGTAACTTCAGAAACCCAATGGGACCCTTGGAAATAAAGTTAAGTTGGTTATCAATAAATGAGATATTACTGTTGGGTAATGACGTTGTAAGCTGTAGTGGATCTCTGTAGCCCAATTTCTTTCTTTCATTGGATATAAACACAAACATTTCTTCTGTGTTGATCTTGTTAAGGTCGTGAAGAATGTTGTATAGAACGTCGCTTCTAACGATGACTTCATATTGTATGTTACTGTGATCCACTACGAGTTTATATGGTAACTCTTTTTCATCGTCATCATCATCATCATTGTAGGGGTAATAAATATCTGAATAGAAGGTTAGAAACTCTACCTTCTCAGTTAGTAAAGAATCTTCAAACTCTACGACCAACGGATGACCTTCACCATTATAACTTATATAACACAGTACGCCACCACCACCACCATTTGACCCCTGTGGAACCAAATTAGTTGATCTTGAGTCTGAATCCGATTTCTTCATGGGGGGCAGAGACCCCAACACCGACGTAAAGGCTTCTGCAATGGCTGCAATGTTGACACAGAGTGTTAGCTCTTCAATATCTGACCTGTCATAATTTATGTCTGAAACCAATTGACTGTCAGTCTGAGGATCATAGTAGTTGTATACCCGGAACAACGAAGGGTCTAGTGTGAGCTGAACATTGACTATATGGTTGTATTCTCCGTAAACGGTGATACCCGTGGGACGAATGATGAGTAACGCTTGAGAGCATATGTTGGCTACCGCAGCCAATGTTTCCGCTAGATGAGCCACTTGAGTCGTGGCACAAGTGAATGTATGTGACGGAGCGTTACTGTGGGTATTCTGGGTGCCCCCATCGTCTGAATCAACAAACAACAGCATGATGAAGTGGGGGTAGAGTAAGGTAATTGTATTGAGTGCGATAAAATAAGACATACAGTGGCCGACAGTGAGCGACACAGCCATCAACTACAAACTGGGACTGATACAGACTTGACTAAGGATAGACAAACTACTGACAAATACTTACACAGACAACACTGACTGATACTAAAAAACAGATATATAATTATCAATTCTGTTCTTTTGATTCTGAGCAATACATTCAGCAATCCAAGTAATATTCCGAATCTCTTGCTCTTTGCATCTTAACCAAGCCCAAACAGTGGACATTGTGAACTGTTGAGTAAAGGCATTCTTGCAATACTGCATTTCTATTAAATAAAACCAATCTTCCAAGTTTCTAGCTCCACCAGTCAGATCAGCAGATTCACTAAAGATATCTTTATATTCTGCCACCGACTCCACGAGCAGCTTCAATTGTTCAATGTCTTCAGCCACTGACAATTGATGGTGATAAAGCGGATATAACAAGCCAAACTGCGGAAATAACGCGGACTTCTCTTCAGACAGTAAATCTGGATTATTCAAAGAATTCAAACTAATATTGATAACTCTTTTATCAGCTTCAAAACTTAACAACTTATCCATAATTTCCACATCTGGCAGTCCAAAGTTCTTATGGATGAATTCACCAAAGGCTTCCAAATAATTCTTGAACAATTTGTTTCTGATGATCTCAATATTTAAATCGTCCAAATCATCTGCGGTAAGACAATCCTTGAAAAATGGTGCCAAGGGAGTATCAATCAAAACGGTACTATATAAACTTTCAATATCCGTGGCAATTGAAAGCGTAGGCAACGTATCAAACCAACCCAATGGATGACATTTACTCAAAATCTCAGACTTATCTCTTTCATGCAATGTTCCAGTTATCATCAACAGTACATTGTCAATCATATATCCATAAGTAATATAGTCCAAAAACTTACTCAAGGTACCCAGGGAATTACTACGTAAATATTGAAATTGTTGGTACAACTTCTTACTCAAGTTCTCTTGAATAACAGATGTAGATAATTGACCAGAGTAACTGGATAAAAAGTTACCATAATCAGTAGCTGATAACTGTAACTTTAAATCCTCTAAATTATCACATTGAGTCAAGTTGACGTATTGGTTCCGGGTCAACAACCCACTCTTGTAACCACGGACAACCCCTTCCACGTATCCGTAGTCAACGTTGAAGAACAACCCTTCCATTGTATTTTATTACTAGTAGTGGAGTAGCTGATAGTGATAACGACTTCGATATTGTTGGTTATCAATTGAATATTGTCCACCGGTGTTGGTAAAGGAACGACCGGCCTCTGCATCAGAATAGATACACGGTATATTCATTTACGTACACATGTATATATGTATATATATGTTTATGTTCAAGTGGCAGATATGATTGACTTTGTAAGTATCTGCTATAGTTAAGTTCTTTGGAGGTGTCTAATTGACCCTACTACACTGTTGAGTAGCAGAACTTACATTATAGCTCATTATGGTCGTGCCCAAACCAATAAATATAGGCTTCATAATTCTTTGGAAGATCAAATGTTAACTACAAACTACACTCACTCCTCTTTAATCATGTCGTTGCTTCTAGACGAACTACTGCAGCTGTTGGAACCAAAACTCCGGGACAACTTGACTTCCGACTCCGAGACCCGGAACGAAGTGGCCCGTTATTTGGAGTCGTTGTTGATCAATGACGATTTGTTATCTACAGAAACATTCACCACCAATTATACCAAATCTAAGAAGCGAACATTAATTGAAGAAATTGCAGAATTGGATCATAAGTACCGACAAACAGACATAAAACTAACGGCTATTACCAATGAAAATAAAACCACAATCATAGAAATCAACCAAGATTTAAATGCCATCAATAAAGACATCACCATCAATTATGCAGACAATGTGAAACGTATTAAAGAAATCATCACGAAAGAAAGTGTTATCAAATCCAAAGTAGTGGTCAATGAAAAGCTTATCTCCGCCATAAAGACTACCAGTACGGTTTTAAGCAATGTTGACTCTGTTTTGGATTACTTGGAACTTCCAACACTTTGCAAGCTTTGTATCTCCCAAGGTAATTATCAAGAATCACTAGAAATTTCCATGACTGCCCAAGCATTGACTATTAAGTACCCAAATTTCGTTATCTTCCGTCATATTAGAAACCAAGTGGAACAAGAACTAAAACTTATGGTCAATGGGTTGATCAAATTACTCAACACCAATTTAAAACAAAGTCAACTATTAAGAGTGTTCCAGATCTTAAGGAAAGTAGATCTTGTGTCATCCTCCACAAATGATATTATTGTGGCTAAAGAAAGATACCTTAAAATGATTTACCTTAATTCTCGTTTCAGATTCATAGCCAACGAATTGGCTACTCTTAAGCCTTTAATCAAATTCAACAAGTTCACATACCTCAAACGATTCATTGAAGTCAATAGAGAATACCTATTCAATAGTCTTTCTCTTTACTATCTGTTGTTCTCTACTTTTGATGCTCCTTCCTCCTCCGAGAATTCCTCCGGTGCAGATGACGATGGTCAATTGCTCCTACAACAACTTATTCAAACCATGGCTGATATGTTGGTTCAAGAGTTCAAAACTCACTTCCCAAAACAGACGGAAACTAATAATAACAATCAAGATGATATGGGTGAATTGGAGTACAATAGTCAAAAAGACGGTTTAATTCTCCAATTAATATACCTTTGTCGGAGTTTAGCCAAGTTCAATCTTGATTTTGAAACCATATTGGTCTCTGAATTTTGTTATTCCGAGCATATTTTATTTGACGAAGCTGATTGGATAAGGAACTTGCAAAAGGTGAAGAAGTTTAGAAATTAGGTACCTATGCCGCAGGTTCAAGGGAATTGAACCCAAATAAAAAGCCCAATTCTTGTCTTCCAAGTCTGGAGATGGACTTTAAACCATCTTCATCTAACGCTGCATCTGCTAGTTCTTTCTTCTGTTTCTGTAACTCAACAATTCTAGCTTCCACAGTTCCAGGAGTAAATAATCGATAGACTTGTACGTTTCTATTCTGTCCAATTCTATGAGCTCTACCGATAGCTTGTTCCTCCGGGAATGGGTTCCAAAATGGCTCCATTAAAATAACTTGAGAAGCACATGTTAACGTTAAACCCACGTTACCTGCTTTCAATGAAAGTAACAAGACGGGAATGTCCAGTTGGTAAAATAATTTGACTGTCTTATTCTTTTCATCAATTGTCATGGTTCCATCGTATCTCAAGAAATCAACATTGCTTTCCTTTAACATTAATGCAAGTACTTCAAATGATACTAAAAATTGGGAAAACACAATGATCTTCTCTTCTGGGTTCTTCTTCATGATATCTTTAACCAATTCTAAAGTTTTGGTCATTTTAGCGGATTTAATCATCATCCCATTGTTGGCTTTAATCAATTCCTCTATTTTCTCTTTGGTCAGAGTCGTGGTTGAAGTGCTGGATGAGATTTGCAGCTGGATAACTTCCTCCATGGGTAATCTTTTAACCATAAGATCAAAGAACATTGAATGGGGTATCATTTTGGTTTCTTCTACTTCTGTTTGACAACTCATACAACTTGCCTTCCTACTGGAATCAGAGCCTCCATCCAGTGTCAAATATCTATCAAAGAAATCATCAACACAATCTTGGCAAATCATGTGCCCACACTTGTTGAATATTAACATGGAACTTGAAGTATTCAACATGGTACAAATGGGACAACTAAACATCCCATCTTCTTCTTCTTGTCTGTACTCTTTGGTTATGGCATCTACAACTTGCTGCCGTAAGCCTTTGACTTCATAACACTTTTTGGTTATCTTGCTCTCAACGCCTTTAGATAATTCCATATTTTGCTTCTCAGCTGCATTCATCATTCCTACATCAACCAAAAATCTATGGCAACAAGCTTGACGTAAACGTAACAAAAGAGTTAAAATCCCAGAACCAACATCTAATTTTTTTTCACTCAATAACTCCTTTGCTTTAGCTTGAATATCTGATTGTAAACCGGAATAATATTCATCCTCTTCTTTCTCCATGACAAGACCTTCAGATGTAATATTTAATGGAGGGAGTTGTAGAATAGGTTTACCATCTATTTTCGAATCCTTAGTACGCCTTAACACCAATGCCCTAAGAATGGCTCTCAATTTCTTAAGACTTAAATCTCTTTGAGGAGTATCCATAGGACCAGTGATCTTCAAAGGCATGGCTATTTCATGATTGAATCTCTCTTCATTGTTGTATGGCCGAGCTTTTAAAAACCTAAAGAATGGGTAGAGTTCTCCCACTGAGTTTTGCATTGGAGTCCCGGTTAATATGAAACGATATTCAGCCTTCAAACAAGTTACTGACTTGGCATTCATAGATAATTTGTTCTTAATGGCTTGAGCTTCATCCAAAATCACACGATTGAAAACTGCATCTTTGGCGTAAAAGGGTGAAACATATGATCTTCCTCCTGAATTCAAATCTGGTAAAACATTTTGTCTCTTGGTGACTTTGGATTCTTCAATGGCTTCTTTAAAATGCTTCTTCCATTCTGAAGCTAATGTCCCATAGGAAGTTAATACAATGTCATATTTGTTTAATTCTGAAAATGTCTTGAGCAATTTCTTATCCTTGCCATGGAAAACACCCACTGTGAGTTGGAACTCTTGGTTTATCTTTGACTCGATTTCCAGAGCCCATTGTCTAAGTAAAGAAACAGGTGCAATGACTAATGAAGCACGTCTATTGGTTGATTGGGCTTTATTATGAAGTATTAATGCAATAGTTTGCACTGTCTTACCTAAACCCATATCATCAGCAAGAATACCTCCTTTGAAAGTACTTTTCTCCATTTCCACAAGCCACGCTAACCCTCTTCGTTGATGCTTCATTAGTTTGACCTTCATTTCCTTAGGAGTTTGAGGTAGCTTACTATCATCAAGATCTTCTTCATCATACATTTTGGACATCCATGCCTTCATTTCAGGTTCAGTCAACTGTTCATTTCCTGCTGAATAAATGTTTGGCACATATGTTACCGGTGCTGCTACTGCTGCTTGTTGGTTATTAAATAATGAGTTCCTGAATTGAGAAGCTGCACTGTTCAATGCAAATTCCAACTTTCTTCTTAATTGAAAACATTGGTTATCTAGTGATGATTTCCGTCTCTTTATGGTATCTAATTCCAGACTTACTCTGGTATACTCTGATTGTGCCTTATTGTAATCTCTTTCCACTTGATCGTATTTGCTTTGTATAGATTTAACCAATGATTTAAGGCCATTCTTTCTAGCGTTCGTCTTCTCTATTCTGATGCTTTCAAATTGGATCGAAGCAGCTTGGAATAACTGTAGTGCACTTTTAATGGCACTATTAAACGCAGGGATCTTCAGGGCCAAACCTGAACGTTCTTCCTCTAGCATTGATAGCCTGACTTGTAACTCTCTCCGAGCTGCTTCTTCTTGAGCAAATGCTTCATTCACATGCGGTACTGCAACAGGGACATTATGTAGTTGGCGGTGGCCGTGCACACTGCCTTGGTCTGGGGGGAACAGTCCTGGCATCGACGACATAAATGAAGATTGTTGATGTTGATGCTGAGGTGGGGGACTTTGAGGGTACATTTCAAAGGTTGACTTCTTAAAGTGGGTTGATTTCTCAGCTGCTTGGGGATCTAGTATAACAATTTCATCATCATCATCATCATCATCATCATCACTAACCTTGCGTAGAAAGTCCATGCCACTGACATTCGGAGGTCTCATTCCAGGACTATTAGCAGCATCGCCGTTTATCAGCACCACTGATGATTGATTGGAAGAATATATGTTCGGTAAGCTTAAGAGCAGTGCAGCGTTGGGGCCATGTCCATTATTATTATTAGTAGTAGTAGTATTACTAGTGTTATTATCTCTGTAAGAGCTAACGTCCTCCATTTCAGTATCGCTTTCACTATCACTGGTTAAGGAGATGATATTGCTGTCTAGTGGTTTCGTGGGATACTCGTACTTTGGGAACAAAGGCACACCAGAACCGTTGTTGAACTTGAAGTCAAAGTTATCGAGTCGAGGAACACTCTTATGTTTTAAGGAGTCAAGCCTACCGTTTGCCAAGGGCGGCATACTTCTGCCTTGTATTGACAGTGGATGGCGTTGTATGGGTTCATTATTGACAGGTCGCCTCGATGCGTTGGGGTCAGAATCGATGGGAATGTTCTTGGGACTGTCTGTCGATACGTTAAGGTCACTGCTGGATCGTTGTATATACCCACTCTGTTGCATTGTATTGATGTTGCCAGGTGAAGTCCCTGTGTTTAGTAGTTCGTGGTCCTTAGCCACTAACGCTTCGAGATCTATTTCACCATCACTAATAGAGCCTTCTTCTGAACTGGAATCTAGTACTATAAGTTCAAGGTCGTCCATTTGATAAGGCTAACAGAGTCTAGAATCTGTTGATACCCAGCCAAGCGCTTTAACGAGTATATCTATAGAGAATACATCTGGTTCAGTCACGATCAGAGCCACTCGCAGTCGCACCAGGACTCAAGACTCACACTCACGACTTTAGCAGAAACACTGCTGCTATCACCATGACGTAGTTTATGTGCAACGGACTGACTTTACAGACTCAGTACGCTGTACTGTACTGAGGCGGGTGTATGCTGCTGCTTTGTACTGGTGTATGTATTTACATCATCGCTCTAACTGGTTGCTACTACTGACTCTTTGTACTATTGACTGCATGACATCAGATCTTATCTCCGTTCTCTTCAAGAATCTTATCCAAACAAATCTCCAACTCCGATAATAACCGCTCATTATTCTCTGCAAATGCTAATCCTCTTTGATAATCAGCTCTGGCATCTTCATAATTCTCCAAAAAGTAATTGGAAACTCCTCGTCTTAAAAAGTTATCTGGTGCATTGATTTGCATATTTAAAAGTAAATCAGCATCATTAAAAGCTTTTAAATACTCCTTAGTTTTTAAATAGGCATCAGCTCTGCTCATTAAAAACGGTGTCAATTCTTGGATTGTACCTTGAAAGGCTTCAAATTTCAGTCTTCTAACTATCATTTCAATCCCAAGTGAAAATTGTCTGGCAGCTGCTTCGTAGTCGCCCTTTCTAAACGACCCTACTCCACTCTCATACATCTTCATAATCATCTTACTCATGTCTTTATTAAAGCTTTCTTGTGATGGTGGAGGAGGTACTTCGTTGCCATTACTTATTAATTCGCTGGTCAAAGTGTTGAGTTGTTCAAGTTCGAGTTTTATATCTGGTAAATCCGTTCCTTCGGGCAAAGAAACCTTCTTAGTCTTAGGGTCATACACAAGTTCAAAACCTCCCATAACAGTCGTCATTGTTACTAATATAAAGATAGATAAACCTTTGCAACAACATCTACGACTAACTATTAGCTGGCAGTTTTAACAGAAAAATACTAAAATCGTATCACGTGCTCTGTCACGTGATTGTTGGCACAAATGAATCATTAGTGGCTGCGAAATTAGATAACGCTTATAGCTACGCTTATTACTTAGTTCATGACTACTAATACCGTGGATAAGCTTATTGGTGTCAGAAAAGTTTTGGCCAAATAAAGAGTTTACAGTTGAATATCCAGTTCTTTTGTACTTGTTTTATCCGTATTTGTCTGTTAACGTTCATTATCTCAGCGACTGCGCTATGCCAGGTGCTGATAACGAGTTCTATAATGACAGTATAGGCGGGAGTACAATAGTTAGTCTTTCTAGTAAAATGATTTTGAAGAAACTAAGACCAGGGAGCATACCTTTGAGATATACTAGAGATATACCAGAGAATTTTGATGACATTAAAGATGTTTCAGATACTCCTATGATGGTACCATTTCCATCTGTTCCATCAAAGCACCATAGAATGAAGGTGTCCAGAGCTTTGATAAAATTGTTTCATAAACTCAATTGGCTCAAACCTCATTCACATAGTTCGCCAGACTCAAAATCAACTAAAACTCATTCCAAAGGCGCTACAAGGTCTTTAGGTCACTCCAAAGAAAGTTGTACGGCTAATAATCCACTAGGTTGGTTTCATCCAACAGTTAGCATTCATCCACTTGAAACTTCCATAAACGAATCATATGAATCACTTGATACATTTGCTCCATTTTCACCAAACTTTGATGGATTGGATTCTATGATATTTTCACCCACTAATCATCGACCTTCAATTTCTGATTTCCCTTCCATAGATCACTGCGAACGCAAGCGTGGAAATGATCTTTCTCTGGGTGCCAGTTTAGTTTCAGAAACTATAGCCCTATCATTTACAGATGGTACTACTGCTAGAATTAGAGCTCTATCAACTAAGTCGCTGAGCCCAATAATTAACTCAACACTCAAAGGGAAGTCCCCTCATGTGAACTTTGCTTCTCCGTTGATAAGAAATCTGTCAAAGAAGGTAAGCCAAACTTCATAAGAGTAGTACAAATATACCTTAACAGTCAACTAGTCAGTAATAAAACTTTATATACCAATTCATTCAAACTTGATATGATTATTACTTAACAATGGAGATCTGGAGTAGTAGGAAGCTCGGATTATCAAAAGTCGTGTTACACTCAATAAATATACTAACTCTTAGTGTCATATATATATATGTGGACTAAAGATGCTCAAAATATATAACATCATCGTCTCTACCACTCCCTCTTAGCTCCTTAGCGTCACTCGGCTATAATTATAACCTAACGATCGCTGTCTAAATCCCAGCTGGGCAATTTATGACCATTACTATCAGTAAATCGTCTCCTGCATATACCGTATAAGAGCCTGAGTCATAACTGGGTCAATGATATTCAGCAAATTAACATTCTTTTCATCTTTCTTCCAACAGTACATAGAACTATGTTTGACCTAAAAACCTTGATCAGACCCAATATCTTGAAGTTAGAGCCATACAGATGTGCCAGAGACGATTTCAAAGAAGGGATATTACTAGATGCCAACGAAAACACCATTGGACCAGCAGTAGCAGATTTGAGTCCTGAAGAAGATGAATTACTGTTGAACAGATATCCAGATCCTCATCAAGTTGAATTGAAGCAACAAATTGTTGATTTCCGGAACTCTGAAGCGCTTTCTGAATTGAAGAATTTTGAAACTGATAAGCTTACTCCAGATAATTTATGCCTAGGTGTCGGATCTGACGAAAGCATTGATTTACTATTGAGATGTGTATGTGTTCCTGGTAAGGACAAAGTATTGTTGTGTCCACCAACATACGGAATGTACTCTATTTGTGCTACTGTGAATGAAGTTGAAATAGTTAAGGTACCATTGACTACCCCAGATTTTCAAGTTGACAACACTAAAGTCTTGGAAGCTGTTACTGCCGATCCGAATATCAAGGTCTTGTATATTACTTCCCCTGGTAACCCAACAGGTAAGCTAGTTGCCATTGAAACCATACTTGATTTAGTTGAGAAGTGTAAAGCTAATTGGAATGGGGTAATTGTTGTTGATGAAGCATACATTGATTTCGCTGCACTTGATCAAAATGGTAAGAGCAAGTCATTATCTGTTTTAGTCAATCAATATCCTAATTTGGTTGTATTGCAAACTTTATCCAAGTCCTTTGGTTTAGCTGGTATTAGATTAGGGGTCACGTATGCAAACACAACTTTGATAAGATATTTAAATGCAATGAGATACCCTTACAATATCTCTTCTTTGACTGCCAACGTTGCTATAAGAGCATCCAATAAAGAAGGGTTGTCTACAATGAAGGAATATTGTAGCCGCATTATTGAACAACGTGCAAGTGTCTTGGAAAAGCTCCAGGCTTTTAAAGGTGTGGGGAAGAACCTTGGAGGGTTGGATGCCAACTTCATTTTGGTAGAATTCTTAGACAAGGAAGGTAAACCCTCTAATGATGTGGCTAAGAAAGTGTATCAAATATTAGCTGTTGATAATGGAGTTGTGGTCAGGTTTAGAGGTAGTGAATTGAATTGTACCGGTGGATTGCGTATTTCAATCGGTACACCAGAAGAGAACAAAACATTACTTGAAAAATTAGACAAGGTTTTACAACAGGTTAACGGATTCAACTAAATAGACGTATTATTTATATATATGTAAGTAAGCACATTGGTAGTATACTGTAATTTATGTCCGGGTAACCCCCTAATGAAAAATTTCCTTTACAAAATTTTTCATCCAGTCAAGTTGAGAGACACATAATACAAAACACTTGACTAGTGGTCACGAGCAGGCTAAACTTGATAAATTGACGTCGTCATGGCCAAACAAAACTTTATAGGGCTTGTTGTTTCCCAAGGGAAAATGAGTAAGACCGTTAAGGTCAGAGTGCAAACCAAAACATACAACAAGAAGATTCACAAGGAAGTGTTGAAGAGAAAAGATTATTTAGTGCATGATCAAGGAGAGATCTGTAGAGAAGGAGATATTGTACGGATAGAATCTATTCCCAAGATATCGGCCAGAAAGTACTTTGCTATTGCAGAGATCAAGGTTAATAAGGGTCAACAATTTGCAAGATATGAACAAGAAGCTAAGGAAAGATTAGCTGACAGAGAACAGAGTATTTTACAAGAATTTTTGGACAGAAAGGATAGAACCGATAACATTATAGTTCAAGTGGAAGACTTGAGAAAGTTGGATCAAATATCACATAATTTCCAGTCTGGAACCGTTACCCCTGAAGGTAAGGAAGAATTGATAGCCCAAATTGAGGAAATCAAGGCCAAATATTCCATCAAATCATGGCCCACTACAGAACCTGTGTTATCTTTGGAAGTAAGTGAAACAGAGAAGGATTTAGGAGTCATTGAAAACAGAGCGAAGAACATTAAAATCATTTTGGATAAGTTATTGAATGAAGAAGGTTACTCCCAAGAACGTACAAAGATATTAACACTGTTAAGCAAGAGACCGGTTTCGGAGATTCCAGCTTTCACTCAAAAAAATTTGTTGAGAAAATATATCTTAAACCCTGAGAATGAGTGTCCTGTTACTTTGTAATAATCATAAGACAACTTCACTATCATCATGTTTCACTGTTATTTTCTTATAGATAATGTACATAGTTCAAGAGTTATATTAATGCGTGAAGCACTAAATTATTATTATGAGCGAAGACCTGTGTGTAAGTTTACTGAATTATGTCAGAGACATTGCGGAGTCATGTATGCATACTTCTATACGGATAAATTATAACCGTACAACCAAAGGACAAACTATACCCCGAGAATATTGCTGTAGCCTTGTATTTCTCCGACCGGACAATATCTTATATTCAGTATAATCTTACAGCTAATCCATACAGCTAATCCATATATAAGCCATCCATACAGAACAATACAGTTAATCATACAATTAAACCATCCAGTTGATACGTACGTTAATCATACTGTTACTCCGTCCACATATACAGTTAATCCATTCATAGTATGACATTGAGATGGCACCAAGCTTACGCCTTCGGAAACAGGTAAGCAAACTTAAAGATCAAATACACCCCGGGATCCAAAAAATAGTTACTGTTAACAAATGGGATAGTCTCTCTAATGAGGCTCTGGCCTCTTATCATAAGAGATTTGGTCCCATTGTTACTGAAGTCGATGATAGCGATTATGAATCTGCAGTACCATTGGAATTGACAGTTGATGTGCCCATAAAAGCTTTAAGTTTATTAAGTGAAGATCCAGGAACATTTTGGTTCCCCTTCTGGTACTTTATATCCGCCTATTTCCCCTTGATATCCGCATGTTTGGGACCCTTTGCCAATTCGCTTTCTATTATTGGTCTAATAGAGCATTGGAGAGTGGATTTGGCCACGGGGTTAGGAGTTAACGAGAAGAAACATGTCTTAGAAATGAACATTACCTCTTTGGTATTGGGTCTTTTGGGTAACATGTCACTCTTGATGAATTTTGCTGGCAAATCAGCCTATATATTCTCTCAAATAGTATCTGTGCTATTCTATATTACAGCCAGTGTTTTATTGGTGATTGCACTTTTAATCACCAATACTGACTTTTTAGGTCCAGACCCTCTTTATGGCCGGACAGAGGGGTTCTGGTTCGCTGTGTTTACTTCTGGGTTCTACTTTGCTTGTTCAGTTTGTTTAACGATCAACTTTTTGGGTTATTTGTTGGGGAAATACCCTCCCACGTTCAACTTAGACGTTAAACAAAGAAGATTGATGTACTACACAGTAATGTTTTGTACCTGGTGTGTCATTGGAACAGTCGTATTGCATAAACTCTTTCACCAGAATTATCTGTATGGGTCTATGTTGTATTACTGTATCGTTTCCTTTTTAACCATTGGATTAGGTGACATTGTCCCCAAAACAAATGCTAGTAAAGGTGTGGCGTTGGCAATGTCGCTTGTGGGGGTCATTTTGATGGGGTTAATAGTTGCTCTGATTCGGCAAGTGGTGTTATCTACCATAGGCCCGACTTTATTCTGGCATAGTATCGAAAAGAATAGGAAGAAGTGCTTGAAAACCTTATCTTCGAGACATAGGAAACTCACTGCGGAAGCATCGTTTTATCGTATGAGGCTTATTAGAAAGGAAGCGAAAATCAGCCAATTGAATCGTTCATTACTTAATGATATTCTTTTCTTTCTTGTGTTTTGGTTTGTTGGAGCGTGTGTGTTTCATTTCACTGAACAGTGGGCCTTTTTTGATGCCATTTATTTCTGTTTCTTGTGCTTATTGACTATTGGATATGGAGATTATGCACCTGTTTCGCCATTAGGTCGAGTGTTTTTTGTTTCATGGGCCGTTTCTGCAGTTCCATTGATGACTATTTTGATCTCGAATGCTGGAGATAAACTCTTTGCTATTTCTGAAAACATGAATGAATTCATTAAGAAATACTTGTCGATTCAATCACGATCAGCTCGAACTGAAATTAATGAGAGGATTTCTTCGGGTATTATTTATGGTGATGGTGATGAAAGTGACTTAGAGAGCGAAATACGCCGTGATTTCGATATGACTGCCACAGGTCAAGATGAAGGAAATGATGGGGATCACACAGCTGCAGAGGGGGGTATGCCTACGGTTAGTCGATCTCAAACACTAGCTGAGCTTGAAAATTTGCTTCAGAGTATTGCTAGAGAACCAGGAGCACCATCTGAAGATTACGTCGTATCCAAAGAAGATTGGCAACAAGTTAAGGAGAAAATAGATGAAAGACTTCAAAAGAGACAAGCGTTGTATCGCAGTATTTTCCGATACATTAAGGCTCTCAAACCATTGATAGCCGATAGTATGGTTGAGCCACACAAACGGTACGAGCATAGTGAATGGCTTGATTTAATGAAGCTTTATGAAGACGAAGCACCGTCCCCACAACCGGCTCTCGCAAATGGTAGAGCGCCGGTGGAGGACGAGTTGAGATCAATAGATTCTGCGCCAGTATCAGCTGCCCCGACGACTAATACTAAAGTTACACCGTTTGACATTAGAAATAGTGCGAATTTCTGGCTATCAGACGAATCTCCATTACGATTACCGCTTCAAGAACCCAACTACTTGATCATGAAGTTGTTCTTCAAAATGGATCAAGAGTTGAACGAGTTGATCGACATCGACGTGGGAGACATGGCGCTTATAAGCAAGTTGGCTTACTCTGAATTATCTTCAGATACTCAACGCACTGAAGCCATGAATGAAATCCTTGATCGACGAAAAATACAGTTTGCGTCGTGAAGCCGTGTGTTGTGACGCTTCATGACGTGCGGTATCCCGGAATGTCGCACAGATAAGAAGTGCAGTATCGCCATGATGAATTTCTTGGTTCCCTGCCACTGCGACTGCGACTCCCACTGCCCAAATCAGATGCCATGACTGCGACATTCCAGTGCCCCACGGATAAAAAGGAGTGTGCTGCCCCCCAGTGTAATATCATCTTACGTGTAACATATTCTAGTTTACATCACGTTTGAACCAACATTAGTACGGACATTACTGCTAACCTCTGTACGCCTTACACTTATCTTATCGCTCTGTACACGTTGTTATCAACGCAAACAATAGTCGCGACATAAATCACACTTCAGTACTTTTTTACACCGAAACTGAGTCAATCATTCGAATTAGACAGCATCGAAAGTATGCTGCTAGACGACCTGAGTGGAAGACCGTCTAGCGATGATGAAGATCGAGATCCTCATAAAGTCCATTTCAACCCGCCAGTGTTCACATTATGGAAGGGACGCTTTGTAATTAGATTATCCTTCATACGTTACGTGACATTCACCATAATAGGGATCTCCCTTTTATGGCCCTGGAACGCCTTCTTATCTGCTTCTGCTTATTATGGTGAACGGTTTGCCAACTCGCCAAAGTTAGTCAAGGTTTATTCGTCAACCATGATGTCTGTTTCCACTGTGACCTCGACCTTGTACAACTACTACTTGTCTCAATCTCAAACAGGAGTCAGTTATAACCATAGATTGAACTTGGGTTTGGGGATTACTATTGCCATTTTTGTTATTATGGCCATCCTGAGTATATCTGAAACCTTTATAAGTATGGGAGACGAGTCGTTTTTCACCATGTTGATGCTTATGGTGTTTGTGTCTTCCTTGGCTACTTGTTTGGCTCAGAATGGGACTATGGCTATAGTCAACGTGTTGGGTGGTGTATTTGCCAATGGGGTTATGGTTGGCCAAGCTATAGCAGGTGTTTTACCGAGTATTGCCTTGATCTTATCGATTCTATTGGTTGAACATGCCAACCTCAAAAAAGGTGATGGTGATGATGATCCCCAATATCAGCCTGTTGAAAAGAATTATGGGGTATTCATCTATTATATTACCGCCAGTATAATTGCCACCATTTCCATGCTTCTATTCTACTGCATCAATTACTTTGAGCTGGAAACGAACTACAGTGCTCTCCATATCAATGATGATGATACAGAAGCAGTTGCAGCCAGCAATCTCTATATGGAAACAGAAATAGAAGACGGAGCAGAAGAAGAAATTGTTCAGAAGGCTCATGTCCCCTTTGGATTGTTATGGAGCAAATTAAAGTTGATTGTTATGACCATCTTTTTTACGTTCAGTATAACATTAATCTTCCCCGTATTTGCGTCTACGGTGACTTCTATCCACAAGGATGAATCCAAGCACGTTTTCTTCCAAAATAGTATTTACATCCCTTTCATTTATTTGATTTGGAATTTAGGTGATTTGACCGGAAGAATCTTGTGTGGCTACAGGTTTTTCATTATCACCAACCCCAGACTTTTGATTTTTTATTCCCTTTGCAGAATCTTGTTTGTGCCGTTATTCTTAACCTGCAACATCAATGGCAACGGAGCGGTGATGAAATCTGATTTTTGGTATATTTTCTTACAGTTGGTGTTTGGAGTCTCCAATGGTCAGCTTTGTACATCATCTTTTATGATTATCCGAGACTATTGTGATACTGATGACGAGAAGGAAGCTGCTGGAGGATTCTCAACCGTGTTTCTAAGTGTTGGGTTGGCTGTTGGTAGTCTTTTCAGTTACTTATTAGTTGCAGCCATTAGTTAAAGCAGGAGTGTATATTCATATAGGTATTTTTATTAGAATTATTCCGAATACACCGTAGGAATTATCACCTAGTTTTTCCGCACCGTCACTCTTGATCACTAAGGAGCACTACAAGTGACAGTGACCAGTTCATCAGTGACCAGTCCAATCAGTAGCCAACAGTTCCGTGACCATCATGTCGTTCTGGGATAATAACAAAGACTCCTTCAAAGCTGCCGGGGTAGCTACGGCTAAAGGTATTGGTAGAGGAACTAAAGCTGTAAGTAAAGCAGGGTATAGAACCTACAAGAACCACAAGGGAGGTCAGCCAACGGAAGGAGAAGAAAATCACGTTGTACATGATGTTACATTGCCACCAAAACCAACCAAGGATCAATTGGCAACGTTCCAAGCTCCTCCAAGAAGAAATGTGCCGGCGTTCCAGCCTCCTCATAGAGGCGAAACAAGTCAATACACAGCCTTGGTTGCACAACATCAAGCCAATTTAGCTCAACAACCTCAATTGGAGTCTCAGGCTCCCCCTCAGTTCTACAGTCAGCCTATGGCTCAGGGTCAGCCTCAGGAACAGGTGCTGTTTTCCGCTCAACCTCAAACCGTAGAGATTCCCCCACCCCAACAGCCCCCTGTGTATCCACTGACTGATCAATTGGGTTATCTGGTTTCAACACCTCCAGCAGTTCCAGGGAGGCCTTTACCTGCAATTCCTCCTGTTGCAACTCCTCATGTATCAACGGATGGTACTCAACCCGCTGCCACTGCAACGCCTAACCCGGGGTTTATGCAAAATGCACAACTGAATGTCAACCATTTGGCAAACGTGGGCAAAGCGGCCCTGCTTTTAGGTCAATATGCTCCCCAACAACAGCATCAACCGTCATCAGCTGGTCCTCAATCAACTCCAGCCGGTCCTCAACCATCTTTCAGTCAGAATTTGAACACTGCTGCCACAGGTTTACTGCTGATGGCAGCATTACTGCAACAGTTCAATCTGGTAATGTCCCAACAACCACAACAAGATCAGCAGCAGTCATTTCAACAGCAACAACCCCAGCAACCTTCCGCCAACCAACAGCCGCTAAGTACTCCGACTAACCCAGCCCAACCTTCAACTGGATATGGCACGTTACCATTGCCAGTAAGGCCTACAGCTGAAGCAACAACTGTTGTTCCAAATAATGAACATGGTGGCCAAATACAACCTCAGACTGGTAACAGTTATCTACCACAAACAAATGAACAACCCAATGTTTCTCACCAACCTGGCTATGATATTCCACTGCCTGCTTATGGTGCTCAGTTACCCGTTTATGCTCCTCAACAGTCTATTGGTTCACAGAATAGTGTTCCTCAATCTTTTGGTGCTCAACCTCGTCCAATTCCATCTGCACCAACGTCATTGAACCAAGTTCCTTCGAATGCTACAGCACCCCCCGAAGTGAACCCAAAAAAGCCTTTGCCCGATCCAACTTCGTTTGCACCTCCTCCAGTTCGCAGAGACCGTGGTACCCAGAATAACCAAAAGGAGACTACCAATGTTCCTTCTTCACCAGGGCCAATCATTGCATTAGGACAAGGACAAGCACAAGGGCAAGGAACACCTCCAGCTTTACCGTCAAGAACTCTGACTACTCAAATAAATGATCAACCTGCTGTGACGAACATACCGCCGGTTGTGTCTCACACTGCTGACTCAACAGAAAATGCTCCTGTCAAAAAGCTGTTTGACCCTATGGCTTTTCCACCACCACCAAAGAGAGTTTCTGCTCTGACAACACCAGAACCATTAGATAAGCCTCAATCAGACAAGGATACTTCAACTTCCAATTCTGTTCCACCACCAAAACCTTCTAAGAAGCCACCACCTTCCAAACCATTAAAGTCTCATAGCAAATCCCCTGAGCCAATTCAACGTCTCGAAGATCCCAAAGTAAATATAACGCCACCTCCAAATTACACTGATGAGATTGCTTCAACTTTCACTAATGGAAAGGGCTTGAAACACACTTTACCTCCTGAAAAGCCACAGGTTTCTCCTTCTGATGCACCAAAACCATTTACTGCATTGAAGCCTGTTAAGCCAATTGCTTCTAAACCAAAGATTATTGAAGTTGATACAGATACAAGTGTTCTTCAAGCACCAAACGTAAAGCATTTGACTCCACAGCCTGCAAAGCCTCTTAAACCGGTGCCCTCAGAGCCTACAAAAACACTTCCTAAGGATCAACCTTCTAATCTTTCTTTTATGGATCAGCTTAATCTGGTTTTGTCTCCCGGGAATAAGTCAAAACCTTCACCTCCGGTAGACTCCATGTCAATGCCATCCAAGCCACAGAAACCAGAATCTATCGATGCTCCACCGAAACCACTGAAACCTCCAAAGAAGCCTGAACCTCCAGTTCTAGAACCTGCAACTCAAAAAGACAAGAATAACGTGGCTAGACAATCACCCAACCCTCCACCGCCTCCACGTTCTCGAAACTCTCCTCAAGCACCATTATCGCCAGCTACTACATCAAATTCAAACTCAAATTCCACACATGTACCTCCACCTCCACCTCCAAGAAATTATAACCGGGCAAAGGCTGCTTTACCTCCTCCCAAAAAGAGCGGGCCTCCAGAACTTGATTTGGAATTGACTACTGGATGGTTTACTAATCTTCAAAGTCCGTTACCTAAGTCATTGCAAGGGTTAAACAATTCTACTTCATATCTGTATCTGCTGGTGGGAGGAACCACAAAACACGTTAGAACAATCACAGTTAGACTCTTTGACTTGGGTATTGTTGCTTACAAATTTGAATGGTCTGATAACAATGTTGCTGGGGTTGTAGTGCAAATTGAGAAGTATATTCCTTCCCCAATTGACACCAAGATTCCTACTAAACAGGAACTAGTTTCCTACCAGCAAATATATGGAGAGCATGTTGCCGCTTGGTCTGAGCAACAAATGGGTAAGCAAGTCGGTAGAGGAGAGTGTTGGGATCTTGCTCAACACGCCTTAGAGAAGGGCTGTGGAAAGCATGCTTTTATATCTACATATACGCACCATGGATTCCCAATTATTGAGATTGAAGCCACACCTACTGGGGGGTTGAAGTATTTACGGTCCCAGCTTGATGAAGTCAAAAGGGGCGACATTCTTCAGTTCAAAACGTGTGTCTTTGAAGATAAAACTACTGGGGTCACAACTACAGCTGGAGCACCAGATCATACTTCTGTGGTGACCGCAACATTTAATGGGAAAATTAATGTCGTACACCAAAATGTTGGCGGTGTTAGAACTGTCATGACTGGCTCCTATACATTGGCCAACTTGGTCAAGGGTACTGTTACAGTCTATAGACCTGTGCCTAGTGAATGGGCAGGGTCGTTGTAAGTTTGGGCCGTAGTGCATATTTGAGCCACTTGTACGGGAGTTGTGTGCGCTACCATGCAAACGTTGTGATGATTTCCCAAGGTTGAAGTACAATAATGAAGCGATGAGGTAAGCCAGTCAGTTACGTTTATCAAAAGCTGATTAATAATAATGAGTGACGGAGAACAAGTAACATCTGCTCCTGCATTATCCACATATCAGGACGAGTGTACATTTTCGTATGCACAAATCCCAGAAGGTGTGCGAAACAAGCAGTATTTAGGATTAGATTCAAAAGCATCATCGGAAGACACTGTTCAAGCCATAAGACATTATTATGACTTGGATGAGTTGGTGACAATATTGGCAGAGCAGGATGAAGAGACCAAAGAACGCAGATATAAGAAAGTAACGCTCCAGTTCCCCGATGAGCTATTGGGTGACTCAGCTTGTATAGTACAGGAACTCCAACGGGAATTGGGACTCATTGTGGAGTCAAGTACAAGGACGGAGAATAGCGAACTTTGTAGTGGTCAATGCAGTTGTGGTAGTGACAATAACACTTGTCATGTCAAGAAGGATGAGTCTGAAGGACAGAAGATTTGGATATTGGCAGATACTTCCTATTCCGCATGTTGTGTAGATGAAGTGGCGGCAGAACATGTTAAGAGTGATTTGGTTATTCATTTCGGAGATGCATGTCTCAATACTATTGAAAGTCTTCCTGTGGTTTATGTGTTTGGACGTCCTATATTTGATGTTGAAGCAATTCGGGAGAGATTTGTTAGTGAATATCCAGAGAAAGAAGCCAAGATCTTGCTTATGGCAGATGCCACCAATACCAGGTATTTAAAAGGTTTGTATGAGAGGTTGCTATTGGACTATCCGAATATTGCATATGCTGATTTGGTTTTAGATCCAAAGGCAGATGCCAGAATCATAGGCTATAATCCTCAAACTGTTGTAAAGCCAATTAATTTGATGTTGAATCGGAATTTAGTTGGTATAGACTTTGAATGTGATGAAGAAGAAGAGCAAGAGGCAAGAGAGCAAGCCATTGATAGTAAGCTTTGTGAATACTCATTATTTCATATCACACAACCGCATGCTCCTCGTTTGTTACAGCTAATTACCAAATTTGAAACGGTAAAGGTTTACAATCATGTTGAAGATGAGATGTTTGAAGGTCCATTCCCCAATTTAAGAGTTAGATATAGAGCTTTGCATATGGCCCGAGCTGCTGGAACTGTTGGATTATTGGTCAATACATTATCACTTGCTAATACCAAGAACTTACTCAATTTGATGGCTAAGAAGATCAAAAAAGCTGGGAAGAAGCTGTATACTTTTGTTGTTGGTAAGCCAAACATTGCAAAGTTAGCTAACTTCGAAGCCATTGATGTTTGGTGTGTCTTAGGATGTGATCATCAAGGAATAATATTGGACCAAGATCGAGAATACTATAAACCTATAGTCACACCTTTTGAGTTGTCGTTGGTGTTAGGTGATGAATTTTCATGGACCGGTAAATGGGTTACCGATTATCAAAGAGTCATATCGTTGTTTGAGAATGGACAAGATGAAGAACCAGATCAACAAGAAGCCATGACATCCGAAACATATGAAGACATAGAAGAACCTACTTTTAATCCTGTTACGGGTCAATTTGCTGAAAGTAGACCCTTAAGAAGGTTACAATATTTACAGATCAGTGGAGCCACGGAAAACGATAGTTCGTCTACTGCAGTAGTGAAGAAACTAAGCTCAGAGGTTGCTATCAAGGGTTCAGTTTCCACATCTGCTGTTACACTTCAGAATAGAAGCTGGACTGGACTTGGAAGTGATTTCAACGAAGATCTTGAAGAGGGTAGTATTGCAGAACAAGGCAGAGGTGGTATTGCTAGAGGATATGATTATGATAAGGATATTCATGCCATTTAAGGAGTATATAAGTAGCATAGTATAATAGAATTGTTATCCCCCCAGACTGAAATATACACCGAGTGTATAAAGTAGAATAATCAATCAGTTATACTGAAATATACTCACCCCGGACTGAAATTTACACCGACAATATATACTCCACAATCTGTACTTTTAACACTGACAACTATCTAATATTTCCATTATAACTCGTCGCTATGGATATTGATCAAATAGTGGGTTATTTATGGAGCCAAATCACTCTTATACAATGTCTAGGGTTCCTTTTTTTGGGCATTACCAGGCACGTGCTATGGTTAGCTTTGGTGACCCTAACTTTTACATGGAAACTGATTCATGAGCTCATAGTAGATTACAATACCTCGAGCAAATGGCCTGGAATCACCAGTAATGATATAGCACTTGTCACTGGAGGAAGCCATGGGTTAGGAAGAGCTATAGTGAACAACTTACTAGAGAAGAACGTCAAGAAGGTGATTATTTTTGATATTGAGCCTCCTGGTAGTAGTGATGCTCGCTGCGAGTACGTTAAATGTGATTTGAATGACTCCAACGACCTCAGCACTAAGATTGATAGGCTCGTCGGTGAGTTGGCGTCTAAGGATCAACATATCAGTATACTTGTTAACAATGCTGGTATTCGGATCAACGGATCGGTGCTTGAAGTCAGTGAAGACGACATTAACAGATCAATGCAAATCAACTTTGTATCGCCTGTATTGCTCATACAACGAGTGATCAAGCAGTACATGGCAAAGAACAATGGTACGACTACTACTACTACTACCGGTTCCACCAGTACTGCTGCTATGTCTCCATTGACTATTGTTAGCGTTGCCTCTGTACTCGGATGGATATCACCGTGTAGACTATCGCTATATTCTGCGGCCAAGGCGGCCCTCATCAACGCTAACCAATCGTTGATGCGAGAATTAAAAGCTTACGACCAAATAAGAATTTTGTATGCTACGCCGGGCCAATTGGACACACGGATGTTCGCCGACGTCGAGCCACCCAAACAATTCTTTGCACCGGTAGTGAAGCGGGACGACTTGGCTAAGGCCATTGTTGATAGAATAGAACGGGGACAACAGGGTAATCTATGTAGACCCCTTTACACCAATGTTGTTCCGTTGGTATCGGCCTTGCCGTTACCGCTACAGGACCTAATAAGAGACATTACAGGGATAGACAAGTGTATATAGACATATACGTATGTATGTATGGATACCCTCTTTTTTATTCCTCTTTCTTCTGCACCTTTTCAAGCTCAGTCCTGAACAACTCAACAACCGTTTGACTCTGAAAATAGCCAGCAGTGTCAAACATCTTCATAAACTCCCATTTGGTCTCACACTTGACTCCATCAACATCAATGGTCACGTTGTATACCGGGTCATACTTTGAAGGGGTCGATGTCGATACGTGGATCTTATTCTTTGCGTCATTACTACCAACGAACTTAACATTGGGGTTCGCTCTGTCGATCATCCATAGTATTAACGACACGATACCATATACCACCACACCAATCAAAGTGACGGTTTTGGTTTCGTTGAAAGTATACTTTTTATCAAGATAGAATAATCCGGCCGATATGGCTACGGTGAAGAGTCCAAGGGCAAGTTTGGTGTCGACTAGTTTGAAGTCTTCCTCGTACCCCAATTGGCCCAAGACATTGGCAAGGTTTTCGTCGGTGGTGTTACGCAAGTCCGCCACGGAACTAGACAAGGTTAGTAAGTAGAAGGAATTGGAGGATAACGAGTCAGAATGTGACGTGTCAGACGTACTGGATGTTGGTTTGTTTTATCGCCATTGTTAGTTAGCTATGGACAAGTGTTTGAAGCTGACGTGGTGTTAGATTCAAAGAGGTTATACTAGTTAGTGAAGCGCTACCAATTTGAAATGTGGTAGCGCGTATGGATGTGGGCAGACGGTCTTCAATCCTAAGAGTCCCCAGTAGACACCGAACAGACAACAGATATTAAACACACAGCTAGCATGCATTCAACTGGCAGCAAATGCACTCTAGATAAGCATATTTTTGTTCCAGTCTTATATTTTTACTCAACGTTTAAATGAGAAGGTTTAAATGAGAAGGTCTTGCACCCTAATGAAAACATTGCTGCAAAATCTGAAGTGCACCACACCAACACCGAACAAAAGCCGAAAAGAAAATAGACAGACGTTGAACAGACTGCTGGCAGACATCAAAAAGACATTGACCTGACACTTACGAGACAGCCAGAATAGCATAATACTAATTCTCACGTGGTGATTGGAATATGGAAATATGACACTGAAAACGGTAAGTATGCAAAATAGTCTAGTAAACATCTATATGCGGATTAATTTCGGATAAACTGGTTTCTAGTGCTATTGTTTATTTTATGCTATACATTTTTTATTGTCATACTCATTATAATAATTGAAGAACTACCTTCTTCTTGCGTCCCTTCTTCCCGTTGTTTTGTTTCTTGAAATCTTCCCTAGCCTTACGGATCATCTCGTCTGCATCCCAATCATCCTCAATAGAATCTTCAGGTACTTCGGCTTTTGGAATCTGCGTTCCCCAAATAGTAGTGGTCATTTGACCGGAAAATCCTCCACTGGTTGATCCTCTCGCTTCCGGTGTAATACTTGACGTAGTAGACGAAACATCCGACTCTCTACGTAATAATGGTGGAAGTTCACGATGATCAACTATGCTAAGGGTACCTAAATTCCCATCATACCCATAATTATTATCATTATCTTCATCATTATGGGGATGCGGATTATTCTCTCTTTCAAAAAAGTTTCTGGTTCTTGTCTCTTGCTCATTTAAAGCTCTAATTCGGTTCTTTTCTTCTCTTTTAAACTTCCTAGATGAAGTACGCGATCTGTGGGCTAAATCATCTTCAAATAAGGTCCATGTTTCTTGACTTAAGTATTCATTCCCCTTCCAGTTGCATTCTATAAAGCCAATGGTAGTTCCACAGGGCAAATGATTCAAATACTTGTATCTTGTCAAGGCATTTTCCTCAGTTAATTCCTCGTATCTAATATTTTCAATCTTAGCCACTAGTGATGATGGCATGTTAGAGTACTGGTTATCATAGTTGGTCTTTAATATCTTAACGTCCAAAGGTGATAACACATAAACAGATTGAGCATTAAATCCTGCTTCATAGAAATAATAGAAATCATTATTATTACTTCTTTCTTGTTCCATGGCACGGGTATTTGGTTTCTTGGGTTCTCCAAACTTTTGCTGCCATGATTGAATATCATTGTCAATGTCCTTAATGGCTAGTTTGATGTATTTGTCATCGATGTTGTACAAGAGTTTCTCCTGTTCAAACTCGTGTAAAATTTGCGTCTTTTCCAATTCATACAAAGAAACGAGATATGCCATATCACCTTTGAAGATACGCAGATATTGAGAGAAATCAGGGACATCATTATCACCATCATTAGACGAGATCCATGGGAAATCAGGTATCAAATCTTGAAACTCGTGCATAGATTTAGGTAATGTAAGGGATCTCAGTTGAGATCGTTCCATTAAAGTTAATACAACATCATCATTGATTCTTGGAGTTTCAAATCTTTCATCAATATGATTAACAAGCACGGGTTTGATATCCCTTGTCCTTATAATGCTGGTACATAAAGGACACTCTCTATATTTTTCGACGACAGCATCTGCTTCTTGTTTCTTAGCTTTGGGGACCTCACTATCAAGTAACGAGATCAAACATGAAAGACATAAAATATGGCCACAAGATGTAAGCATTCTGGGAGCAACTGGCTGGTCAGTCAAACAGATGGGACAAGCATTACCTTTGGGAACAATGATTCTAATTATATCATGCAAATCTAAGGGAATGTTAGGATCCATAAGTTGAGTATTATATTCCTGTCTACCATCGACCACAAACTTATAGTTGACATTAATGAACGTCATTCCTTTTAAGCGGACTTTATTTGAAAAGTTATCTCCACCTCTTTTATATGGTCGACTGTTGCCACCTCCACCTCTTTTGTTGGCCATCAGGTGTTTCTCTTGGTACTCCTTCAGATCTTTATACGATTGGAATTGGAAAAACTCTCCAGCATCTATCTGCTGTTTAATTCTACCCTTGCCTTTGGCCGACAGAGCCAAAATGACCTCTGACTCTTCATTATTGTAGTTCTTGGGGCCCTTTTGTCGATTTCGAGTGGTGGTTTTCACCAGTTGATGATTCTTGCGGGGCTTGGAAGGGTTCTTTGGGTAGCTTTTGTGATCATTCTGTTGTTTAGACGGAGGGTTCAAAGAATCACCCTTTGCTACCGGAACCGATGCAAGTAATGAAGAAGAATTCAGTGTCATTCAAGCCCCACTGTAATAATCACTGATAGATTTGTCCTGTACCGTATCGTACTGAACGACAGTGTGATCTACTGTACTGTAGTGTACTCTACCGTACTGTAGTATACTCTACCGTACTGTAGTGTATTCCAGAATGAGATATGAAGCTCTGAAGTGTATGATGCTCTTTGTAATATCAAAGGGTCTGCGCTTCCATTATACCATGTGGCCGCCGGCGGCGCGTGAAGTCGTGTATCTGTTCCAAAAGTTCTCGCTAAGCAAAAGCAAAGTGCCACCAAAAGACGATCCAAAAAGCCATACAAACATAGATATATATATATATATATATATATATTAGACGTGGGACGAAATCATTATGTCTATGGGAAGGGACCATGGCCATGGGTATCGGCGTTTGAACGGGGAAGAAACAAGTAGTGAGACAACGCTACTAGCCAATAGTACAGCTGATGTTACTGCGGTCAACTCTGGTGGGGATGCTGAGTCTGATATGCCATTAGAGCCACCGGATTATGACGTGGTTGGCGGTGGTACAATAGAGGAGCTTGAAATGGAAAATGAACTTTTTGATGATGCTACTACGAGGTCTACTGCTGGTGTCCGGGAGTCTTATGTCTCTCGGGCCACGATAATGACAAAGAAGTTCATCTATGTTATCAATAGAACGGTGATATCACCTGTTAGTCGGATGGTTGACCCTGTGTTTGAAGTGTACCGTTTGGCATCGCAATACTACGAGTCATGGGTCCTTAAAATAGGTAACCCCTTGGTGGTTAATCGATTGCTTTATGTGTTTATGCTTATGCTGGTGATCTTTTTCATAACCAAATATAGTGACGATGAATCTGTTAATGGAGAAACCACCGGAGCCTTGGGATCTGGAAAATTTTACGATATTGATAAAATAGGAGAATCCATAAGGGATTATATTGATCCGAAATTAATGGAAGAAAACTTGGAGTATTTATCTCTGATGCCCCATATTACGGGGACTAAAGGTGATTTGGCATTAGCCACTTATATTCAAAAATATATGAAAAATAATGGTGTTCGGGTGCTTGATTTCAATGAAGTCCAAAGTTTCTTGAATTACCCCAATGCTCAAGATACTTATTTAAAATTGGCTGATGATTCGTGGAAAGCTACTCTTTATGAACAGGGGAACTCAAATGATATGCAGTATCTCGCTTATAATCCTGACTCGTTAAACACAAATGAAGAAGTAGAAGCCGAATATGTTTATGTTCATTACGGAAGTGAAATGGACTTTAAAGCTGTGGCAGAAAAGGGCATTAGTTTGGAAAACAAAATAGTCTTGATCAGATATGGAGGTAGTGGAGAGAGTTCCCAACCTGAACTGAATAAGATATTGTGGGCTCAAAAATATAAAGCTAAAGCAGTTGTTTTTATATCCCCTCCTGTAAAGTTGGGTTCATTAGAAGTGGATGATATGATTCAAAATTTGAATGTTGCATTAACAAGAAGATGTGCTGGTGATATCCTTACTCCTGGTTGGTCATCTGAAGATGGATATGTTACCAGGCTACCATGGTTTAAATCTGATATCACTCCCAAAATACCTTCTATACCTATTTCCTGGAAAGATGGGTCCTTTTTGATTGATAAGTTGAAAGATAAAGGTGTTAAATTTGACAATGCTGTGTTCTCAGGTGATGGCTCTTCAACTAAGAAGTTAAAATTGAAGATTGTAACCGATACAAGAGCAACTCACCAAATTTGGAATATTATTGGGACTATTGAAGGACGTGAACAATCTGGGTTAGGTATAATAATTGGTTCATCAAGAGATTCTACTTGTTATGGAACAATGGAAGGGAATACAGGAAGTGTCATTATGTTAGAAATGGTTAAGATCTTCACTGCTTTACAAAGAGAGCACAATTGGTCACCTTCAAGATCAATCCATTTTGTTTCATTTGATGCAACAAATTACAATTTAGCAGGGTCATCTGAATGGATAGAGAACAAGAAGGAACGTTTTAAAAAGGAAGGATATATTTATATTGATCTTAATGATGCGATTTCTGGGGATGATTTACAAATTCAAGCACATCCTGTTCTACATGATATCATAAGATATGCCTTAGCTAAGGTTAAGGCTCAACATACAGCATCAGACAATAAAGAAAAACAAGATATTACGTTACATGATTTATACAAGAATCAGAATAATGGGCAGGACCCGATTTCATATAATATGGTTGAATTGAAGAATTATATACCATTTATTAACTTGATCAATGTTCCGTCAATAGAAATCAAGTATGGAGGATTACAATACCCCAAGGGTTCATGTTATGATAGTTTTGATAATTTCAAGAGAATGAATGTTGATAAGTCTTTCAAGAAGCATCAGGAATTGGTGGAATTGCACTGTTACATAGCTCTAGCATTAGCTGAGAAATCACTTATACCGTATGATTTCAATTCGTTGGTTAATTTCCTTCATAAGAGTGTTGATGATTTAGAAAGTTACGCTAAAGACGTCAGTGGTAATAAGTTTCAATTAGACACTAACGGGCTAAGGAAGGCTCTAGAAATATTAAGAGGTAGTGGGACTCACTTTCAAACTTGGTTAACTGAATGGACAGAATTCGTTAAGGATTCCCCTGAACCTTCTTATTTGGCCATACGTCGTTATAAATGGAATGACAATTTGGTACTTTTCAATAGCATGTTTGTTCCTAGCGATCCTAAGCCAAAGAGAGAAGGCTATTTCAATATACTATTTGGTACACCTTTTATGTCACCTGCTACTAATGAAGGTATCAAGTACAATTGGAACACATTTCCTTCTGTTAGAGATGGAATTTACGTTGGAGATTATAAGTTTGCTCAAGAGGAATGTAATAAGTTGGCTAATGTGATTATTTCTGCATCATCGGTCTTACTGGACCAGATTTATTAATAGAGGTTATATTACAATATATGTATTGGTTTTAGCACGACCATTAGAAGGTATAAAGTGATAAAAATTTTCACCACTCTTAAAGTATAATATTACTATTACTATTAGTAACAACTGATAGTAATAATACTAATAGTTATTTCAATCAGGTGATAATGTTATTAATGTATGTATTACTGCAATCACTGCATCTAAGGAACTTATATGATGATTCTTGACCCAGCTTCTAAGGCATTCGTGCCTTGGGGTCTAGACTACTTATGAAGATTATTTTTATCAAGAACCGCTACTCTGAACGTATTACTTGTATTTACATGTGATACCAAGTTTTCTAATGCATAGTTGTTGATTTTGAATGTGTTACTAACCAGAATAATTCAGACTGTTATACTGAATAGCTTAGACTTTTATATTCTTGTAGCGTAGATTGTATATCCACATCGGAGATTCGGGCCATGTTCCGATAGAAATGGGGTATGTAAAGGCCAGTGAAGGCTGTAAGGGCCTGTAACAAGTTAGGACAACTTTAAACTGGCAATCAGTAAGGTGTTATGCAATCTATTGGCTCTACAAGATGGTTGGACGTCAACTATCGGAATCTCCGACGGAATGACTTGTTATCATCGACACAAACAAATATGTTAATACTATTTGTTCGGAAAAACTTCAATCTCTACAATACCTACCATTAGTATTACTATTGTTGTTGTTATTATCTGTACTATTATTACTATCATTACGTGTTCCGATGGAAAATTGACTTCCTCTCTATTAGTACTTATTACTCTGGCAAAAACCAATATGATACACAAAATGGGCTCATCTCATCATCTGAAAAAAAAATTTGTATAAATACCAAGCGATCCTCACGTAAAGTTTTGCAGACAATCTGAGTTTGAAGCTTTCTTTCCTGGCAAAGTTTGCCGCTTTATCTGTAAACTAAATACCTCTTTTCTTTACCTTTCACAACTGTAACAGTTACTACTATGTCTTTGGATTGTTCTAGTGCCACTGCTCACTTGCAAAAGTATGCTAAGAAGGATGGTTTGTCAGCTAAAGAATTAGTTGACTCTACCAACTTTGGTGGGTTAACTTATAATGATTTTTTGGTTTTGCCAGGTTTGATTGACTTCCCCTCCAGTTGTGTCAGTTTGGATACCAAATTAACCAAGAAGATCACTTTGAAGTCTCCATTTGTTTCTTCTCCTATGGATACAGTTACTGAAGCTAACATGGCTATTCACATGGCTTTGTTGGGTGGTATTGGTATTATCCATCACAATTGTTCTGCTGAAGAACAAGCTGAAATGGTGAAGAAGGTTAAGAAATACGAAAATGGTTTCATCAATGATCCAATTGTTGTCTCTCCTGAAGTCACCGTAGCTGATGTTAAGGCTATGAGTGCTCAATATGGTTTCACTTCTTTCCCCGTTACTGGTATGTGCTTCTATGTTATTTCACTTTTTTCAAGGTCTGGTTTATTTCCTTTATTATTATGATGAACAACAAAAATTCAATTAACTTTCGTTCTACCGAGTTTATCACATCAAACGATGTTGGGGAGAAACTTATATTCTGATTCAATCAATAATAACCAGACTTGAACTTAGTTTTTATTTTGTTCTTTTTACTAACTAATTGTGTTTAGAAAACGGTAAGCTTGGTGGTAAGTTGGTAGGTATTGTCACTTCAAGAGATATCCAATTCCATGAAGACAATACCTCCAAGGTTTCTGAAGTTATGACCAAGGAGTTGATTGTTGGTGCCAAGGGCACTAGCTTGGACGAAGGTAACAAGTTGTTGAGATCTTCCAAAAAGGGTAAGTTGCCAATTGTTGATAGCAACGGTAACTTGGTTTCTTTGATCTCATTAACTGATTTACAAAAGAACCAAACTTATCCATTGGCTTCAAAGTCTTTTGACTCAAAGCAATTGCTTTGTGGTGCTGCCATCGGTACTATTGAAGCTGATAGAGAAAGATTAACCAAATTAGTTGAGGCTGGTTTGGATGTTGTTGTTTTAGACTCTTCAAATGGTTCATCTATTTTCCAATTGGAAATGATCAAGTGGATTAAGGCCAACTATCCTGAACTTCAAGTCATTGCTGGTAACGTTGTTACCAGAGAGCAAGCTGCCTTGTTGATTGAAGCTGGTGCTGATGGTTTGAGAATTGGTATGGGTTCTGGTTCTATTTGTATTACTCAAGAAGTTATGGCTTGTGGTAGACCACAAGGTACTGCTGTGTACAATGTTACTGAATTTGCTAACCAATTTGGTGTTCCATGTATTGCTGATGGTGGTATTGGTAACATTGGTCACATCACCAAGGCTTTGGCTTTAGGTGCCTCATGTGTTATGATGGGTGGTTTATTAGCTGGTACCGCCGAAACTCCTGGTGAATACTTTTACAGAGATGGTAAGAGATTGAAGACTTACAGAGGTATGGGATCCATTGATGCTATGCAAAAGACTGATACCAATGCCAATGCTTCTACTTCCAGATACTTTTCTGAATCTGATAAGGTTTTGGTAGCTCAAGGTGTTTCTGGTTCTGTTGTTGATAAAGGTTCTATCACCAAGTTCGTTCCTTATTTGTACAATGGTTTACAACATTCTTTACAAGATATCGGAGTTCAATCATTGGAGCAATTGAGAGCCAACACCGATGACGGAAAAGTCAGATTTGAGTTCAGAACTGCTTCTGCCCAATTTGAAGGTGGTGTTCATGGCTTACACAGTTATGAAAAGAGATTACACAATTAAAGGTAATATGTACATTAATATTGATTTAAAAAGAAAAAGAATAAATAATTAACTAAATGGGTTTAAATAAGTGGCTATGTAGTAGTAGTAGAGTACCCTCGAAGTTATGACCGTAATAAAGTACAGGATGGAATTCCGGGGGGGAAATTTGAACCGGAAAAATGTATTATTCCATTGCATATATCTTGGGTCTTCATTCATATTCATATCCCCAATTATTCCGTCGTAGTATCGTCAACATGAGCTACACAAACTATTCCATACCCACTAAGAAAGAACAAAATGCTAATACAAACTTAGACCAAGATCTTAAGTTATCAAGAGATCAACGATATCAGGCACGGCAATCGGAAATCAAAGATTATGTCTTTAAAACACTCGAGATCCCTCAGGAAACCATCAATGAATACAATAGATTACAATATGATCTTGTTGATATTCTAAAGGATGGTGAATTACTTTGTAAGTTGGGCCAATTGTTACCCATTGAACCTAACCCATGTCGTGGATATAAATACTCCAAGACCCCCTTTAAACAAATGGAGAACATCTCATACTTTCTTAAAGCTTGTGAAATGATCAAGTTGCCTCATGATGAAATCTTTATGACTGTTGATCTTTTCGAAAGAAAGGATCCTTATCAAGTTGTAGTTACTTTATTGTCGTTTAGTCGTATTGCCAATGAGTTGAGTCCCAATTCCTTCCCTACTAAAGTTGGACCCAAAGTTACTAAGAAGAAACCTCCCATTCCTTATAAACCACTTCATTTAAGAGCATAACCCCAAAACGTACATAGTAGTTATTATAATAGCAATAATACAAGGAATAAAGATCGTCGCGTTATTACGTAACTATATGTCACACCTGCATGCATGCCACAACCAAATCCTCATCTCATCTCGTTTCGTTTTTTGGTAAACTGAAAGCTTGATTTGCTTATTGAAAATTTTTGAAGTTGGATCATACCCAGGTCGGAAAATACCCCCCTATAAGAAGTTGTTCCGTTACTCATAATGTCAGTGTCAGACGAAGTTATCTGGCAAGTGATCAACCAGCAGTTCTGTGCGTTCAAGATAAAGACTACCAAAGGACAAAACTTTTGTCGGAATGAATATAATGTTAGTGGGTTATGCAGTAGACAATCATGTCCCTTGGCCAATGCAAGATACGCCACTATTCGGAACGTTGATGGGAAGCTTTACTTATATATGAAGACCGCTGAAAGAGCACATATGCCATCTCGAATGTGGGAAAGAATCAAGTTAAGTAAGAACTACACTAAAGCATTGAGTCAAATTGACTCACGGTTAGAATATTGGCAGAAGTTCTTAATTCACAAGTGTAAACAAAGATTAACGCGGTTAACCCAAGTGGCTATCACAGAAAGAAGATTGGCATTAACAGAAGAAGAAAGACACTATGTTGGAGTTAAACATAAGGTTAAGAGAAGGGAAGAGAATAGAGAAAGAAAGGCTTTGGCCGCTGCTAAGATTGAAAAAGCCATTGAAAAGGAATTATTAGAAAGGTTAAAGAGTGGAGCATATGGTGATAAGCCTTTGAATGTTGATGAGAGCATTTGGAAGAAGGTGTTGGGTAAGGTTGATCAGAAGGACGAAGATGAAGAGTTTGAAGATGAGAGTGACGAAGAAGTCGAGTTGGTTAGTGATGACGATAGTGATGTTGGAGAAGTTGAATATGTTGAGGATGAAGATGCTGATGATGAATTGGTTGACATGGAGGATTTAGAGAAATGGCTTGGAGATTCTAGTGCGTCTGAAAGCGAAGAAGATGATGACGATGAAGATGATGAGGAAGAAGAAGAAGGATCCAAGAAACGCAGTGGTGGTGATAGTGTCAAGAAGTCACAGACAAAGAGAAGAAGACCAAGGGTGGAAATAGAATACGAGGATGAGTCCTCCATACAGACCAATATAGCCATGTAAAGTATTTAAGAGCATATACGAACATAGCCACAAGATAAGGACACTATAGAACGTAGCACATTTGACAAGACTAAACCAGCACCTGTCTAGAGTAGTTTCTTCGGTAGCACCTGGAGCAATGATATAATGGAGTTGGCTGTCACGTGACTTGTGGTACGGCTTAAGTCCGTCTATAAACACAAGAAAACTTTAGCTTCGCCGCCACAGCAAACGGTGTTTAGGGGCCTTAGTATTGTATCAGTATTGGTCCCCAGTGTGTCATAAATAAAACTTTGTATATAGAGTGGCCGAAATTAATCAACGTCATTAGCTTCAGCTTCAAACCATAGCATGTCTGTAACCATATCAAACTCGTTACTATCAAAGGCTTGGTCAGAATGGCAGCCATCGCATATACCTACCAAAACCGTCTTACTGACGATAACAGGAGACCCCGCCAGCTTGATCTCCGTGATCACCTCCGCTGTGGGGCAAGCACAAGTCGAGACCAACTGGTACCCCTTGTTACAACTATCGCAATCCATTAGAGGTGCCCAAGCATCCTTGACTATCTTGTATGCTGAACTGGTATTGGCCACTGCGACTGACCAGAGCGTCCAACTGTTGGCCACACAAGCTATCTTCAATGCCACGCTAAACTTAAAGTCCTTAGAGTTGGAGAAGAACCCATATTCATACTATTTAAATAGACCAGGTAACATATTCTTTCTTATTGTTTTTGGGTTGATATTTGCCTTCAATACGCTCATGATCATCAAGTCAAGATATTGGTGGTACAACGTAACTTTCTTTGCGGGATATGCTCTTGAAGTTATCGGGTTTGTAGGGCGAATCATATCCTTCAATGATGTTGAAAACCATAATGCATATTTAACTCAGTTTGTGGGGTTAACCATTGCCCCTGCTTTCATTATGGCAGGGTTCTATTTCTTGTTTGCTCAATCGGTCGTTCTTCATGGTAGACAGTACTCGGTGTTGAAACCGTTATGGTATTCTTATTTGTTCATTACCACCGACATCTTGTCTCTTGTGGTTCAAGCGGGCGGAGGTGCTGCTGCTTCTATTGCTTATAATAACCATGAAGATACTAAACCAGGTACAAATACGATTCTAGCGGGTATTTGCTTCCAATTGCTTGCCATGACGGTTTTCGTTGGCTTCTGGTTTGAATTCTTAAATCGGATCTTCTTCAAAGATTGTGACAAAATCGACGATGATTCAAATCCTTATAAGAAACGGTCCGTAAAGAACTTTTTTAAGTTGTTATTGGCTACGCCGTCAGCAAGAAAGCACACAAGGAATGTATTGGACAGGTTTTATAATCCGAAATTTCAACACATTCGGTCCAGACCATTGTTTGACTGGTTCCCATTGGCTATTACCGTCAGTGTTTTGGCCGTGTATGTTCGGTGCATTTACAGAGTGATTGAATTGGCGCAAGGATGGAGGGGTTATTTGATTACCCATGAAGTTTTCTTGATGACTTTAGAAGCTCTTATGATGTCGATTGCAGGGTTGATCTTTATACCCTTCCACCCATATTTTGTGTTTGGAAAAGTTAATATTGTTAAATTGGCTTCCATTAAAAAGAGACTTGATGTTGATGACAAGGACGATACAAGTTCTTCTGAATCGAATCAACTTTCTACTCAAGTTAATGACGAAAAGTGAATGGTTGATGCAACTTTTGGCGGTTTATTTTTTGGGGATCTCAACTATAAATTTGGGCGACTAATGGATATATTTTTTATTTATTCTCTTGTTCTTTCTTTACTCTAATATACTTAGACATTGCTATTCCTACTTACCGCTATCTATACTCTATATTGTCTATCGCTAATACTATGTCATATGATCACAATCTCTTGGTTGAACTCCCCTACTACCCCTATGAACTGGACCCCTTTATCAATAGGGAGGTCAATGAACTACTCTCGAAGGGCCACATGACTTTCCAAGAGCCAATTGACGGCTTCATCGGGTTCCATCACTTGAAGTTGTGTACTGCCAATGCTAAACAATTGGCGAGTTTCTTTGTGAACATTATGGACTTTGAAGAAATCGCTTATAAGGGCTTGGAATCTGGCTCAAAGCTACTAGCAAGCCATGTGGTTAGAAACGGTAACGTTACCTTTGAATTGGTCAATACGTTGATCTCAATGGACCAAGATCAAGAGCTATGTTTCCCGCTAAGTGGTGAAGACTTTGCCGCGTTACTGAAACGTAATGGGAAATTCGCAGCCATTAAAGACCACCTTCGACATTTGACAAAGGCTCATGTGGAAGATATCGTGACCTCAACGCTGTTTGAACTTCAAGGTAGCTCTTTGAATCCTCGTTTGAAGGAGACTTTGACTACCACCATCAAAGAATCAGAAAGTTATCAGAACACTATGGCAGGTTTTGATAGCATTATCGATAATTTGGACGGAAATATCCAAGCCACTGTTCTTGAGTTAATGCAAGTGTCTTTGATCCAGAAATTCCTAAAGTATCATAATGATGGCGTCTACGACATAGCTCTTAACGTAGTAAACGTTGAAGATGCCTTCCAAAAGGCTATCAAAGGTGGTGCCCTTGTACTAGCTCCTCCTACGACGACACAAGGTAACTTTGGTTGGATCAAAAGTTGTACCGTGGCCCTTCCCGGTGTGGATATCTGTCATACATTGATTGAATGTACTAATTACCACGGAAGATATCTTCCAGGCTACATTCCATCTATAAGCGAGATTTCAGAAGCTTATTTGAACACCTTAACTCAACAACCTCCGGTGCGGTTATTGGAAATCGACCATTGTGTGGAGAACTATGGATGGAACGAAATGATGAAAAGAGCTACGTTGTACGCCAATATGTTTGGGTTACATAGGTTTTGGTCTGTTGACGAAGCCGACGTTTCTACTACTTTAACTTCGCTTAGATCCATTGTTATGGCATCTGCTAATGGGAAAGTGAAGATCCCAATCAACGAACCTGCAGAAGGTTTGGCTAGGTCCCAGATAGAAGAGTTTAACGACTATAACAACGGACCCGGAGTTCAACATATAGCCTTGAGAACCCTCAATATCATCTCTGCTGTGGCAGCACTTAAGGCTCGTGGAGTCGAGTTCAATGGAATTTCCCCTACCTACTACGAAAACTTGAGGAAAAGAATGGAACTTGATGATGTTGTATTGAAGGAAGATATAAACGAATTAGCAAAATTGAATATTCTTGTTGATTACGACGCTTCAACCAGAACCAAAAAGAAGTTGTGCAACTATATCTTACAAATCTTTACTAAACCCTTACATGATCGCCCTACGCTATTCTTAGAAATTATCCAACGTCGTCATCACAATGGTTTTGGTAAGGGTACCTTTAAAGGTCTCTTTGAAACCATTGAAATGCAACAGCGGAGAAGAGGTACCTTGTTTAAGCCTGAACTTAAATATTGAAGAAGGGTCGTATATATATGTATTGTTCGCTGGTTATAAAGGGTTTCTCTTAACAAACAAGAGCTATAATATTTAAAAGTATCCAAAAGGTGATCGTAATACAAAATAAGAATCAAAGCTATACAAAATAACACCCCATCAACTATTCCTTTCATTTATTCTTCATCTCTAGATAAAGAGTATTTTTACTTTTTGGCGGCGGTGGTGGTGCCGATAATCGTTTATGGTTGCATTCATTTACTCGAAGTCGGAATCCTGTAGTCTCAAAGTACGTTTTGATATCTTCAATAAACAAGGGCCCCAATATGTTGTCTGCGTCCACTCCATTGTTCCGGGCAATCTCTGCTGCTCGCTCAAAGGGTATCCAGACTCCCTTCAAGTTCATAGACCCCAACTTGATGACAATCTTATTCTTCTCAGCCTTCAAAATCCCATCACGCTTCCCTCTGCTCATTCCTATAACGTTTAAGAGCTTGGTGCCATTGACATAGTTGTTATCTTCTCTTCTACTCACCAAAACTCCTCTTGCCTTCACCTGGTAGCATTTAGTGTCTTCATCTTCCCAATATGTGGTTTCGATTTTTGGTTTGGGGGTCTCCGCCCCATCACCGTCGGCTGAACCTCCTCGACTTACTAAAGTACTAATAGTCGATCCACTGGATGTGGAGATGTCGGAGCCCATCAGGATCTTGTGACGGTGAAGAGAGTGAATTGACTCTGGTGGTGTTAGGGGCTCGCATATGGCTGGAAAGTTGGCACTAGGCAGCTGTAGCGTGGCTTCTGCTTGGTATTGACGGCTAATTTGATAGTTTGGGTACGTCAAATACTCCTTGGCAGGAGATGTGCTCTTAAACCCATCCAATGCCGTCACTTCCAAAGGTGGTGAAGTGCATTTAAAGAACCCTACATCATTACCAACATTAAGGTGTTTGTTTGGACCTCTGGGAAAACAATACAACTCTTCTGGATGCAGTGTTAAGCATTCTCCTGAATAGTATCCGTCTTTAGTATTAACGGACTCCTGTGGAAACTGATAGCTAGTAGGTATAATGATTGTTGAGTTGCTTGCGCTATATTTCATAGGAGAAGCACCCTTTGATTGGACTTGGGAACCAGAACCAAAAGAAGGTGACCAAACATGCAGATGATGCTTTGGGTTCGAGCCTCTGTTAATTATGACATATTGATCGTCCTCCAATTCCATCTCCTTTGCATCTCGCTGTAGGGAGCCCTGTTCTGCTGGGTTGTATGCCATTGTCAAGTGCTCTTCTTTAGTATGAGGGAAAACGGGTGAATAAAACATTACTGTGTGGATAATAATAGTAATAGTAATAAAAGTTCTAAATAAATAACGAGGTGTGAAAGGTCAAAAGTTCATGAACACAATTTAACCAACAACTTTTGATCTTATATAAACAATTATTGTATATTTATAAAGGAGGTAATTTCAAGTGATTATAGTTGACTGAAAGTGAGTAAAATAAAGTTATCAATTATAACAGTCAAATACCACTATTAGTAAACTCAACCTTAAATGAGCTTTTTGCATTTACTTGTTTGGTCTAGAATGCTACATGCGTTTGTTAGCATAACATACTAAAATTCCTTATTGGTGCTAGCCACGGATAATCTTGCATCCACTTACCATTAGATAATTAGGAAACTTCCGATATCAGCTTAGAAGCGGATCATGTACATTCTTCTGAAGAAGGTAAACCACGGTGTGCTATAACTTCCGTCTTGAGAACCACCAGATGCTAGAGTTTCTTGATGCTAACCCCCTTTGCACGCAAACAATTGATTTGTGCCCTACGTGATCAGGTCTAAAAATGAATCAGACTAATCTACAGGCACCGAACCTCAGCCACGGAAGCTGTGATCTACTTGTTCTTGTGGGTTTATTCACTTTGCCCGTATTTTTGCGTACCTTTGATCTCCATTGTGCTGCGGCTTTGTGTGCACAGGTCTTTGCAATTGCTGCAAACTGCTGTCTCTTGATGCAAGTCCATGTGCCAGTCGTCATACCCCGTATAAGGAAGAATGTGAAATATTTGGGCAAAGCATTACTCCGCGTAAACTCAACCCATTAATGTATAGACGCCATTTACGTATAGGGTTCATTGTATTGATGCTTAGTTTCATCTCTAAGAGGCGTTTTCGAGATCTACTTAAAAGATTGTCACAACTTCACTTGCAGATGATACTTCATATCTGCAAAAATTCTTTTAAATCCACATAAACAGTTCTCCAAGACCGTGGGTTACCGTGTTAGTGCCGCAGCTCTTGTCCAATTATATCAGTGCTTGTGTTATACTATAAAAACGGAAAGTCATGTACACACCTATTCACATACACATTTCCAAATATCCCTAACTTACTCGTATCGAGCATTTCAATTAGAAAGTTTCTAACTATTCCGTGGGTAAAGAGAATTTGCCTTCTCTTGATACAGAAACTCCTGCTCCAGATGTAAGAATTCCCAGACTAGGGTCAGATATGACAGGGAAAGATAATGACAATTTCTGTTTCTAGAACGGTTACGAATTCAGAGTTGCATGTGGGAACCAACGCATAAGCGTGCTAATTGGGTAGATGGAGCAGACTGCAGTGCTTGGGGATGTGTTGATGCCAAAGAAGTTTAAGGAAGTTTCAGCATGCGGGTATAACCACGACGCTTTTATTGCTGCACCCTCTTGTCGGAAATATCAAAATAGTTCTTTAAGGTTGAAATATTTGCTTGAAGTTTTAGTTAATTGCTTTTAATTTACAGTTTGAGTTCGGATAAAAGGATTCTTACAGCTAATTCTAGAAAGATGTGATATTTTTAAATTTCAAATGCTTCCCTCTATAGCTGGGCTTGACCAATAGTAATATTTGGTACAGCTTTGTTGCTGCTACTAATTTATTCATAATTTAGGGATTAATATATTTATAATCTGTGGATTACATTGGACTACAATGGGACCATAATATTATTGCGACATTTATAATGACTTCCTAAACAACAGTTTATATATATGTGGAGTTCTGAAATTTTTCTTTAACCCTTAAATAGTATTATTATATAAAAGGTAGTATATCTATTGGCTTATTTAAAAAGTGATAGCTATTTATTGGAGTTGAGTCACATATCGGCACTGACTACCTATGGGTATGTCAAATGTTTAAGAGGACATTTTGCAGCACATTATCATCCTGTATACAAAAATGTCGTCGAACCTGAGAAGCATACTTCTTTTCGCTTAATAACAAAATAATACGCATAGAAACTAGATTGATGCGCGATGCTTATACGGCATGCACACGAAAATGCTTAGATTTGGTAGCGCGAAACACCTAAGTGGAGAATGAAAAAAAAAGTGCACTAATTCAAGGGAAGGGTGATCATTACATCCTTATCAAAGCATTAAATATAGAAACACTCTCATAAGGTGCTTTTAAGTATAGTTTTAGACTGGTACAGTGAGCTTTGAGGATTTTAAAGAAGTCCTCGCGGAGTCCTCACAATTCCTAGATCCGAACTAATCCGACATCACATTCAAATGTCGTCGTATGAATCATTCACAGGTGTACCTACTGGCACTAGTAACCGAAGAACATCACTATTGGATATAGGAGGAGCCAATTCCTTAAGCAAATTTGCTTCTTCGTACACCAGAGCTCAATCTATAGCAGCCCTGACGCTACTACTGGACTCGGGATTAGCCAATGATCACGATATCGAAGAAGAAGTGTTATCTACGACTTCATCAAGAGGAAGCTCAACAGACGATGTACGGTCAGGCTTAAGCCCGCCAGCACAAGTATATCTTGAAGCTGGATCGGAGCATTTTCTTCAACCCAACTATTCTAGCACTGGAGATCATGCAATTGACAGTGAATGTTATTCCCCGAGATCAAAGCAGCCAGATATGCAAGATGCTGCAGCTGCAGCTGCAGCTGTGAGTGAACTTACAGGCTTACTTCCCACACGCAGTCGAAGAACCTCAACCGTTACAATTTACATCACCGGTGACTCCACCGGCCCGCAAACGATTTTCAACTCTATTAATACTCTCATGGGCATTGGAATGTTGACGCTCCCCTTTGGGTTCAAATTAACTGGTTGGGTAGTGGGTACGCTTATCTTAGCAGCTTCTGCTCTGAGTACCAATTTCAGTGCTAAATTGTTGTGTCATATCTTAAAGAGAAGACCTCACTTAAATACCTATGGAGACATTGCCAGAGAATTTGGTGGTCACGGCATTCAGATGCTTGTTACTGCCATTTTCTCTATAGATTTGACCATGGCTATGGTGAGCTTGATTATGTTGTGTGCTGAGTCATTCAACATTCTTATACCTTCAGTACCCACCGGTGTTTTCAAGGCAGGAGTCGTGGCAGTTAATTGTGTACTAACATTCTTACCTTTGACCATCTTGGCCAGACTAAGCTTAATGGGGATCCTTTCCACCATTGGGTTGGTGATCTTGGTGATTTTTTGTGGCTTATGGAACCAAGATCATCAACCAGGGTCTCTTTGGAACCCAATGCAGACGTCTATGTGGCCAATGGGCTTCCAGCATGTCATTTTGGCGTTTGGGATCTTTATGGCTCCCTGGGGTGGACACCCTGTGTTCCCTGAGTTGTATAGAGACATGAGACACCCCAAGAAGTTCAGCAAGTGCAGCAACATTACGTTCTTGACGTCGTTCAATGTAGACTACTTGATTGCTATCATCGGATACTTGATGTTTGGGGCTAAATGTGAAGATTCCATCACCAAGAGTCTTATGATAAACGAGCAGTTGTATCCTAATTGGTTAAACCCCGTCATAGCGGTGATAATGGTGTTACTAGCCATATCCAAGTTACCACTTATTGCCAGGCCGCTTATCTCCGTCTACGAAACTGCTTTATTAAAGGAGAAAGTTCATACAAACAATAACTTTACGCTGGTTGGTGCACGGGTGTTGTTCCATTTCTTGGTCTTTTTATTACTGTACCAATTGAATTCCTTTGGGAAGGTTATATCGTTTCTTGGAAGTGCGATCTGCTTCACAATCTGTGTGACGTTACCATTGATGTTTTACATAAGCTTATGTCGTCACGAGATTTCCGTCACGACCAAACTCTTGTTGTATTTGGGGGTTGGGGTCAGTATAACCTTGTCTATAGCTGGTACTTTGGCAACTCTATTTTTCAATGAGTAAAGTACAGCATAATGTAAGTTATTGCAATATAAAATAATGACATGTAATGCAATGCAACGTAATGCGATGTAATGCAATATAATATAATATAATATAATATAACATAAAAATACAGTATAATATAATGCAATATAAACATGTCGTTCTATTTATCACTCTCTTTATTGGCAAACTTCAGATAGAAACTCATATAGTCATCTTCTTCGCCGGTGGAATGGTTCTGCTGTTGAACCTTGGCCAAATACTCCATCATCACTTGTGACCCGGGAGTGTTGGCATACGCTTCAGGTAGGTATCCATACGAATACGCTGGTGGATGCATTGGGTACCCAGTACCAACATGACCATTACCATTACCATTGGCTTCAAAGCCGTCATTAATGGTCCTCAAGCCTTCTTCTCCATTTTCTTTATCTTCACCATCTTCTCCTCCTGGTTCCTGATGGTATCCATTCAGATTTCTGCTGTCTTCATTCCCGTGGCCATTGGAATACCATTCAAAGTTCATCGGTGGTGGCATAAAAACTGAACCATACGGCATGTAGGGCGAAGGAACCCCCATGTGAAGTCCAGGATTGGTGGCTGCAACGTAATACATGTGGTTCTGAGGGTTCATATATGGTGAAGGAGGAACACTGCCAATTCCAAAGTTACCAGGAAGTGAAGTGGCGGAATGGTTTCTTGAAGAAGTCTTGCAATGATATCCATCAAAGGAATTGACTGAATAGTTTCTTCTAAACAGCTTGTTATTGCCATGCTTTGAGTATCTGCTTTTCCTCTGGTATCCCGTATTATTATTATTATTATTATTGTAGTAGTCGTTCTTCTTCTCAGGAATGTTACCATTAACATTGGGTGCACTATAAGAATGGTTGTAAGAAGGACGGCTTCCATACGATGGGGTATTCGAGTTCGGTCTGTCTTGTATCATGGAACTATCTGCTGAGCTGATGATAATAGAAACGTCATCGTCATCGTCTTCGTCATCGTCCTCGTCTTCGTCGTCTTCTTCATCCGCATCCTCAACGTCTTTATCAGCTTCCTCCATAGTCTTGTCTTCATCAAGCTCTTCAATGGTATTAATTTCTAAGGCACTTTCCATCTCCTTCTCCACATCAAGTACATCAACGTATCTGATGCCTTCACTGTAGTCGTATTCATCATCAAAGAAACTGGTATCGTCAACTGGTCCTTCCAGCTTATCGTCCTTGACGGTGTCTTCCTGCGTGGTTTCATCCTCTTGCAAGAGTCTTTGACGTTCCACTTCTCGGGCCAACTCTTCTTCTCTTCGCTTATCACTTTGAATGATGCCAAACACCATCGCTGCCTCCTCGTTGATGATATCTTCGTTGAAGTCGTCCGTAGGAGAAGACGTCGTTCCTCTTCTCTTCTTCTTGCAGGGCGTGAAAGTTGTCATATATTCCTTGCCGTTATTAGTACTCCTATTGGGGGCATTACCGTTCTGATAAACCTTGGTATAAACATCCTTCTGAGCTTTAGGGGTCTTGGAGTAAAGACCGCCATTCTCCATATGAACAACCTCTTGAGGCTCCCGTTTAAAATAAAACTTGGGGGGGTTGGCACATCGATCCTTACCGAAGCTGATCTTGAAGTACTTGTACTTGTTATAAAAGTGTCTGTAGTCGTTGCTTAATTTGGCCTCGTTTTCAGTGTCAAAGAGCTTAACAACTCGAATGGCATCGGCTATATTGAGAAAGTTCAAAAACACACATGAACCATTGTGATAGTAATTAATTTGTTCCATTTCTCCAAACTTCATAAAGTCATAGCGTAACTCATCGATTCCAGGAAGTTCCACAACAGTTCCTGAGCCAGTGGACGTGGAGTTGGAGGGGGTGGAACCGTCATTATTATTGTCGACCAATCTCTCATTCTCTTTGTAGCGAACTCCCAAATAAACATTCCTCGAAGCTCCATTGGCAACGGCAGTCATCACAGATCGGGAAACAGGGCCCGAATGGTTCCTGGCCCAGCCAACAACTACTTCTGTGCCGTGGATGATTAGTCTATGCAAATATTGATGACTGGCATGGAACGCAAGAGCCACATTTGGATCAATAAACTTAATGAAGCAATTATCATGGTCTCGTACATAGTGAATGGATTCCACAAGTCCACCAGCTCTAACGTTATTAGCGATTTCTTCCACTGTGGTTCGAGGATGTAACTTCCCCAAATAAATGGTTCTATTTTGTCCATTATAACTTTCTAGAGAACTCATGGAGTTGTTACGTTCGGCAAGGGCAACTATGGCTTCGTAATTCAAATTGGCACTATTATTAAGTGAGCTCGCAAGCGCAGCCAATTCATTCTTTTGAGCTTGAGATGTGGATGAAGATGCTGCAGCAACTGCTGCCAACGCAGCAGCTTGTGCTTGTGCGGCTGCAGCGTGTGCAGCTGCAGCCGCAGCTGCAACTGCAGAATTGTCTGAACGAGAATATGATAAATTATTGATTCTCTCTGAACTGACAGAAAAAGATCGAGATCTGGAGTTGTTGAATTGGTTTTGAAATGGAGGAAGATATGAGTTTCCAAACGTATTAGGATTCTCAAATGCTTGGGGATGAGCATTATTTTGGATGCGAGAAATGTATGGATCGTTCGACAAAGAAGACGATGATGACGAGTTCCTTCCGTTTCTACCAATAAGGAGTTTCGAGAACGAAGATTCTAATTCGATATTGGACGTGGGCGTGGAGATGTCCTCAATATCGACATCGTCCAAGTCAGCATCTGAGTTGGCAAAGCTTTTAGGCATGTCATTGCCTTGGAGTAAAGCTATGTTGGAGTCGTTTGAGATAAGATTGTTCTCTAAAGGCTGACTTTCTGTTGTGCTAGCTTCATGGTCGTCGCTTTCATCTTCCATTCTTTCCTTGCTGCGAGTGGTCTTACTCATCTCTCTTTTCGTCAAACCGTGGCCCGTTGTTGTTGATATCGACCCTGATGCAGACGTCGGAGGACTTTCTCTAACCTGTGTGGCCTTATGGGAAGAGGACTCTTTCAGCTGAATGGGACTAAGATCAGACTCAAACACTGAATCGTCATCATGCAAGGGAAATTGTGAGGTGGTAGCAGCAGTCGTTGTAGAAGCCATTGGCGCGTTCTTGGCATCTATATTTGATCTTCGATCACAACGGTCAGACCCAAACGTAACATTAAGTGCATACACAGTTTGACCTATTGGAGTGTCTGCAATGGTTCCACCATTCCCTTCAATACGCAAGCAATAATAATCGAATGCCCTGATAGCAGAATCTATTGACGTATAATGAATTCTAAACTCCAAGTTTAGCACTTTATCGTTGTCTTTTATGTATTGCTCATTAAGGACAGTGAAATCGTCGAAATCGCCAAACGGGGTAGACTTCAACTTAAATTCCCGAATGATTTCTTCCCGAGGGAACAGGGAAACGGCCTTGATAGACACGTGAATGCATCTGGTGGCGTTGTATTCGTTGATGTACTCCAATACTTTTGGTTTTAAGGCGTCCAGCGATAAAAACTTGCCACTGATAGAGTCTTTGGACATGGTGGTCAGATTGAATAAGAATACCTCCAATTGCTGGGAGTCCTTTAGTATGTGTTTTAAATGGTTAAGCTTGCTTGGGGCCAGATACGTTTTCATAAAGGCACTAGCGACGTACGGAGATACAAACGCAAGATTGCATATGTTTAACGGTATCTTCTTGGTCGTGGTGGGATCTTTCAGGGCTTGACGTTTACGTAGAATTCGACAGCATTCGATTGGTCCAAAGTCTATAGCGTTAAGGAACTCGTGGATCAGGATTGAATCGTTCATGTTCTTGAAAATAACCGTTCTTGAAGTTGTCGATGTCGACGTGGGGGTCGACTTAGATGTCGATGCGGATTTTGTTGGTTGTTCGGTCGACGCAGCAGGTTCGCTGCCTGTTTCAATGTTCGATTTACTTCGAATGTGCGTAGATCTTTTCGCTTGTCGTTTGGATAGTTCCGTTATATTCTTTTGGGGTTGGGAGTCTTCTGGTGTCGATCTAGTCGACAGTTTTGCTGAAGAAGAGGTTTTGGACGCCTTTGTAGTCATCGTTTGATCAGTTCGAGGTCTGTCACGGTCTCTATCTTTATTATTTACTCGAGTAGTGGAAATCATAGGAATCAACGACCGTTTTATAAAGTCTGCATTTAATCGCAGCGAGCCAGAGGAAGAAGGTTTCCTGGCGTCGGTTTCTGTTGTTGGTGTAGGTGCTGCTGATATGGTGGTGGTATTTTTTGGTTTCCCATTCCCATTCCCAGGTCTAGTGCTAACGATGGTAGTGCCCACTGTTGTTGGATATGAAGACAATTTAGGAGTCATTCCCTTATTTTTACTATTCAGACTATTAGAGTTATCCATGATATGACTCTTGAAACTCTCTGGCACGTCCTTCCAAGCTATTTTCAAAGGTACTGATGACTTTTCCGACGCAATGTTTATTTATAGTAGGTTGTCTTTTTTGACAATTGATCGGTTGCTTCCCGCTTGTGTAGTCCGAGCCAATGCGTAAAGCGGCTTCTGCTTGATGTCGTGACGCAGCTGGTTTTCTTCAGACTCAGTCAGGCAGACAAGTGCACGTGTAGAAGAGAGAAGCTTAATAGACTGACTGACTGACAACTCTATGTATGTATGCAGCGAAATGAAGTGATGTAGGCCGTTTGAGGGAGGCGTGGAGGTAGGATGTTGAAATCAGAACGAAGAGAACAAAATTATATATAAAAATAAGAGCAATAAAAAGAAAACTGTGCTTTGTACGTTTGGGTATGGAGTGAAATCCCGAAATGGTGTCTGTTAGAGAACATATCCAAAACGAGACAGAAAATGCACACAACCTTCCAGACATGAGTGTCTTGAAGTGTAGTGGACACATTCACCCTAAAAAAATTAATTTACGGATACAAAGATAAGAAAATGCACTACCATACAGGAACCCAATAATAATAAAATTATAACTAGTGGAGGCAAATAAAAAATAAGACAAAAAATAATAAAAAATTAGAATTTACGATTGCTATGGTGGGTTTCCATGTCTTTACTATCTTGATTGCTTCTTTCAGGTGAGCTGATGGGGGCACGAGCTCGTAGTTTAGTTCTTGAAACTTTTCAGTAGTTTATAAAGAATTCCTGTAGTTGGGTTTGGAGCCTCGCTTGGTAGTGGGGTATTCTTTTTTACACTATACGAGAGGAGTTTGCGCAGACAATTTCCGTGAATTGGGGGAGGGTTAAAATTAAACCAGGACGAAAGAAAGTTAAAAGATTTGAGATAGCAAGCAGTACAATAGGAATATCCGCTAACAAATGGGATCCTGAACAATAATCGGTATACGATGAATTGTGTATTATTTTTATTAAGGAGGTCAAGAGTCGGCACCAAAATAATAGTACACTATTATCATCCCTCTCCTCTTCAAAAACGTTTTGTGGTATTTTTACGAACTGCTTTTCAGACACTTGAAAGTTCAGAGATTTTTCATCAAACAACCGATGCTGGTAAGAAGTTCCTTGCTTATAATTATTCAACTGCGTCTCAAAGGGGCAAATGAAGAGCCCGTTAAGTTTCAAGGTTTCCGCTTACATATTTGATGTAACGTCAAATGAGCTGGTCTTTGACACATAATATGATTACGATAGCTTTCTACTGGAAACCAAGCTAAAACGCCGTCAGCGTGGTAATATGAACGTCAGCAAATTTAATACTCAGTCCTTTTGCAGCAGAATTTACAGAGTGCCCTGCTATTTAGTGGAAATATCTTCTTACGTGAAGAATCTTGATTTATTCTTAGTAAGGGGGGCCTCTCATAATAACGCGTGATTGTTCTTTAGCATGAAACAATACTACTTTTTTCCTAAAAAATGTCGTGCGCACTAAAGAAACAAATCCAGACAGCCGCTATGTACTGTTTCAAAACAACACGGCTTTGTTGAGTGACTCCGAAAACAGTCTGACGTAAATTACGATGCGCCAAACCTAATTACTTACCTACTTACTTACTTGCCTACTTACACAATAGTTAATATGTAAGCTATGAGCCTCCAGAAATCTGATCTTGTATTCCAGGCAATCAATATTTGATAGGGTACCTAGTCTATGAATGAGATCGACAGGCTGCAGCTAGATGCACCTTGCTCAATCATTGATGCGTGTCTATTTTTATGCAGTCACAATAAACATGTCTGAAGTTTGAAGCATGGTCGGAGAGTACCACCAAGGCATTAGAAAACTTGAATGAAGGACAAGTATAGAATAACTATAAATAGACTCATTTGGAGACCTATGAATTCAACTTCTCCGTAATAATTAAGGTCAACCTTATTGAATAAGTTTTTGTTGGCCGTTCAGGCTTTTTGCGCTTTAATATGAAGGTATCTTGAAGTGGCATTCTTGTTTTACGCTTACCAGGTTAACACGTCAAAGGTAGCCAATGGCTAATGGTATCCGTTTGTACATAGTGCGTATATTGAGTTCCATTTTTTGATTCCATACAAATCAAAGTCCTGAAGGGTCTTTAAGCCAATTCATTAATTCGTTCCAGAGATCAACTGTCTCAGAGTTCAAGCGTGCATTTTGATCAGGTTATAACGTACTGGGATCTTATTATCAAAGGCTAGGCCCATTATGTGGTTGAGACGTTCGTACCGAACTTGTGTCGAAAGCTATCCTAAGCCGATTTTTTATTGTGAGGTGGCTGGTTTCTTGTTCGTCAACGGTATCCGATGGTACCAAAATGCAGTTATCTTTAAACGGGATTGAAACGCCCTGCATTACTACTTTCAGCCACTAGAGGTTACCTGTAGAGTAAAATTGACAATCATTAAAGTAGTAGGACGACTTGAAACATAACCCTAAATCAATAATTTTTAAGTTCATAGTAAAACACTCTCAACAATCATTATCCTGTTGGTATGCCCTATAATAAAGTGCTTGACTGGTTCTTATTGTTGCCGATCATCTTGTCGTTGTATTTTCCATTTTTTATTGTTCAGAGTACCTACTTTTCTGGCATCATCAGCGTGTTAAATTTATAGTATTATTTCTTGGAGCTACGACTTGCTGACAGTCCAAGCACAATAGCTTCGATATTCTACGACTGTTAAACATACAATGTATAGTACTGTTCTCTTCTACTGCACGAACACGAATCCTTTATTTCGTCAAGATCTGTTCCATCTAAAACAAAAGTTCGTGTCTGAAGTTCGAAAACACCAGACATTTTTCGTTGCTGTTCTGATTTCCAAAGCTAGTTAAGTTGAATTGCGCTTCTGAGTCGATGAAGTTTTATTGCTGCATATTTAAACCCTTCGTTCGTATTTTATGCTGCTTGTAATGCAGCACAAATAAGGAACTGTCGCAAAGTTATTTCCACAATCAGGAAACTAGTAGCGACCGATTTTTTTGAAACATTAATATATACAATAAAATGAGCGGCCTTATATTGTAAAATATAATGAAAAATAAGGTGAATTATATAAAACTCCTTATAAATTAAGGACAATATATAGCGAAGTATATTCTATATGAATAATATATATATTATCTTTTTAAGTAATTGACCTAAATTCATTAATAAGAAGAAGTTAAATACAAATAAATAGAATGCAAATTTAGATAATATTTTAAAAGTATTCATAAATAATGAAGAAAATAATGTATATATTAAAACATAATCAGCTGCTTTATCTTTATTAGCTGCACCATATAAACCTATTATTATAAATAAATTTATTATTAAAATTCATAGGTTTTATAGATGGAGATGGTTACATTAGAGTAACTAAAAAATCTAAGTTAAATAAGAATAAGATGCTCGTTATTCACACATGTAGCGAAGTAATAGTTAGTCTGCTTTTAGTGGTGCAATTTCTGTCTTCCTTTCCACTTGTTTCCGCGCTTTAAGGGCACATTCTTACTGAATGTCTGGTGGCAATACTTCTGTCTCGCCAAAAGTATACACCTAATTTACGAAATACAAATATGTTCACATATAGTTAGTATACGTATATATAAGCATAAGCGATTACTGCCGTTTATTCATACCTTTTTCCAAAGCATTTGTCGCAACTGTACATTCCAACTCTCAAATTTAGTTTCATACTCAACTTTCCAAACTAAATTTGATGTAACTCTTTATTTCCACACATATAAAGAAACCCAGCACCAGGGCATTTATACGTGTAATACCTGAAAATACATCAAGCAACTGTTAAGCATAGAGAAAAAGAGTCCAACCATCGATTTTTCCCAATAAGGAAATCTATGTCGCAAACATGCTTATGCGAATAGAATTCCTTGACATAAATCATCGTTGAAAAAATTTCAACTCTTCTCAAGTAAACAAAAGGAAATCTCCTTGATCCTTCTTTCCTTTTGATTTAGTGGACTAACTGTCAGTCAATTAATCAATCACATAGACGACTTATATACACGATGGCTCAAGTTGCTACCTTCAAGTTAGTTTTAGTCGGTGACGGTGGTACCGGTAAGACCACTTTTGTCAAGAGACATTTAACAGGTGAATTTGAAAAGAAGTACATTGCTACTTTGGGTGTTGAAGTTCATCCATTGGTATTCCACACTAACTTTGGTGAAATCAAGTTTGATGTCTGGGATACTGCTGGTCAAGAGAAGTTTGGTGGTTTAAGAGATGGTTACTACATCAATGGAGACTGTGGTATTATCATGTTTGATGTTACTTCCAGAATTACTTACAAGAATGTTCCAAACTGGCACAGAGATTTGGTTAGAGTCTGTGAAAACATTCCTATTGTCTTGTGTGGTAACAAGGTTGATGTTAAGGAAAGAAAGGTTAAGGCTAAGACCATTACATTCCACAGAAAGAAGAACTTGCAATATTACGATATCTCCGCCAAGTCTAACTACAACTTTGAAAAGCCATTCTTGTGGTTGGCTAGAAAGTTGGTTGGTAACCCATCTTTGGAATTTGTTGAAACCCCAGCTTTGGCTCCTCCAGAAGTTACTGTTGATCATGAATTGATGCAAAAGTATCAACAGGAAATGGAACAAGCTACTGCTTTGCCATTGCCTGATGAAGATGATGCTGATTTGTAAGCTTTTTTAGATTCTTCACAAACATCAAAATACTTTTCATCATTTTGTCAAGAACGTGTTTGCTTAAGTCCATATACTACCATTATAACCCAATAGAAAAAGACCAAAGTCCAACCCCGATCGGATCACATTGATACGTGGACCTGAAGCATACGTGTTCTACAAAGATGAACCATCCTTTTCCTTCAACTGATCTATGTTTTATATAGTTACTTTTCCAAATACACATCCAAACTATATTGTAATTAATTCTATTATTGTTATAGTACATAATTAATCCGAGACCAGCTCTGAACCCTCTCCATTATAAGCTCCGTTTGTTGAAAGATGAGCGTAGATGATGATCTCCTTTTATCCGAAGCACCGAAGGTGGAGGCTTGGGGAAACCTTCAATTGTTGGAGGAGGGGGAGGAGGTCGAACAGTAGCAAGTTCTTGTAGGAATTGGTCTTCCTCATCTGATGGTCCATCAGGAGTTCTTTTCGCATATTGCTCTTGATCTCGTTTGATAGATTCTAAAAGAGCTTCGATCCTTTTATCCGAGCCAGGCTCATTGGTAGTATATGGTACATAAGATGACAGCAGGAAGGTCTTATCTGGTCTTGCCCATATACCAGTTTCCTTTGCCTTCAGTTCATAGTAATTGCAATAGTATTTGATATGGTTCTTCCCCATCAAATGAGACTTCCGCACACTCATTGTGTCGTGAGTCAAATACGACTTACAGTAGTCGCAATAGTACTTCGGCATCAGTTAAGATAGTGATTTATAGTGAGCAGCTTCACTATACAAGAAGCAGCTTCCGTATCTTAAGACCAGCTTCCGTGAACTAAGATGAGCCATTAATGTCGGAGAAAATCAAAAAGTCGCGATGTCAGAAGTAGATGTGACGACATACATTTAGTGGATTTATCTGATTGAGCACGAAGCTTGAAACGCTGACACCACTCAATAAGATATCAAAAGATATATGCATATAGATGCTTCAACGTTCTAACTAGAATTCTCAACTAATATGAACAGATAGCTAACATTTACTTTACGATGGTCACGTGACCACATATCCACCAATCACATTACAGAATGCGCTCTCGAAACTATACACAAAAGCAAATCGAATCGAATTTCGTTAACGAAAAAATTTATCAACCAAGTGAACCACCACAGTATCTACTGGCTCCAAGTAGTATCCTTGAAGATCAAAGAAAAGAAAGATGTTCAGACAAGCAATTGTAAGTATCAGCATCTGATCCAATTGAGGATATTGAAACATGTACTAACGAGAATAATTATTAGAAGATTTCTTCCAGAAGATATTTGTCCGTGACACCAAGAAGATCAAGCTTGGTTAGTGACTTGTACATTCAAAGTATCAAGGAGTTCAAGCCTACTCCATTATCAGCCAAGGACTTGGCAGCTGCAGTTAAATCCTTCCAATTACCAGCCAAGCCAGTTGTTCCTGAAACCGAGGTTGCACCTGAAGCCATCAGTGCTTATGAAGCCTCTGAAGTGGAAACTGCTTCTGTTTCCCAAGCTGCTGCTTCTGAAGCCAATGAGGACTGGTTTGTTTTTGAAGAAGCTGAAGAAAACCACCATTAAGTTGAGTCAAGTCAGGTAAACTTAAGCCAACCTAAGCTCACTTGAGCCAACATAAGCTAAGCTAAGATAGGTTAAGTTGCTTGATTATGGCATAAGATTAAGAACATGTAAGGGATTACGATATACTTGAAGTGGACTCTTATCATTCTTTATTGTTATTTATTATGTTCTCATGAGTTTCCTCTTTCTTTATTAAGCATATATAATATACATCATATATTCGTACTGGGTAGGACAGCCTTAGACATTGATAGTAGGCGACAGTAGCCACTGACGATAGTAGACACTGACCATAGTTGACAGTGATAGTGATTCCAAGGGTATACCGTTGATAATCGCGTTGGAAAATCAAAACAAGAAAGTGCAGCCACAAATACAGCAGTTACTCAATAGAAGCCGTCGCTCAACTACAATGAATGAGGAGACAACAAGAGACGTGTCTGTGATACGGACAGCAGCAGAGTTGATCAATAAAGAGCTTAAGATCCAAAAGTATCTTGATACCGACTTGAAGTTTCTCACTATTGATCATGACCAATTGATAGAAGAAGACGATGATGATGCCAGTTCATCTTTGGCCGTGTTCGACAACGACAAGAACACCATCAACATCATATATTCACTTTTGAAATCGGTGGAACGAGGCAGACGACAAAGAAGACTCATGGCCAAAGAACTTCAACTGAAAGACCAAGTCATTGACAGGTTGAAAGCCAAAGTTGAATCGTTGAATCATCAATTGAGTTCAACTGAGACAAAATTGAATGAACAGTCCAATTTCAACCAGGTTGAATTGAAGAGCAAGATCAAAACTTTGAACCAAGAGAATAAGTTCCAAAAGGCAGAGATCACCAAACTTAGAACCCATAGTAAGAATCAAAGTCAAATGCACGAGGTTGAACTTAAGAGATCAGCCATTCAAATCAATAACTTAAAGACTCAACTTATTGATAAGCGTAATCTTTCTTCCACACTCACTTATGGTATCCCATTGACGACGACGACGACATTGGGAGGTCGATCCACGGCGAATGATGAAATCAATTCAAACATTGTATTGAACAACAATGCTAACATACCGTCTGATGAACAAGAACACGAATATGAACATGAATCTCAATTCAACAACAACATAGATATAAAGCAGATATTAACAGAAGAATATGGCGAAATAGTGGATAACTTAACCAACTTGATCCAATCAATGACAACAGAAAATTACCGTTTCATCAAATTCATCTCACTTTTGAATGATTATACTTCTGATTTGAACCATTCACTAACTGGAATTAGAGGGAAGAACCACTCCCAAATCAGACTACCGAAACCAACAAAGATCTTGGATTTAGAGGTCTTCTATAATATCAAACAAGATGAAGTGGATAGCTATTATTCCAAAGAAGAACCCTTTGATCTTGCTGTTAAACAATTGACCAATAATGTATACCACCAATACCATATTCTATCAAAGATATTGCAGGATATCAATGGGCAGAATGACCGACTGCATCTTTCAAGAGAGAATGCTAATTTGAAAACAGAACTTGACAAGATAACAAAATATTGGCAAGATTCGTTGAAAACCCTTCAGAATTGGAAGAAATACGATACTGAAAGGACTTGAACTAAACTATTCACTCGCATTGCTCGAGTATGGTAGTTTCCAAAGTTACGATACTTAAGGGAAAATCCCTTAAAGTCTCCGGATCAACTTGTGGGGTATTTGCAAGCTTCAATTTAATGGATTTATTGTTGTCATCGTATTCCAAGAATGTTTCAAGCTTTATACCAGAACAATATATGTTTGGATAGTTTGCATCACTCCTATCAATGAATGGTGGAGGACGCATCATTGGATTTTCTAGAGCTGGGGATCGAAGTGTTTCATTCGATGATTCATCCACTTTTTCTTCTTCTTCCCCCTTTTTTAGAAGAAGAGACTTGGTGATATCCAATGGATCATCTCGAACATAAAATTTAACAACTCTAAGCAAGTCTCCTGGCAGCAAATGATGGAAATCAAATTCATTTTTGCCATGAAAAGGTTTAGCTACCACCACCAACCCTCCAATGGCAATGAGCGCATCCAGATAAGGATCTCTGACCTTTCTGAACACCACAGTCTTCGGGTTTAATGAGTCTTCGATCATCGATTGGAGTATTACCGTCTTGGAGAACGTATCATATTGGTCAGTAATATATTGCCTTGATATCAACGATGGGATCACCACTATGGTCTGGTGATAGGTTCGAGACGTGTCTTTGTTGATTTCAATTGATTGAATGGTATTGGAGGGCCTTCTACTACTTGAAAGCGTCACTTCTAGAAGACCATCGGTACTGGTATCAAAAGTTGCTAACATCTTGTGTAGATCTTCCAAAGGCTTAGTAGTCTGATTGACTGTATCAGTGGATAGGGTCACAAGAAGCATACCATTATCATCATCAACTAGTGCTGCAGCTGGATTACCAATGGTTGCTGGATGACCTTCAGCTTTCTCCAAGTCAACTTGTGGCGATCGTTTACGTCTCCACCATGGCTTTGATTTGATGATGACTTGGTTGAGCTCAAAAGTTGACGTATCATTTTGCAACTGGAAGTCACACCAAAAATATAGGTAGCCACTAGTTGCGGCTGCAAGGATAATGAATAGAGCAAATAATCCTCCAGTTACAGCTAGAGCAACTTCTATGTTAACCATTGATGATATTACGGAGTAACTAGAGGGGGTGGATGGTTTATTTTGGTTATGTGATATGCAGTTTTAGTGAATAGTATGGGGAACAGTGTATATATGAAAGAATACGGAACAATAATACGTATCGTATAGGATTAAATTACACGGGGAAGTACGGATTAATTATATATATCGCAATAAGGTTTTCAATATAATACGGATTATCTGTTTCAATCACCAGTTATAAAAATAACTTTTTCTTTCTAGCGGATTAATTAAAAAGGTAACGTTTCGAATCAATTCAAATCGTAGAAATAGAAACAACGGAAAAACCACACGCTGCTATTCTATAGATGCTTTTTCAAATAATCCATATCAACTTTCAAATTTGTTAACTCTAGCTCAACGTCAATCTCCTCGTGGATTTGTTGTGAAGACTCTCGTAGTTTTTCCTGTTCCAACTTCTTATACTTTCTATTACTTTTTTTCTGTTTGCTTGCTTTAGTCATAGATACTCGTTTACTAATCATGGCAGTCCGACAATTCTCCGGATCATTTAATTCTTCCAATTTCAAAGCTAATATTTCCCGAGCTCTCTTTCTATTCTGTTCTTGACTTCTGGAAAATTGACACTGAACAACGATCCCAGTAGGAATATGAGTCAACTGGACTTTGCTATTGGTCTTATTGATTTTCTGGCCTCCGGGTCCTCTTCCACCCTTAAGAAACACTTCTTCTATTTCGTCATCTTTAACTAGCCATGTAGGTCTCGGGGGAAGCTTGTTCTTTTTAGGAATTGCTAATCGAACTGATGATATCGTTAAATATCGCTTGAAGGTCGCAATATTAAGGAACTTACAGATATTCATCTCCAGAACATTAAATCCTATGGCTATCACCATGTAATTGACGTTATAATGGTATAGATATTACTCAAAAACAAGAGTGGGCGCGGATTATCCTGTATTAGTACGGCAGTTGATTTCCTAATTGAGTTTAATTGAGTACGTCAACGCGAAGCACGTCTTTTTGAAGGGAAAAATATTTACATGTATCTGAATTTTCAGCTTCGTCTTCCTTAGCTGCACTTCAATTAACCAAGCATTCAGATTAGCCATGTCATATGATAGACCAGATGTGTTCAGTGCATCTGTGTTTCCCGGAGAAACCACAGATGATACTCATAACGAAATCACCAAGGCTTTCCGGACCTTCTTGTTAGAATTCAGGCTCGATGAGAAGTTCATCTACAGAGATCAATTAAGGGAAAACTTATTGGTCAACCATTATTATTTAACAGTGAGCAGCGATCACTTAATTGCTATGAATGAAGAGTTGCATAAGAAATTGACGGATGATCCCGCAGAAATGATTCCCTTATTTGAAAAAGCCATTACTGAAATTGCCAAAAGAATCGCTTATTTGTCTTCGGATAAATTAGCTAATGATATTCCGCAATGCCAATTGATCCTTAGTTCCAATGCAAATAGAACAATGATTAGAGATTTGGATTCCGTTCATATTTCTAAGATAGTCCGTGTATCGGGTATAATCATATCCACATCAGTCTTGAGCTCAAGAGCAACCCTGGTACAATTAATTTGCCGAAACTGTAAACATACCACCAGGCTTCAAATATCTCTGGGGTTTGGTCAAGTTAACTTACCAAAGAAATGTTTAGGGAATGAAGAAGCATTAGAAAACCGGAACAAATGTCCTCCAGATCCATATGTCATTGTCCATGATAAGTCCACCTTTATTGACCAACAAGTTTTGAAGCTACAAGAGTCCCCAGACATGGTACCTGTAGGGGAGATGCCCAGACACATCCTTATGCAAGCTGATAGATACTTGACAAACCAAGTTGTTCCGGGTACACGGGTCACGGTAGTGGGGATATACTCTATTTATCAATCTAAAAAGCAACCAGGTTCTAGCACAGGTGTTGGAAACACAGTTGCGATCCGAAACCCTTATTTAAAGGTCTTGGGTATCAAAACAGACTTAGAACAAGGTTTGAATGGTGAAGGGATTAGTTTCACCGATGAAGAAGAGGAACAATTCAGACAAGTTAGTCGAATCCCCAACTTGTATGAGAAGCTCGCTCAGTCCATTGCTCCTTCCATTTACGGTAACGATGATATCAAGAAGTCCATTGTATGTTTGTTATTTGGAGGTTCCAAGAAGATTTTGCCCGATGGAATGAGATTAAGAGGTGACATCAATGTGTTGCTCCTTGGTGATCCCGGTACGGCCAAATCGCAGTTGTTGAAGTTTGTAGAGAAGGCCAGTCCTATTGCGGTCTATACATCAGGTAAAGGTTCTTCCGCAGCAGGGTTAACAGCTTCTGTTCAAAGAGATCCACAGACCCGAGACTTTTATTTGGAAGGTGGTGCGATGGTGCTTGCAGACGGAGGAGTTGTTTGTATTGATGAATTTGATAAGATGAGAGATGAAGATAGAGTTGCCATTCACGAAGCCATGGAACAGCAAACCATTTCTATTGCCAAGGCAGGAATAACCACAGTCTTGAATAGTCGTACGTCTGTTCTAGCCGCCGCAAATCCAATCTATGGAAGATACGATGAGACCAAATCGCCCGGTGAGAACATTGACTTCCAAACAACCATTTTATCCAGATTTGACATGATCTTTATTGTTAAAGATGACCATAATGAACAACGAGATATGAACATTGCCCACCACGTGTTGAATATTCATACGGGTAAACAACAGAATCAAGACGAAGCGGAATCCGGAGAAATCCCTCTTGACTTCTTGAAGAAATATGTTCAATATACCAAATTAAGATGTGCCCCTAGGCTATCGCCTGAGGCATCGGAAAGATTATCGTCACATTTTGTTGGGATTCGGAGAAAGTTACTCTATAATGAACAGAATTCCAAGGAACGGCTGTCAATTCCAATTACCGTTAGACAATTGGAGGCCATCATTCGTATCACCGAGCTGTTGGCTAAGATGAGATTGGATATAGTGGCTACAGAAGAAGATGTTGAAGAAGCAATTAGATTGTTTACTGCTTCCACTATGGATGCTGTGGACCAAGGGATCACCGGCTATAGGAATCAAGAGTTTATGAAACGGTTGGATGATTTAGAACGTGAAATAGGGTCTAGATTCCCTAAAGGTTGGACAGCAAAGCATAGTGTTTTGAGAAATGAATTTGTTCTGAACAAAGGTTATTCCGAAGAGTTATTTGATGCGGTGTTGACAATCATGGAACGAAGAGGGGAGATCCGGTTCTTGAATCAGCGGAGACAAATACGTAGATTAATGTAGCTAACTAATTTGATGGTGAAAATACAATGTAACGTAAGTTGAGGGATATAATTCTTTAGAGTTAACCCCGTAGTGTTATCTCATTGATTCATAATCAAGTGTACTAAAAGCATGGAGAGTGCAATTGTGTGCATGCACCAATTAAATAATCCTTAATGTCAATGGCTTATTATTTGCGGCTGTACATTATATTTTTTATGAATGGAACTTTAGTGCCATAATAGTAAATCCGGCTGATTCACCAACCTTACTCCGAATAACCCCATAACATGGATAATAATGCCCTTCGGTGTGCGGGGCTTTTAGGGATTTCTACTAACCAAAGTACACAACTAAAAAAATTAGCGGACGTGAAACAAAATCTAGCCTAATGTAATGTAGTTAGGATGTAGTCCGCGTATGGCTTTAATTACATCACGATGACTTAATGCACCAACCCCAGGAATTATCTATTGTTCATGAACTACAAACCATTGATAAATTATCCCGCATATAGAACGCTTTGTAGAGGATAAAATTTAAATGCGCAAAATTGTATAGTATTTTTTTTTTTTTTAATCCCAGGAATCAATAGCTCTTTGTCCGAGTGGCTACTCCTGGAGGGCTACAAGTGGCTATTATGGCTTTATTCAAACACAACTTAAAATAAGAACCCCCCAATGTAATCAAAGAGTATAATCCAAGAGGGGAATAAAAGATACTCACATATTCTATCCGCCAAATTCAGAGTCAAGTTTTTCCAGGAAGGACAATAGCTTCGGGCCACCGTGTAAATGTAATATGGTGGGGTCAGTTATGAATGACGGAACAATTGAAACAAACTACACAAAACCTCCATTTCTCCGCAAGGAACCCCACAGACACGCTGGGGTAATATACTCCGAAGTTATATTATTGCTACGCAGCATACACACGAAGGCGTGAAATCGACAAAAATGGCGCTTTGTTTGGACCTTTTAAATTTTTCCATAAACTATTGTTAGTTTTTCCCTATCGAAAGAAAAAATTTTCTTGGTCTGGAACAACTTCGTGATGTTGACCTACTACATTAGCTTAATTGATTTTCATTCTTCAACCTTTTTACATATGTGAAGCACAAAAAACCCTATCAGTTGGTATGGATATATTGACGCCTACCAGGATTTTATCCATATATTGGGCCTTTAAATATCCTGCTTGTACGTATGTTAAAGCCAGCCGCCACGTCACGAAAAAGCTACAAATAGATGTGGTTGTTCCGACACAACAAAGGCTTCCTTTTTTTTAATTTTATTTTGGCTCAGTACCTTTAACATAACAAGAGCCAGTCAATATTGGTGCTTTTTGTGTTTTGCATACTTAATCCGTTGTGCATTTTATTGTGCACTACTCCCAGTGAGGATGCTATGATGAGGTTTGTATGGTAACCTCAGAATACAAATAATATCAGTGAGACTTAGTAATAATAGGCAACTAGTGTTTTAAATATAGTAGAAGGAATCGGACCTATTAGTAGTGTTCAGTGTGTCAAATAATCGACCCGTTAAAGTAGACCAAGATAATAAGTAAACATATGACATTAGACTATAATGGACGGCTTTTTGGTTGAAACACACCCGACCATTAAAAACCTTTCCCCTTCAAAAGTCTCGTGGTGTAACTTTATCCTTTTAGGAACTGAAACCGTAAATCGACTGCGTTGAGAGTAACTAGATCGGTATCAGACCATTTGAACCTGGAGTAATAGTATTACAAGTAGCAAATAAAACTAAAAAAAAAAGATTATATAAAGTAAAGAGGAATTGTTATTCCATCTCCGATTCCTACATACAATCCAATTCCATAGCTTCTTTATTGTTTTCGCCGCTCCAATAAGATTAAGAATAAGAACGGGTTTCTCCATTTTACAAAGAAGTGCCGTTTCAAAAAAGGAAAAAAACAGGAGACTCAGGCTCTAATTAAAGTAGACGACGACAGGCGAACAATATTATTACCCCACTCTTAAATCAGCCAATAAAAGACCAGTTTATGTCTGGATAAGCTGGTCGCGACTCCAACTTACTCTTAAAGTAATAGCTAGTCCGGCTGGAACCCGTATGTGCATTTGAAATCTCTAACGGCTTCGATTAAAATTTCTTAACTTGGTCAAGTACTCTGTGATGCATTGGGGCTACCTAGGTGACGAGACCGTACAGTTCCTGTCTATTTTGGTATGTTGTACGTCGGTACTTAACAATCTTATTACTGCAGTCCTACACTTTGTTAAGTTATGCAACTTTGCCCATGGGGTATCCGGCATAAAGGCACCATGCGTTTGCTCCGGAAAAAGCTCCTTTTAGGAACATGCAGAACAATAGTCTCTCCGGGAAAACCATGTCCTCAGCTTGTGGCATTATACGCAAAAGTAGGTTTTTGCGGGTGCAGAGGGTGAACCCATTAGGTAGTTTAGACGGCAAGGATAATCTAAGTAGCTATAGTGGTAGTAGTAGTATTACTATCCAATTTGGTTCATCGGAACGCGTAGGTCAAAAAAGCAATAGTAATGAAGGAAAATGTTAGTTGAAATAAGTTGGACTTTAAAACAGTTACAGTGAGCTACTGGTTCGGATTTTCCTGCTTCAAAACAATCATCCCAAAAAAATTAATAAGTGGTACAGCTTCATACGGACAATAAATCCGACTAACTAACAACAATAAAACGCAGTAACCCATCCTTTTCAATTCTTGCACATATTCTATAATCGAGGATGGTGGGGATAAATCCGTTTCAAGTGACTGCCTTTGACTTAGTCACAATTCATGGTAGTTTTAACCTTAGTAATCATTTATAAAAATATTTTAGCCGTAAAGGTATAAATACGCCATTAAATTCTCTTCATTCCAGATACCCTTGGACCCAGTTTTATCATCATCATTTTAAACTCTACTTGTTATAGATACTCCCACTATGTCTTCAAGTGACTTAGACGTAAAGGATCAAGGTTTGATGCAAATTGCATCAGACGACCTCAATGATAACGCCAAGCAATTGCACGGTACTACCGACACCAACAGAGTCGAAGCTGACGTTACCTTCAAGGCTTACATGATGTGTGCCTTTGCCTCCTTTGGTGGTATCTTCTTCGGTTACGATTCTGGTTATATTTCCGGTGTCATGGGTATGGAATATTTCATTGATACCTTCCAAAAGGACCAAAGAGATAAGCCAAAGTCTGAAAAGTCCTTACCATCTTCCAGAAAGTCGTTGATCACTTCTATTTTGTCTGCCGGTACTTTCTTTGGTGCCATCATTGCTGGTGACTTGGCTGATTGGTATGGTAGAAGATTGACCATTATTGCCGGTTGTTTTATTTTTATGATTGGTGATATTTTGCAAGTTGCTTCCTCCAGTTTGGGTTTGTTGGTTGCCGGCCGTTTGGTGTCTGGTTTTGGTGTGGGATTTGTCTCCGCTATTATTATCTTGTATATGTCTGAAATTGCCCCAAGAAAGGTTAGAGGTGCTTTGGTCTCTGGTTACCAATTCTGTATTACTCTTGGTTTGTTAATTGCTTCTTGTGTCAACTATGGAACTGAAAAGTTGAACACCTCTGCATCGTACAGAATTCCAATTGGTTTGCAATTGTTGTGGGCATTGATCTTAGGTATTGGTTTATTCTTCTTGCCAGAATCTCCAAGATTTTTTGTTAAAAAGGGTAACGTTGCCAAGGCTAGGGAAGTTTTGGCCAGATTAAGAGATCAACCTTTAGAGTCTCCTCAAATTGAAGATGAATTGGCTGAAATTGTTGCTAACCATGAAATTGAAAAGAAGTTGATTCCACAAGACTCTTACTGGAGCTCTTGGGCTGCTTGTTTCGAAGGTTCCATCACTAACAACTCCTCTAACCTCAGAAGAACCATCTTGGGTATGTCCTTGCAAATGATGCAACAATTCACCGGTGTTAACTTTATCTTCTACTTTGGTACTACCTTCTTCCAAGAATTAGGAACCATTTCCAATGCTTTCTTGATTTCTTTAATCACCACCTTGGTCAACGTTTGTTCGACTCCTATATCCTTCTGGACCATTGAAAGATTCGGTCGTAGAACCATTTTAATCTGGGGTGCCATTGGTATGGCTATTTGTGAATTCATTGCTGCTATCGTTGGTACCGCCAAGGAAGGTGACAAGAATGCAATGAAGGCAGTTATTTCTTTCATCTGTATCTATATCTTCTTCTTTGCTTCCACTTGGGGTCCTGGTGCCTGGGTTGTTATTGGTGAAATCTTCCCATTGCCAATCAGATCTAGAGGTGTTGGTTTGTCCACTGCTTCCAACTGGTTCTGGAACTGTATCATTACCGTCATCACTCCTTATATGGTTGGTACCGATCAAGGTAACTTGGGTGCTAAGGTCTTTTTCATCTGGGGTGGCTTGTGTACTTGTTGTATTGTCTATGCTTACTTTTTGGTTCCAGAAACCAAGGGTTTGTCTTTGGAACAAGTTGACAGAATGATGGAAGAAACTAACCCAAGAGGATCTGCCAAGTGGAGACCAACCACCACCTATGCTCAAGAAGTTGGTTTGGTTGACGCTGCTAAGGCTGACGTTGAACACAAGGTCTAGATGACTCAACTCATTCATTCACGCTTATTAAGCAAGCTTTAAGTAATAATAAATTGATGATTTTTATGATTCTGAGTGCAATAGGACACTCATTCTATTAAATGTCTTTTCCGAGAATGGTTTTATATATTAATCTGTACAATTAACTAGCAATAGAATTGCTTTACAATAATATACAACTTTGTTTGAAGTATAAAGTAACACAAATTACTGCAATAAAGTAGTACAAATTGGTGTAAAGAAGTCCCTATTGCTTTAAAAATAAATATATACAGTAGGGGTGTTTTTCCGTGTTCAAGCGGTGCTTAATTATCCGAGAAATTTATCGACAAGACAACGCTTACTATTACGCTTTCAGCATGTGTGCGAAGCATTCTTGTACCGTGTGGGGATATATACTTGCTTACATTGTTTACGTAGTGATACTACCCCAGATTGAATTGCTTTACATGCACTATGCTGCTAAGAAAATAATGTTTTGGACTATCAAAGAATCCGTGGGCAAAGACTTTCGGAAAATCAATATGTAGGCGGTTTGCATGCGGCTGACGTACTTTTTCTTTATTTTTTTGCACAAAATGTACAACCCCCACTTTGAAACAGGCCCTCAAATGAAGACGAGCTTTGAGTTAAACCCATCTTAAGAAAATTGTAATCCAAACCCAGAATGTTGGTCCAAGCTTGGGGTTCCCCTCAGATCGGAAAATGGTATAAATATCAGTAGATTTTCCGGTTGTTTCAAGTTTTTTTTTTGGATTTGCAACTATCAACTCTTAATATTTTAATCACTTATTACTAGTTAAACATGTCTTCTAGTGATTTGGAAGCCAAGCATGGCTACACAACCAATGAAGCCCAGTTAATGAAGGAAGTTACCAATGTGTCCGAATTTAAGGAACATCACGTTCATGGTACTGTTGATCCTAACAGGGTCGAAGCTGAAGTTACCTTCAAAGCTTACATGATGTGTGCCTTTGCATCCTTTGGTGGTATCTTTTATGGTTACGATTCTGGTTACATTTCCGGTGTCATGGGTATGGAGTACTTTATTGATACCTTCGATAAGAGTCAAAGAGGTAAGCCAAAGTCTGAAAAGGACTTGCCATCTTCGCAGAAGTCTTTGATCACTTCTATTTTGTCTGCCGGTACTTTCTTTGGTGCTCTCATGGCTGGTGACTTGGCTGATTGGTATGGTAGAAGATTGACTATTATTGCCGGCTGTGTCATTTTTTGTATTGGTGATGCTTTACAAATTGCTTCTTCAGGTGTTCCATTATTGGTTGTTGGTAGATTGATTTCTGGATTTGGTGTCGGTTTTGTTTCTGCTACTATTGTGTTGTACATGTCTGAAATTGCTCCAAGAAAGGTTAGAGGAGCTTTGGTCTCTGGTTATCAATTCTGTATTACTATTGGGTTATTGATTGCAGCCTGTGTTAACTATGGAACTCAAAATTTGAAGACCTCTGCATCTTACAGAATTCCAATTGGTTTGCAATTGATTTGGGCTTTTATATTGGCTGCTGGTTTGTTCTTTTTACCCGAATCTCCTAGATATTTCGTTAAGAAGGCAAATATCGAAAAGGCAAGGGAAGTTTTAGTCAGATTAAGAGATCAACCAGTTGGTTCTGAACAAGTTGAAGATGAATTGGCTGAAATTGTGGCCAACAATGAAATAGAATCCAAATTGATTCCTCAAGGTAGTTACCTTAAGACTTGGACTGCTTGTTTCTCAGGTTCTATTAAACACGGTTCTTCTAACTTGAGAAGAACTTTATTGGGTATTGGTTTACAAATGATGCAACAAATGACTGGTGTTAACTTTATTTTCTACTTCGGTACTACTTTCTTCCAACAGTTGGGTACTATCAAAAACCCATTCTTGATTTCTTTGATTACTACTTTGGTTAACGTGTGTTCCACACCTGTTTCTTTCTGGACTGTTGAAAGATTCGGTCGTAGACCAATTTTAATCTGGGGTGCTGTTGGTATGGCTATTTGTGAATTCGTTGCTGCTATCATTGGTACCGTTAAGGCAGACGATGACAATGCAATGAAGGCAGTTATTTCTTTCATCTGTATCTATATCTTCTTCTTTGCTTCCACTTGGGGTCCTTGTGCTTGGGTTACTGTTGGTGAAGTCTTCCCATTACCAATCAGAGCCAGAGGTGTTGCCTTATCTACTGCTTCCAACTGGTTCTGGAACTGTATCATTACCGTCATCACTCCTTACATGGTTGGTACCGATCAAGGTAATTTGGGTGCAAAGGTCTTCTTCGTTTGGGGTAGTACTTGTACTGGGTGCATTATTTTCGCTTACTTTTTGGTTCCAGAAACCAAGGGTTTGACTTTAGAACAAGTTGATCGTTTGTTGGAAGAAACTCATCCAAGAAATTCTTCTAAATGGAGACCTAACACCACTTACGCTCAAGAAGTTGGTTTGGTTGATGATTTAAAGACCGGTGTTGATCACAGGGCTTAGTTATTCAACCCAAATAACATGAATGAACCCTTAATGTCGTGATGTCATTTATGCAAGCATGAATACTCATTCTCCTGCTGCACTATGTGTTTTCTAAATAAAGTTATGGTTATAATTACAATGATACTGAAACTTAAACTTCACCACTGTAATGTTTTGAAATTGCTCCGTCATGTATTTTACACAAACTATTTCGACGAATGAAGACCATATTTAGGCTTAATACATTCCGCATATGGTAACAACGAGTTACCTACTGGTTTGAGCTTTTATCAGTGTATACGCTAAATGGTACGGAAAAATGTTCTTGTCCGTCCTTTGTATGGCAAATTTCGTATTGGAATAGTTGCATGGTGTTGTTGATTGTACTGTAACTACATGGTACTAAGCCATTTGTGGGGAACATTCCAGTGCAGTCGCTGGTTCGGTACCTTGAGAGGCTGATTGGAATACAGGACACAGGAATAACTAGTAGAGCAACGGAAAAAATGCTTGCTTCAGCCCTATATTTTTCCACCATTATATGCAGAAAATTGAAAACAACATGTACACACACTTTAGAATGAAAGGGAAAAAATACCGTGCCGTGTGTTAAATTCTCCCAAAGTTTATCCACTCGGAAAAAATACAATAAACTTCATGAGGGGAACTAGATAGATATCGCAGATTAATGCTAACACCGAAATTCAAGTTAGATGGACCAGTTCACTCCGATCTCAGCAAGCATATGCATTTGTTAAGACTTAATGTTTATATGTAGTATTTATGGGCTGTGAGTTGTTGGGGTTAAGGAGTGTGGTGGGTGGTGTACTTCGAAACCCACTTGCTAAAGCAATACATACATGCATGAGAAATTCCGAAACTACAATTCCAAAACCAATATCTATTCACCTTGTAATGTAATTATCCTTTTAAAGGATGAAATGAAGCATTTAGAATATTTTGATGGTTGCTCTCGAACTGCAAACTATTAGCAGTCAATACGATTCGAAGTCCGACATACATCACCAAAGTAGTGCATGTACCGAAATCTGAAAAGTTTTAGAGGCAAACGAAAGAGAGACACTACTACGGTTGGTAATGAACACATTTGACTCAAATCAATCATGCCGTCCAAGAACTCGGAGACAAGTGGCTCGGAGAATACCGAATCGTTCAAGTTTTTTGGACTTGGTGGATGTAATGAAGTGGGAAGATCATGTCACATAATTGAATACAAAAACAAAGTAATAATGTTGGACGCGGGAGTTCATCCCGGATTAACTGGTTTCAGTTCACTTCCGTTCTATGATGAATATGACCTATCAAAAGTGGACATATTGCTTATAAGTCATTTCCATTTAGACCATGCAGGTACGCTTCCATATGTGATGCAGCATTCCAACTTTAAAGGCAGAGTTTTTATGACGCATGCCACCAAAGCTATTTATCGATGGTTGTTGCAGGATTTCGTTAGAGTGACGTCCATTGGTAACGGAAGAACTATGGACAGCTCCTCCAATGGTGGCCCAGGAAATAATGGGTCTAGTAATTTATACACAGATGATGATTTAATTGGGTCATTTGATAAGATTGAAACTGTGGATTACCATTCTACTATGGAAATAGACGGTATACGATTCACTGCTTATCACGCTGGTCACGTGCTTGGTGCATGTATGTATTTGATTGAGATTGGTGGATTGAAGATCCTTTTCACCGGTGACTATTCAAGAGAAGAAGACAGACACCTTCAGATAGCAGAAGTACCTCCTACCAAACCGGATATATTAATCACTGAATCCACATTTGGTACCGCCACACACGAACCCAGATTGCAAAAAGAACACAGGATGACCCAATTGATCCATTCCACTCTCTTGAAGGGAGGTAGGGTTCTTATGCCTGTGTTCGCTTTAGGAAGAGCTCAAGAATTGTTGTTGATCTTGGAAGAATATTGGAGTCAGAATGAAGATCTCCAAAGCATTAATATCTTTTATGCATCGTCGCTTGCTAGAAAGTGTATGGCTGTTTATCAGACATATACCAGTATCATGAATGACAAAATCCGACAGTTGACTTCAAGTTCTGGAGAGGCACATAATCCGTTCGACTTGAAGTTCATTAAATCCATAAGGAGTTTAGAGAAATTTCAAGACATGGGTCCTTGTGTAGTTGTTGCATCTCCTGGTATGTTACAGAATGGTGTTTCTCGAGAACTCTTGGAGAAATGGGCTCCAGATCCTAAGAATGCGGTCATCATGACGGGTTATTCCGTTGAAGGAACTATGGCTAAAGATTTACTTTCGGAACCACATTCAATTCCCTCCATAGCCAACCCGGAAATGTCAATTCCCAGAAGGCTTTTAATTGAAGAAATATCATTTGCAGCACACGTTGATTTCCAACAAAATGCCGAGTTCATTGATGAGGTGAATCCTTTGAAGATCATTTTGGTTCATGGTGAAAGTAATCCTATGGGGAGACTCAAATCAGCATTATTGAGTAAATATTCGTCCAGAAAGGGGTCAGAAAATGAAGTCAACATCTTTAACCCCAGAAACTGTGACGAACTTAAGTTACCAATTAAAGGACAAAGAGTAGCCACAGTTTTGGGAACCTTGGCAGAAGAACAAGGGAATATACTCAGACAAGAAGTTGTCAAGATAATTGAGGAAGAACTGAAGAAAATTCAAGAACTTCTGGACGATGAAGATGAAAAGATGGACGAGGAAAAGAGTGAAGAAAAGGGTGAGGAAGAAAATGAAGAAAATGGTGAAGCAAAGAGTGGCCAAAAGACAGACCTGAAGACTGTTGAAACTGTGAACTTGATTTCAACAGAACAACCTATTGCTGGAGTTTTAGTATCTAAAGATTTCGATTTGAATTTATTGAAATTGCATGACTTGAGTGAGTTTACTCAGTTATCTACATCGATAGTAAAGTCTAAGATCAAATTAAAGCTTCATGCCCAAGTTTCGTTGATCAGATGGCATTTAGAACAGATGTTTGGATACATTGAGATCGTCCGGGACGATAAACAAGCATGGGAATGTTTGATTATGAGCTTGCTTGATGTTCACGTTGATTTGAACAAGACAGATGCATTGGTGGTGACCGTTGAATGGATCAATGACAATCTAATTGCCGATTCATTAGCGGATTCTGTGGTAGCTATCTTATATTCAGTTGATAGCTCGCCGGCTTCTGTCAAGTTAAGTTCCAAGCAACACGAGCATGTTCATGTCAAAGACGAGCCCATGGATGATGATGTTAACATGGTTATTGGTTCGGCACGTGAGCGTGAGCCAAAGGCACACATGAAGTCGGACATTAAAACCCGAGTGAGTCGTATCACCACGATGCTCGAGGCTCAGTTTGGTGATACGATCAAAAGAGAAAGCCACGAGAACCTTGTGATCAATGTAGGGAAAAGTGAAGCCAGAATAAATCTTTTGGAATTGACAGTGGCATGTCCTTCCAAGGTTTTACGGGATAGAATTGAAACCATTATACGAAGAGGTTGTGAGTTGGCAGCTCCTCTAGCACAATATGAGAAGGAGGTTTAACAGGATATAGAATAAAGAAATATACTATCTATTATAGGATACACTTTTACCATTAACATACACTATATATAATTAACATACTATATAATCTGGTGTTCGGGTGTACCTCATCGCGAATACCCCACATTTCAAATATACGAACTCGTTCCAAATACTTAATTACTTTTCATATTATAAATCTAATTTACAGTGAAATACAAACAAACAAACGTTCTAGAACTTACCACCAGTTCTCTTCTTTCTCAATTCGTTTTGTTCCTTTTCAACTTCAGGATCGAAAAGGATAAATTCGTCCAAACCCTTACCAGCAGGAACCATGGGCAAAACAGGTACCTTCTTTTCAACAAACACCTCCATGAGTACAGGCCTATCGGTATTTAAGAATTGAGCCACTGAGCTGGTCAATTCTTCTTGGGCCTTCACACGGATCCCCTCGACTCCCATGGCTTCAGCCAACTTCATGAAATCTGGATTGGATTGATGGGTGTGTGCGTATCTGTGTTCGTAGAAAAGAGATTGCCATTGAGTCACCATACCTTGTTCTTCGTTGTTCAATACACAGATCTTGACTGGAGCACCGGCTTGAACCGCAGAACTTAATTCCATAAGGGTCATGTTGAATGAAGCATCACCATCAATGTCAATGACAATGGCATCAGGTTTGGCCACTTGAGCACCAATTGCAGCAGGTAAACCATAACCCATGGTACCTAACCCACCAGAAGTAATCATGGTTCTTGGTTTGGTCCAGGTGAAATGTTGGGCAGCCCACATTTGATGTTGACCAACACCAGTGGTGATAATGAAGTCCTTATCAAGCTTTTGCAATTGAGCATCGATCTCACGGATCAATGTTTGGGGTTTAATGGCAGACCCAGGGGTTTCCAATTGGTAGTCGTAAGGATACTTTTGCTTCCATTCTTGAACTTGGCCCATCCATTCGGGTCTTTCAGAAACATTATGCACTAAAGGAATGAAATTGGCCAAGTTACCGGCAACATCACCTTCCACGGCTTCGGTGGCCTCCACAACCTTGTTGATGTTTTTGGGCAAGATCTCAAAGTGAATGATACCACCTCTACCTTCTTGGGCAGCCAATCTAGCAGCAGGAGCAAACTTGGTGACATTAAGTGTGACTCTGTCGTCGAATCTGGCACCCAATGCAATAATCAAATCAGCTTGTTGAATGGCAGAGTTAGCTGCGGCGTTCCCGTGCATACCCAACATATCCAAAGATTTAGGATCACGTTGGTCAAAAACACCTAACCCTTGCAAAGTGGTGGTGACTGGGATTTGGGCCTTGTCACTCAATTCCTTCAATAAGGCTGGACCTTCTTCGCTGTTCAATAAACCGGCACCGGCGTAAATAATAGGCTTCTTGGCCTTATTCAACAACTTGGCAGATCTCTTGATTGCTTCCATAGTAAACTCAGAAGCAGCCTTTCTGGTGATTTGTTGCAATGCATTCAGTGGGATAGTGGAATGGATGGGGATTTCTTCTCTTAAAATAGCTGCGGTGACATCTTTAGGTAAATCAACCAAAACAGGACCTGGTCTACCCAGAGTAGCGATTTCAAAGGCTTCGTTAATCCGACGAGGCAATTCAGCCACATTCTTAACCATAACGTTCCATTTGGTACATTGTCTGGAAATACCCACGACATCAGCTTCTTGGAATGCATCTGTACCAATGGCGGTGGTGGGGACTTGACCGGTGAAAACAACTAATGGAACACCATCCATCAAGGCATCGGCCATGGGGGTGATGACGTTGGTAGCACCGGGACCGGAGGTAACCAAAACCACACCGGGTTTACCAGTGGCTCTGGCATAACCTTCAGCCATGTGACCAGCACCTTGTTCATGTCTGGGCAAGACGAATTTGAACTTATCACTGTTGTAGATAGCGTCAAACACTGGAAGAATGGCACCACCGGCGTAACCGAAAACAGTATCAACATTGTGTCTGAGCATCATCTCATGGAAGATTTCCCCACCGGTCAAACCGATAAACGTATCGTCCATGGCCAAGTGAGAGCTCTTATTCTTTTTGTTGGTCTTGTCGCTTCTGTTGTTGTTAGTGGACCCTTGAGTGTCATCTTGGTTGAAAGCGGGAGCAGGTGCGGGTCTTGAGGCAGCACTGGATGATGATGGAGATGCAATAGTGGCTTTCATTCTTTGCGTTCTAGTGAGAAGTCTGACTTGGCCACGAGCCATACGTATGGCCGTTTGGGTGGCGGTAGTCGCTCTGACGTTTCTAGCGATCATTATGGAATGGGGCAAGAAGCTTAAAAAGAAGATTAAGTAGAAGAAGAAAAAGAAGAAGAAGAGAATTAGAAGTATGTAAAATATAATGTGAAAAATTAATGTGAAAAATCAACACCTAATTAGGTATCAACGCGCGCTACCGAATTCGATTCACTTGGTTGGTATGAGTCAGGGGAATAATGGGGTCACAAATGTGGGTTAATTTTATGAGTTTCCAACGGAATTCAATCGTTTAAAAACTAGTACAATGATAAGAGATGACTATGTGATTACTATGAAGTCAGAATTGCTGAAAAGCTTATGGAATTACGGTAAATTTCCATGATTTTACTCCCCAGTTCAATGTTCGTAACTACTACAAAATTCAGGCCCTTTTTTCGGAGACCTCCCGCTTGTCCATTATTGAGTCACGAGAGCGACTTCTATTCCACAGCCCTTTGTTCTATGCACTAATAGTAATGCTTAAAAATTGGTGTTTGATAGTAATAATAAAAAATAAAAAAATTTTCACATAAAAAGAAAGGTGGTATGGATGTGCAGTATTTTCCCAAATGGGATGTTCCTTTGTTCTCCGCACTGTAGGTGTCTAAAGGTATACTGATGCGATCATTGGTAGATAAGATAGTAAAGGAAGCGACAAGTAGAGGAAAGATATCGTACGTAACATGATCTAGTCTCCAGGTTGTTTTCAGTGTGTTGCACTCGTTTGTCTTTACTCCTTACGATAGCATGGGTCAATCAGTACCGAACATGAAATGCTTGTAGATCTTTGGCCGGTACCGGCATGAAACCCCTATAGCGGTGCTGATTTGCCGTTCCGATATACACTTCCCCCACAGGTCTGGACAAGCGGAAGTATGAGTATTACGAGATCACCCGAAGAAAAAAAGAAGCACGTGGTATTTGTCATGTGACATGGCACGTGAGGGCTTAAATACTACCACTACTACTACATGATCTTTGGCTATTTTAATCTTTAAATATACTAATAATTATTAACACTAAAAACTTGATAGAAGAAATAAAAATAATATCTAAGCTAAGTACCCTCGAAACTTAAGCTGACGCAACGTTCTTTTCGTGAATGATTGGTTCATGCACCGAAGCATTAGAACTACCAACTGCATGATCATCATCTTCCACTGGATGTTCTAATTCTTCACCCTTTTCACCAGCACTATACGTACTAGCAGGTTGAGGATTTGCCCAAGATAAATAGTCTCTTCTAACTTCAACATAATCATAAGCAAATTCCCCAATTTGGTCTTCATCAATACCTCTTTCCTCACCTTCATAATCCACACGCAAATACAAACCTGGAATGTAGTTAAGAACAATACAGATTACAGCAGACACACCGGCGCCATATGCGGTAACAGCAAGAATGTAACAAATTTGCTTATACAATTGTTTCCAATTGTGGTCAATCCAACCACCAGCATGGTCAGTGACACCATCATATCCAATGACAGTTCTAGAACCAAAGATACCGTTGAAAATTAATCCAACCATTCCGGCAATACCGTGCTCGGCAAAAGCATCTAAGCTTTCATCAATTCTCATCAAGTTTTTGATTTGGGTGGAAAAGTTAGAAACTATACCGGTGACAATCCCCAAAATGACAGAAGCCCATAGGGGGATGATACCGGAGGAAGGAGTGGCAGCAACTAAACCAGAAATACACCCAGAACATACGGCAACCATAGACCATTTCTTTTCCAAACGATAATCCAAAAGACACCATGTTAATGCACCAAAGGCAGCAGACAAATGAGAATTCATCATTGAATAAGGAACCTTCAAGGATGCATTACCTGCTGAGAACCCGTTAAAGAACAACCATCCGACATACAAAAGAGCTGTACCGGTAAAGATAGTTGATATGTTATGGGGTCTATAATTGATCATAAGAGTCTCATTCCGTCTCCCCAAGAAGTACGAGTATACCAATGCGGTAACACCAGAAAGAATTTCCACTGGTCCACCACCAGCGTAGTCTAAGACCCCCCATTTGGCAGCCCAGCCACCACCCCAAATCCAATAGACAACAGGACAGTAGACAATGGTAGCCCAACAAAAGAAGAACACTATAGCAGGAAGAAAACGACCTCTTTCAGCCACACAGGGACCCGCAATAATGGCCAAAGTAACCAACATAAATTCCATTTGGAAAAGAGAAAAGGCCAAAAGTGGATAAGTCTCATCTGAAGGCGATGCCAATAAACCCTTGAAACCAAAATATTCCAAGTTACCAATAAAACTATTACTTGAAGCACTGAAAGCCAAAGAGTAACCCCAGAAATACCATTGGAAAATACCCACAAATGAAGAGGCTATGACGATCCAAATCATAGATAAGGCAGATTTCCGTCGAGCTAATCCACTGTACAAAAACGCCAAACCGGGTATCATAATCCAAATAACTGATTGAGCTATTGTGAACACCAACATGAGAGTTTGATCAAACTCATTCCATTTTTCTATTGAGGCTCGTTTAAACAAGATAGATGCAACTGTTCCAATCATGACGGAAATATGTATATAAAGGTGATGTCGTTAGTATTATATTTGGTGCTGTAGGTGTTATTATAAATGTCGCTATTTATGCCGGTGTTATTGGTATGCGATGCTATAACCTTATGAGTGAGTTGGTTCTTGAACAACGTTATAAAAAAATATCTGATGGAAACCGTGATAAATTTTTACATTATTTTTATGCGTTCCGTCTACATATATATAAATGAATGCCTGTTGTCAGTAATGTATGTATAGGGTATGAAATCCTTTCAATCTCACAGGCCATTGTTGCGATGGGATACTGTCCCTATTAAGCTAATCGGGTTGATTCATTGGATTCAAATAATTCCTGCATATACAGATCAGTAGCAGGACACTCTGCGGAATCCGACAGTCATTTTATAACCAAGTGTGACTATTACTATGGTGATGAAACTTCGATGCAGACAAGGGCACTCTTCTTGACGGGATTCAGTCCTGGGGTATGGGACTAGGCTTTATACAATAGTATTAACAAACAGCGAATCCCTCAACAAACAGCCAGACAAAACGTTAACGTGCAGAAACAACAATAATAATGGGTCTATTTAAACAGCGACGACTGCAAACAAAGTTTTGGTGGTAAGGGAATGTATTTTTCAGACAGACAAACAGATATTTTACTATGGGACAAGAATACGAGTAAGTTTTCATATACTTCAACTACCTGATAGCATGGCACTGCCACGATGATGATTCCGACGTTCTACACACCTCGGACTGGTTTATTATATCTTATCATTATGATAAGAGATGTTCTCTCAGACAAAGATTTCATAAAATTTTCTCGGCTGTCGTGAACATTTTGGTTATCTTCAGACATTAATTAATTCTTGAGTCATCTTCCAGTTTTGTGTTTCACCGCACTATACTTATGATTCGCTACTGATAAAACCTTTGCTTCAGCAACTTCCAATTCCATGCAGGCGTTATCAGGAACTGTATGCACACAGAAAGCAAACGCCCATTGAACGGCTGGAATTAGTCTTCTCATGATTCAATGACTACCCACAACACGATTCATAAGGCCTAACTTCAGGCCTGAAAACGGAAGAAAAAGTAGCAAAAGAGACGAAGCAAAGAGAATGGAATGGAAAGAAACCGGACACGCAGTTGGTGGTTTTCTTTTCGTATTACACTTCCTACAAGTTGTTCTATATTAAAAGTTAATTGGACATATATAGAAATAATCACGTTATAAGAAGTTGGCTTTGCGGTCAGTAGCACTAGTATTTATTCCGTTTTGAACCGTTACTACTACTTCCCACAATAACCATTTGGTTAGTTGGAACTATGCCGTACTTGGAGTCAGCTCATTTTGATTGGCCTGATATGGGCCAATTAGTGACACAAAACTCTCTTTTTGTGAATACCCATAGCACACTTTTAGAATATACCGTTACTACAACATAGCCCGTTGGGATTGAATTTCGGGTGTATTACGGTTGAGTTCTAGCTGTTACACAAAATACAGTACCGTTAGAATGTTGTTGATTCAGTATTCATAAATCGAAACCATGTACCCCAAAATACTTGCAAACGATCGCGTCACGTGACTAAATGTAATTCAAAATTAAGAATTTGGTGTAACTACAATGCTTCCTTTAACTTTGCTTCCAGAATATCATGATTCTGTGTCTCAGGTTTGACCATTCTCAATATTTCAAAACCAACTTCAACAGTAATTAAAATGATAATGATCCACTCTAAACGGGTACCTTTCTTCTCATTTAACACCCCAAGAAATGCCCTTTGTTCATCCGTGGCATAATCCAACTTTCTATTAAGAATACTAATCCTTGTGGATATATCCAATATCTTTGAAACGTCCTCGTAAATGACTTCTAAGGTTGGTTCAGTCCAATATAAATCTGGTACTTCAATTAATTCACTGTATAAATTCAATTTTCCTCTCAAAAGAAATAATCTTCCTGTTAAACGTAACAATTCCCCTTCATTGGTGTCTATCTTCATTCCACGACTCATTCTCTCACTATTGGCTCGAGTACTCTGGAGATGTTTATCAAGAGCATTCTCCAAAATAGCCAATCTTGTTGACCGAGAAAACCCCATAGCAAAAGCTGCTTTATCCAAGTTTCTCTGGGTGGTGTCAATCCCTTGTACAACAAATACTTCTCCTTGTAAATAAGATGATGATGATGATGATGAAAGTTTTGGCACTTCGTTCAATTCAACATAATCAAGCTCGTCACTTTCAATGGTCTCGTAAGGTTCACTTAATTCAAAGCCAGTGCCTCTCTTCAAATGCTCCACTAGTGGATCTTCAAGAATCTGCTTTTCCGATACTTTGGGATGTCCCCAACCTACTACACTTCCATTCAGTAAAACCATTAACTCGTATCCTATTCTGGGTATCAAAAGACATTCATCTCCTACTATCGACACTATATCGCTTTGAAGATGATCAGCAGCAGCATCAGAGGAGTCAACCCCGGCTTCTTTGAGAACAAGTTGCCTTATAGTGTCGATATCAAGTTGTTCTCCTAAAGTAAGACACACAACTTCATTCAATGGGACCTTTTTGCCCTCTATAGTAATCTCGGGCATCTGTTCTGCATTGACAAAGGCATCCCCTTTCAACCCCGTTTCGCCGCCTGGTTTAGTTGTTCTTCGCAAGTTCTGTGCAATGGGTAGAAGCTTCTTCTTCGGCTTTAAGACAGTATTTGACACTAGTCTTCTATTGGATTTGGATAGTGCTCGCACTATTGTGGGTTGACCCTGAGACCTACTCAACAAAGGTAACCATCGCAAAGTTCTAGATCGTATATGACTTACTGAGGTATACATTCAATTCTTATTTTAACTGGGAATCAAACAGGCAAAATGACAAGACTGTTTTATATTTTAATTAGATATAATGTACTCCCAATCTCCGATGGCAGCCGACATTTGTGAGAGATTCCATTTTGGTAGCGCCAACTATATGGGTTTAAATCCGTGGAGTATGCAATCGCATAATGATGATCTCTGCTATTAAGACTGAGTAACACTGTTAGAACACAGCCTGAGAATTAAGTGATCCTTTGTAGAGAAAATGTTTGCAGTCATAGCGTTTTCGATTTGAGCTAGAGACTGAAGTAATAGCGTTGTTAAGAGAAAAACCAAACTATGGGTGTAGGGGTGTAAGGGTATCGGAAAGAACAATTAAAGATTAGAAGAAACATCATGGAAGTCTAGATTTATGAGGCTTATTAGGTTTACGGTGAGCAACAGTTGTGAGCAGTGCAAACGTTTCTAACACAACAATGCATAGATAGAGGTTCGAACAAAGAATTCCAAGTGTACAGCAAAACGGTTCCAGTACACGAACAAAGGGTTCCGAGCGTACAGACGTATGTCTCAAGAATGTCTAAGGCTTAAACCAAAGTGAAAGAACATACACTTCAGATCAATTGAATTGCGTGGCGAAGCACAGGACGTGATATATTTTCAGTATGTATGAATTGTGCTATGGCTTAAGTTGTGTACGGCGTCCAAGTAGAGGTATTTGTGGTGATGCTAATTTTAACATTACAACCGGAGTGTTTAATACCGACGTGGACACAGGAAGTTTGTTGATAAGTGAGCCCAATTAGGCAATGTTATGACTAAGGAACGACCCTTTGATTTGAAACAGGCATTAATTAAACGTCCTAGGCCATTAAGCTACGTAACAGAAATGGAAAGCAAACAGCCAACCCTCTGAAGCTTAACCAACGTTCATCGAATCAAACGTTAGCAAGAGCCTAGTGTTTATCATGCGTATGAGAAAGCAATGGAACAGACTAAGGAAATAGTTGGAGACAGAGCAATATGGAAAATAACACTACTCAAAGTACTCGTAGTAATGGTGGTGGTAGTAGTAGTAGTAGTAGTAGTAGTATAATCATAGATAAACAGATAGTTAGACATGCTACAATGCACGTCATTATAGGCCCTATCATCAATAATTATTGTGCCACATGTCCCGCCAGCCTCGAATGTTTACCAAGCACCTTTAGGTGAAATATGTGCAATATGCACCCTTGGTCTTCCCAAAATATCCCGTCCCAAAATAGAATACATTCCAAAAAAATCGTTGATATATAAAATGATTTCAACCACTACATTCTTTTCTTTCATAGTCATCAACTAGTATCTAATATCTAATATCAGCATTATGTGGTATGTACTATGACGCTATGTGCATATATACAACACGTACATGGTACCTATATATGTTACATTATATATGCTACATCATATATGTATGTTGTAATGGGACCTTCCCATAGTTACCCGCCTTGACTCAATACTAACATGCTTCCAGTGGGATCTTTGGTTACGTGAATTTTTTGGTCGATAAGACCAGAGGTGAAATCATCACTACCTTATTAGATGGTTTACAACGGTTAGAATATCGTGGATACGATTCAGCAGGGATCGCTATTGATGATGATTCAAGAAACTCAACCATGATCATTAGAGAAGTGGGTAAAGTTAATGGATTAAGAGAAAAAGTCGCCGCTACTGATTTGGACTCTTCGGTTGTTTTTGATAACCATTGTGGTATTGCTCACACAAGATGGGCTACTCATGGTAGTCCAAAGGTTGAAAATTGCCATCCTCAACGTTCTGATCCATCTGGTGAGTTCGTTGTTATTCATAATGGTATTATCACCAATTTCCAAGCTTTGAAAACCTTGTTGACCAGTAAAGGATTCCAATTTGAATCTGAAACTGATACTGAATGTATCGCAAAGTTATTTAAGCACGTTTATGACACTAATTTGAAAGCTGGAATCACTTTAGATTTCAATGAGTTAACCAAACAAGTTCTTTTCGAATTAGAAGGTACCTATGGTTTATTAGTTAAATCAACCCATTTTCCCGGTGAAGTATGTGGTACTAGAAAGGGGTCTCCACTTTTGGTTGGTGTTAAGACCGAAAAGAAATTGAAGGTTGATTTTGTTGATGTCGAATTCTTCACTGAGCAACAAACAAATGAATTGTTGATGGCTACTGCTCAAGACAATTTGAGAACTTCACAATCTAGAGCCTTTTTGGCCGATGATGGAATCCCAATGCCAGTTGAATTCTTTTTAAGTTCAGACCCTGCTTCTGTTATTCAACACACCAAAAAGGTTTTGTTCTTGGAAGATGATGATATTGCTCACATCTATGATGGTGAATTGCACATCCATAGAGCTAAGAAATCAGCTGAAGATACTACTGTTAGACCAATTCAAACTTTGGAAATGGAATTGAATGAAATTATGAAGGGTCCTTATAAGCATTTCATGCAAAAAGAAATCTTTGAACAACCTGATTCCACTTTCAACACCATGAGAGGTCGTCTTGATTTTGAGAACAATATTGTCACCTTGGGTGGATTAAGATCTTTCTTACCAACCATTAGAAGATGCAGGCGTATCTTGATGATTGCTTGTGGTACTTCTTATCATTCATGTTTAGCCACAAGATCTATTTTTGAAGAGTTAACTGAAATCCCAGTGACCGTTGATTTAGCTTCTGATTTTTTGGATCGTAAATCTCCTGTTTTCAGAGACGATACTTGTGTTTTCGTTTCCCAGTCCGGTGAAACTGCTGACTCCATCTTGGCCTTACAATATTGTTTGGAAAGAGGTGCGTTGACTGTTGGTATTGTCAACTCTGTTGGCTCTTCCATGTCAAGACAAACACATTGTGGTGTTCACATTAATGCTGGACCCGAAATCGGTGTTGCCTCTACCAAGGCTTATACTTCTCAATTCATTGCCTTAGTCATGGTTGCCTTGAGTTTGTCCAATGATTCTATTTCCAAGGCTAGAAGACATGCTGAAATCATACAGGGCTTACAAAAGATTCCTGAACAAATCAAGACAGTCTTGAAATTGGAAGATAAAATTAAGGATTTGTGTAATACCACTTTGAACAATCAAAAGTCACTTTTGTTATTGGGTAGAGGTTACCAATTTGCTACTGCATTAGAAGGTGCCTTAAAGATTAAGGAAATTTCATATATGCATTCTGAAGGTGTTTTGGCCGGTGAATTGAAGCATGGTGTTTTGGCATTAGTTGATGATAAATTACCAATCATTGCCTTTGCTACCAGAGATTCATTGTTCCCCAAAACCATGTCAGCCATTGAACAAGTCACTGCTAGAGACGGTAGACCAATTGTCATCTGTAATGAGGGTGATGCTATTGCTAAGAATGAAAAGGTTTTCGCTACCTTGGAGGTTCCCGAAACCGTTGATTGTTTACAAGGTTTATTAAATGTTATTCCTTTACAATTGATGAGTTACTGGCTAGCTGAAAACAAGGGTATCGACGTTGATTTCCCCAGAAACTTGGCCAAGTCTGTTACCGTTGAATAGACAAATGATTACCCCAAGTCTGAATAAACAGCATTGGATTCCCCCTGGCAAGCTTCAAACAGCATCTTTGATTCCAAAGTGCTTAAATTAAGTACGTCTACCTTCAGGTTGTAGAAGTAAAGAGTGTCTCTACGTATTTTAATATAAAGGTGATTTAAATATAATATTTACAACCAATAATGGTGCACTCAGTAATAAATAACAGTATTATAGTATTAACAATAGATCAGATTGGATCACTTTCTGGTGAAATAGCTACTGCTTCCAAGGTAGGCAGCAGCATGGTCAAAGACCGTTTCGCCAACATTCAAGTATTTATTCATATAGTAACGCATATCCAGCAGATCCACATCGTCTAGCTTGGGAGTGATACCTGTGTTTCTTCTGATTCCAGCAAGTACTGTCAGCAAGAGTACTAGATCAACAGAGAGATGGAAAGCTTTACCTAAGAATGCCATGGTGGTGGTAGCAGTAGTGTTAGTGGTAGTGGTAGTGGTAGTAGCAGTAGTAGTAGTAGTAGTAGTAGTAGTAGTAATAGTAGTTCAATGTCTAGAAAAGAAAATGGCACTAAATGACCTTTTTGCCATTGGTGATAACAAGGAGTATTATTATTATGGACTGAAATGGTTCCGTATTTTTCCCCAGAGTGCGGGTAACAGCATAAGCAGGGGAGTATAAACCGTGGGAGTATTGGTATAAGGTGTTCTGTATGGTGATAGCAGTTAATTGGGGGTTGGTAATGCTCTTTGGAGATACCTTACGAATACTGTGATCGTGTGCACAGTTACTATATGGGGTACGTTAGAGAGGGTATACTCAATCTATTATGTTTATTAGTAACAAGTCACTTCATCGCCTTACGTGAGTTTGGTCTGGTTGTTTATAGAAAAGCATAAAGCCAGACGATGGAAACCACCAGTCTAAATATTTACATTGGCTTAGTGTGTAGCATATTTCTATACTTAGTGTTTACCTTTTACTTACCTTTTACTGTATCACTCAACCAGTAAATCAGACCATACTATGTAGTATACTATGTAATGTACTATGTCGTATACTGTGTCGTATGCCACGTAGTATACTATGTCATATGCTATGTAATACACCATCTAGGATGCTGTGTCTTAATATGTCGTGTACAGCTGTTAGCCAACTCATATGACTTGTTAACTAGACGTGTATCTGATGTGAACCATTACACTTGTTTGGTCATGAACTTTTTCTACCGTCAAGTCAAACAAAAATGAGAAATAAACTGTTTCTTTTCATCAACAGGTGTCTTCTCGTGTATCTGTACAGTTGATCGGAGCAAGTACTAATATAGCAGTATGATTTGGCGTTAGAGTCTTTATGGTGAGTATACAAGCTCATTTATAGTGAATAGATTTAGATTTAATGGGTTCTCATAAAGTGCTTATGTGTCCCTAGTTTTCCTTGTTGTGTATCTGAAAGCCATAAAAGTTTACTGCTAATGTTATTATCTATGATAATCATTAGCTATGGAGAATCATCGATTGAAGCGTAATGAATCTTGATATCAACAACAAACTGTTGTGACGATGATATTGTGGGCATATTGTGGTGCTTAGATGATGGCGATTCTTATCTTCCATTCTTTTTGTTGGGCCTGTGATGATACATATAAAGATGACTTACAAATGCATCCCATCCATTGGTTTAGCTTGGTTTGATTTGGTCCTCCCGTTGCTTACGAATGATGCCCGTCCGCTTAGCGTACATCAATTGGTGACACGAACGGCTGCACCAAAAAAATTCTGTTTTCTTCTATTTATATAGCCTGTCGTAGTGCTGGTGAAGTAAGTGTTGGTTAATGATTGCTTTCATTACTAACTGCTGAAGTGTGTTGAGCCTTAAAGAGTTTACTCTCCCCGTCCGTGTCCTTGACCTGAAAAATGGAAGTGCCGGGTAATCCCATTTTTCTTTAATGCGAAAAAAAAACCTATAGAACAAATGCTCTGTTCTATAATGAGTGAAGAATTATAACTTGGTAATACCATTGGGATACTCATCGGGTCAGCAGATAAAAGAGGATACAGAACCAACATCTTTGAGTTCTGGAGTATCTAGAAAAAAGTGTAAGTTCTTTTGAGGAATCTGGATATTTAAAAGTGGAAAAGAAAATATGTCAGATAAACAAAGACGAACACTTCCGCCCTCAGGTCCCCGTTCAAGTAGAAGACCACAAGGTGATTGGGTCAGAGAAAAGGAAAGAGATTATGATAATGAGAGAGATAGAGATAGAGATAGAGACTCCCGTGATCGTGATCGGGATTTTGATCGTGAATATTCTCATGAATCATCTCGTGATGGTGGATATCTGAATGGGTCCAAATACAGAAGTTATAAATCTTCATCATCTTCATCATCATCAAAATATTATGGAGGTCCAGGAGATCCTCGCAGATATTCAGAAAGAGATAATTATCGCCCTGGAAGAAATTTTGAACAAGAATCTAATGGAGCAAATTCCCATAATACGAATATTCCTCCAAGATCACGTCCCCTGGGTCCTTCAGGAGCTAAAAGACCTTTTCCTGCAGAACCAAGGAGCTTTAGAGATGAATCATCACGTAAAAGACATGAAGTTGACGACCTGAGGGAAGATCTGGGTTCCAAAAAAGTTAATCTTATTGCATTACCTCGGGGTCCTAGATCTGAGCTGACACAATTAACAACCCCTTCAGGTCCTTCTGCTGGGAGAATAAAAGGCAAGTTTGGTAGAGGAGGATATTCTTTCAAAGGTTCTGAACGTCCACCGAGACCTACTGGACCTTCAGGTGCTGTTTCAGCATCAAGATTTCATAATAGTGCTGATTCGTCTAAAAGTGGTGCTGTTGTACCGCTGAAAACTAGATCAGTGGCTCCAAAGTATAAAAAATCCCAAGTTTATTCCGTCAAGATTGAAAGAGGTGATGAAGTATTCAAGAGAGTTCAACAAGTCGGAGAAGGTACATATGGTAAGGTTTACAAGGCCATTAATGTTATCACTCACGAGCATGTTGCTTTGAAGAAATTGAGATTAGAAAGCGAAAGAGAAGGATTCCCTATAACTGCTATCCGTGAGATGAAATTACTCCAACTGTTTGATCATCCTAATGTTATTGGACTTTTGGAAATGATGGTGGAATACAACTACATATACATGATATTTGACTATATGGATCATGATTTAACAGGATTGTTAACACATCCTGATTTACATTTACAAGAACTGCATCGGAAACATATGTTTAAGCAATTAATGGAAGGTTTAGAATACCTACATAAGAAAAGAGTTATTCATCGTGATATCAAAGGTTCTAATATTCTTTTGGATAACAAAGGCGCTTTAAGAATTGCTGATTTTGGGTTGGCTCGTACGATGAAGATAGTTCATGAAGGTGAATCACCAGATTACACCAACAGAGTGATAACTATTTGGTATAGACCTCCAGAATTGCTTTTAGGACTGACAGATTATGGAAGAGAAGTTGATATTTGGGGAGTTGGGTGTCTTTTAATTGAATTATACACCAAAGTATCACCGTTCCAAGGTTTTGAAGAAATTGGACAATTGTATCGAATTTTCAGTATAATGGGAACCCCAACACTTGAAAATTGGCCTGATATTGATAAGTTACCTTGGTTTGAAATGCTTCAACCTGCAGTACACAAGTCCAGTACATTTCACGAAAAATATTCAACTGTTTTAAGTGAACAAGCATTTGATTTGGCTCTGAAATTACTTACATTAAATCCCAGTCAACGTTATACGGCTACACAAGCGTTAGAACATCAATATTTCCGTGAAGATCCTCAACCGGAGCCATTAACTGAGATACTTCTGACCATCGAAGGAGAATGGCATGAGTTTGAAACCAAAAAGCAACGACGGAAGGAACGTAAAAGACTTCAAGATTTGGCTAATACTCAAGCTAAAGAGAAGGAAGGACCTACGAAGGAGGAAGGCACTGTTAATCCTCAGACAAATGAAATTGCTCCACTGCTTTTACCCAGTGTTAGTATGAATACCAGCGTTCGAGAAGAGACCAGTTCCCTTGGGATGGCATAGTTATATAAGACATAACATGCTTACAGTACAAAGAGTAGTGATTTGTAGGTTTGGTTCGACTTGCCTATTTGGGTATGATCTCGTGTGTATACCAGATTCCTCACCTTGCACCATTTTATTCTTTAAACCCCAACGTACAAACGTGACTGTTGTTAGAAGCCCTTAGTTCCTTATTTAACAAATGATATCAATAAATAATAGAAAATGATGACATGACTCTCAAAAGGTGTGCACCATGTATAAATGTTTGTCTGGAATACAACAAATGCCCCTCCACGCAATGATGTCCGAATCTGTAGAAATCTAGGGGATAATTGTCTGTCAAACTTTATACAGGATCCAGACATGCATTTAGAGATGTAGTGCATTAGGGGGCGGACCAACAGGAGAGTACGACATAAAGCAAAGCTATAAGGATTGTTTGCGGTAAGCTAATAATAGAGTACAAAACGTAGGTCTGATCCTTATTATTATGGCCTTTATATTGTTGTGTTGAATGTACTATGATTTATTGTCGTGAGGTTCTTTTCTCCAACTTGTTGTAGTAGATTCGCATACCTAATTCCGAGACAAAGAAGAGAAGACACGTTAAAGACAAAAAACGTTGACATAGATGCAACTACATGGTCATAATTATATGGACGTAGTTAGGTGGTCACTATACATTGACATATTACATAGGCATCATAGGCATAAGAATGCATAAAGATAATTTTCGACACTAATTGTCGTGAAGTATAACCCCTTATGTCGTCAATTAGTACATTTTTTGTCAGCATGCTTGTTCTGTTTGGTAGCGCTAACTTGCGTATTCATTAAACTATTCAGCAAATCCTTTCCGACTTCAAATCACCATCAAGTTACAACCTCTCAATCAACTTACACCATTTAATTTCGGTAGTTGAGGCACCTTGGTCGGGTCATATACAAAGTACTTGGATTTGACTTTTTGATTGGCCAGTTCCTGCCGACCTTGTACGATTTTTTGGTGCACTATTTTGTGTCTGTATTAACCCACTAGTTAATAGTCATTAAGTGGAATCCTATTGCCATTAAATCATCAACCACTTATTATCAGACACTTATATCTCCAATCAAACTTTATTGATATCCAATTATCATGGGTCTGTGTGCTTCTAAAAGCCCACTGTCTGATGTCGGCACACCCACAGACAATGCTAAACGACAGGGCCAACAGAATGCCGTCAATGTCTCCTCTAGTGATACTCAAACAGCGGTTACAGGTTCACCGATTGCTGCCGAGGGGAAGAAGATCTCAGAAGGTACTACTGGATCGAATCAAACGTCAGACACAGACGTTCAATCTAATCAGAATCATCAAGTTCCACAGGGACACCCTAACACCGGTTCAAGTGCGGGTAACCCAGAAACTGAAAATATCAATACAAACCATAGTAATAATAATAATAACAGTGCTACTGCTACTGCTACTGCTTCTGTCGGTGCCGGTGCCGGTGCCGGTGCCAGTACTGTCACCGGTAAAGGGTCTAATGGAGGAGCGTTAACCAAGTCCAGCACCAACCCCTCACTCAACAACGTCAACACCAACACCAGCAATGGGTCTGGGACCAATGACAAAGACGTCAAGATCCTCTTGCTTGGGTCTGGAGAATCCGGTAAGTCCACAATTGTCAAGCAGATGAAGATCTTGCATCAGAATGGATACAACGACGACGAGAAGTTTGAGTATCGATCCTTTGTGTACAAGAACGTAATGGAATGTATTCGGAATGTTCTTAATGCCATTATTGACATTCAACCGGAGCTAATAGTCAAGGACTTGAGTGAGAAGAAGACATTGTCCGCGACATCTGAAGCCACGAGCATATCTGATTCTGAAGACCATCAAATTGAGGCTTTGGATCCAATTGCTGTCAGAGGTGAGCATAAGATCATCAAGGCTGTTTTAGCTGAATCTGATTTGAAGGACATTTTAAATTATGATTATCCGATTGACTCAGATGAAGATTTCGATTATTCCGTCGCGGAAAAAATTAATAAGGTTTATAACCAAACTCCAGAGGTTGCGGAGTTTATTCAAGTCCATCAGGGAAGTTTCTATTTAATTGACTCCACGGATTATTTCCTTTCCCAGATCTTAACGTTGGCGTCCCCAAATTACTTACCTACAGTACAAGACATTTTAAGAACCAGAAAGAAAACGTCGGGGATATTTGACTTTAGTTTCAATATGCCCGGATTAAATATCCACATGTTTGATGTGGGCGGTCAAAGATCAGAACGAAAAAAATGGATCCATTGCTTTGACAACGTGACTTTGATCATGTTCTGTGTGGCTTTATCCGAGTACGATCAAGTATTATTGGAAGAAAATACTCAGAATAGATTAGAAGAATCTTTAACGTTATTTGATTCGGTTGTTAATTCCCGGTGGTTTGCAAGAACTTCAGTGGTGTTGTTTTTAAACAAAATCGATATCTTTGCTAAAAAGTTACCTCATTCTCCATTGGAGAATTATTTCCCGGATTATATTGGTGGTAATGATGTTAATAAAGCTGCGCAATATATTTATTGGAGATTCACTCAAGTTAACCGGTCAGGACTAAAGATTTATCCTCATATAACTCAGGCTACTGATACTTCAAATATCGAACTTGTCATGGCTGCTGTTAGAGAAACCATACTTGAAAATTCCTTAAGAGATACGGGTTTATTAAATTAATCCGAAAAGAAGCTTATTCTTGTTAATCCGTTTTTTATCGGGAAAACTTCCTACGTGCCATTACTACTATCATGATTATTGTTATTATCATTATTGTTACTATTGTTTCATTTCACAACCTATTGACGACATATCTTGCTGCCAATCTTGTCTTATTACAAGCTTTTGTATTTTGTATAGGTACATTTCTTTGTATGTATACTCCTCGGTGTAATAAAATTCATTCAGTATTACTATTAGTGGCACGGCGTCCTCCACGTCCTCCACGGAAACTCAGCCCTCTTCCTCTTCCTCTTCCTCGGCCTCGGCCCCGGCCTCTGTATCCACGGCCACCTCTACCTCCTTCGTTGAACTCTCCGTTATGGTTGGAATCTGTTCCGCGACGGGACGGAATGCCTTCATGACCTTCGGTGGCTGCTGTTGTAGGAACTAGTTCTGTTGAAGCTGTTGGTCCTGGCCCTGATCCTGGTGCTTGTGCTTGTGCTTGAGCTGGTGCTTGTGCTGGTCCTGGTGCTTGAGCTGGTGCTGGTCCTGGTGCTTGACCTTGTCCTGAAGCCAGTACAGATGCCTGCTTGGCTACTCCCTCACCTTCCTTCAGATAGGAAGGAATATAAGTGTCTGTTTTCGGGCGAGTTCTGGAATTTACTCTATGATATCTATGAATATGACGGCCTCCATTAGGAGTGTATCGATCTCTAGGACCATAATCATCGTTTTCTTCATCTCCCTTTGAATGGTAATGATCCCGAACTCCTCCACCATTTCTGTAGCCTCCTCTACCACGATGGCTATCATTATTGTTGGAGTGTTTGGTTGGAATTCCTTGCTCAACAAGTTCCTTCAAATGAGTTTTGAAATCAATATCTGATTTGGAGGCTTCTTTCTTTTCATTGACATTTCCATTTTGTTCTTCAATGGATGTCTTTGCAGGTTTTGTTTCAATGGAATCCTTCTTATGATCACCCTCAATATCAAATGGAGGATTACGACGATTATTGTAGTTCCTGGGATATCTACCGTTGGTTCCTCTAACTGAAGCCTTTCCAATCAGTTCTGGTTTCGGTTCAGTAGTAGAACGTCTTTCGTAGTCAGTTCTTGATTCGTTTCTACCGCCACGAGACTTTCTTCTTGAACCACGTTCTTTTATATCCTGCGTAATCTCCGGTCCAATAACATTCTCTTTCTCTTTCTCTTTTTCTCGTTTGGCCTTGGATTCTTGTTTCTCCTCTTCGCTCACTACTATTGCTTCTGTTTCAGAAGGCTGAGTTTTGGCTTTTAATACTTCTTGTTCTTCTTCTTTTGCTGCTTCCTGTGCTTGTTGTTCAACATTACCTTCACTTTCTTTCGGTCCTAAATCAACTGGAGGTGTGGAGGATAAAGGTTTCTTCATTAATATGGTTTGCTTTGCAGGTTTAGAATTCCGCCCTGAGCCCTTACTATTGTGTCCATTCATTGAATCTTCTTTTTTGGTTCGAAGTATATCTGCAAGACTTGCACCATTCCCTCCAGAGCCATAACTAATGGCTGCTGGCATAGGAGCAGGTCGAAATTTGGAAGTCGACTCCTTTTCTTTGGTATTATGAAAATCTTCTGTCTTGCTTTGTTCCGGAGCCTTTGTATCAGCCTCTCTTTTCAAAAGATTAATTGAAGCTCTACGTATAACAGGAGATGTTGAAGAATCTGCTTTGTTATCATTTGAAAATGAACCTCTTGAAGGCTGTGATTTTCCACTTGAATGAGAATTCCTCCTAATAGATGCTTTCTCCCGTTCAAGGTCACTATCAAGTACTGAGCCCAACGTTTTTATAGTGGTGTTATTAACATGAATCAACTTCAGATCCAATTCCTTCAGTTTGGCAACAACATCAACTGGTTTAGCATTTCCAAAAGGGTTCACCTTTGGAACAGGAGGAGGTTGAGCAATTACCGGTTTCAGTATAAGTATGGGTTGTTGTTGTGGTTGTTTCAGTTGATTAGCACCCAACACTGGAGCATTGATATCATTAAGAGTATTAGAATGAGCATTGGGGTGAATAGTTCTTGAAGTGTTCATACTTCTCATTGTGGTGGGGGTGGTTGTAGTGGTACCACCATGCATCAACCCTCTTGGAGGCCTGTAAGCCGAATCACTTGCTGGAGGTAATCTCTCCCTATTTTCCAGATACTCCTGAATGATCCTATTGATTTGATCTTCATGTTCTTTGTTGAATTGCATTGTATGTTGAAAATCACCAAAATCAGCAGACTCAACAATCACTCTTCTTCCTCTCATATAGTATAAATCTTGCCATTTAAGAACTCTTGATAAATCTTGAAACGATTGAAGTTCAACAAATGCCACTCTCTTCACGATCCCAGTTTCTAAAATATTGGAACAAGGGTCAACTACTACTTTAAACTTGACATAAGGTGTGAATCGACTCTGAAATAAATCTTCAACAAACATATCATCACATTTAACCGGTAAATTCAATAGTTTCACAATATATGGAGGTCCATGGTCATACATGCCAGAGCCACCTCTACCGCCTCCACCAAAGGAGTTATAGCCTGATCCAAAGGAATCATGATCATGATACTGGTGTCTATTCTTTTCTATGGGGACTGAAATTGAAGAAATATCAATTTCATCATCTGCCCATGAGCCACCTCCAAGTGCTAGAACAATGAGTGTTAATAATTATGAATAAAAGGAAGAAATATGATAGGTTATATTATGGTGCACTGTACGGCAATGTGCTGTGCTGTAGTGTACTGAGGAGTACAGCGACGTTCCACAATATACGCTAATAGTAGATAGTTTCAATCAGATACATACTTTTATCGGTGAAGAACTCTTGTAAGCTCATCTTCTTTGGAGGAACTATCATTTTGTTAGTAGCCATCTTTTAATGTTGATTTATCTTGTGGAAGGAACAAACATACCCATAGTGAAAACAGCTGATTATGAGGAATTCAATTCTGGTTGAAAGGATCTATTAGCCGCTCTAATATATTCCAGTACTCCAAAACAGCAACTCTATGCGTTAATAAGGGACAGTACTGATTCTGTGTTTAGGTTAGAGAGTTGGTACTATGTTTATACGGATATGATCCAGGTTGTTTTGTTGGCAGCGAGTAAATGACAATGGTCGATGTCACGTGTTTTGTCACGTGACATAGAAATTATATAGACAGACATGACGTCATGATATTTAAACGTACTTACTATATTCTAAACTAATATTTTTATTCTAAAGGTCTCCATATTTGGAATAGGTACTTTGCCAGTTGGCAAAGAACCCTTCAAAGAATTTGATACCATTGCCGATATCTTTAGCTCCTAACGTGGCTCTAATGGAGTGCATTGATAATTGAGGTATACCCAAGTCAATAGTACGTGCACCGGTTTGAACGCTAATATAAGGTCCAATGGTACCACCCGATCTTGAATCGTTTCTGATCTGAAAGTATTGCAACAGATCATCATTGATTCGAGCCAATTCCTCAAAAAGGGCCAATCCTACTGAATCAGTGGCCATATGACCATTAGGGTCTAAGGCAATAGTAATACCATTGTTGGGAACTGGCTTATGGTGTTCCAAATAAACATGATCAAAGTTTGGGTTTAACAAATGATTAACATCAGCTGAAAGGACAATGGTATTGGCATATAAGACTTTCAAAGCGTCTTCGTAAGAACCTGGGATTGTTGGTTTAAAGTAATCAGTTGCAAGTACTCTTGAAATTGCCAATTCTGTTAAACCACCTTTAACCCCTGTACGAGTTCCAGAACCAATTTCTTCATTATCAAATAACCCAACAACAGAGAAGCTGTCGGAAGCTAAAGCCTTATCATTAACAGCATCTATTAAAGCAGAAATGGCAGCATATGAACAAACTCGATCATCTACTCTTGGAGCAAATACAAATTCACTATCTAATCCACCTCTGATACCCTTTTGAACATCATACAATTGCAAATCCCATTGGACAATATCACCGACTGAAACACCTCCAAGTTTAGCAATGTATCTCAATAATTTCAAAGGATGTTTCCCAAATAAAGGAGAATTCTTTTCTTCTGCAGTAGGTGGAGACTCTGTCTCCTTTTCCGTTGAAAATCCTATAACAGGAACTGCTTGAGTTTCCTTATTGAAAGGTCCTTGAGATGGGGCACCAAAATGAGGTGCTAATGTTGGAATATGTGCAATTGGGTGAGGAGTTGAATCAACTAACTTACTAGTGATTTTCCCAGATTTGGCATCTTTAGTTAAAATTCTTCCTCCAATACCCAAATCTCTATCCCACCAAACATCTGAGAGTGCTCCAGCATAAGGAGCAACTCCTAATAACTCGTATCCTTCAACCTTTTGTTTGGTGGAGTTTGGCTTAAGAAATACAGTCAAGGCATCAATATGAGACCCAACAACCCCGACACCCTTTTCTGGAATCCATTTGTCACCAACAACAAATGCAACCAAGTTAGACCCATTTCTGGTAGTGAAGTACTTGCCAGGCTTGAGTGACAGCCATGAATCTTTCTCAGAGATATAAGTGAACCCTGCCTCGGTCAATTGACTGGAAAACGTCTTAACAACATGGTATATGGTAGGGTTGTCATACGTGAAGTCAATATACTTGGAAGCATAGGAGTCAAAGTATGAGTCATTGGTCTTTTTGACGAAGGACGAAGTCGATGGCGACGTAGTAGTTGATGGTGACGTAGTACTTGCTTTCAAGAGTTCTCTTGCAACGTTCAACAGACTGAGTTGAGTTTGAATACTCAGAATTGCTTCTTCATATTGTGATTGAAGGGCTTCGATATCAGATTTTTCCATTCTGAATGATTGTAGGTAGATGTTCTGCGGATTTAGCCAGTAAATCCTTTGGATAAGTGGAGTTAAGTTAGTTTTAACAAAAAAATAGAATGTCTATTAAATAATCTCTAATGAGGGATGTCTTTGGGTTTATATAGTTTGGCACTATGAGTGTGACAAGAAGCAGATTATGACTTTAGGTGTGGCACCAAATTCGTCGAGTCAGCCAGCGTTCAGGACGGGTATATGAATAGCCGAAAAGGGAAGTTTGTTACGGGTATGGTATGGTATTTGCGTCGAGTAGTTCCTGGTTCGATTCGCAGCTGGGTCGTTTACGGACGAGATGAAGCAAAAGTGGCAGCCACAATTAATGGGAACACAACACTAACATCAGCATAAACTTTAACTTGTTGGGCATCAGCTTTAATCTTACCCCAAGAAACAGCTTCATCAGTTCTTGCTCCGGCATCTGAACCATCGAATTCTTGTCCGGTGTTAATATACACTGCGAAATCAGCACCATTTCTCATTAAACAAGCATTACAAATATGATGCTTGATAAGTCCACCTCCAAGAATGATCATACCAGCATGAGAAGCTTCCATTGACATGGAATTGATCTTTCTGATGTCTGCAACAATGTCGAGTCTCAATTGTTGAGGAGATGCCTTAAAAGTATGGAAAAAGAGCATATCACCGATAGAACCATCAGTTAAAGCAGGAGAAAACACAGGAATTTGATTCTTGTGACACCAATAAAGAACAGAAGTTTCGTCGTTAATCTCCTTACCTAATCGGTCAATCAATTTAGATGGAGTCCAAATGGCTGCTGAATCATAATTAAGAGCTTCGACTCCTAATTTCTTAATAGAAGCTTCTTGTTCTTCTAAGCATTGATCCAAAATTGGTACAATCCATTCTTCAAACTTACAATAGTTATCATTGGGCACCAATAAGTTTCCAATACGATTCATACCCTTATCACGTAACCCTTTACCAGCTAATGAGAATTCTCCCATATAAGTTGGGGCAAGACATTTGATTAAATCTTCTTCGACACCTCCAGCAGTGGCCACAATGGCACTTACCATCTTGTGTTGAACCAAAAATCTTAATGTGTCTCTCAACCCACTCAGAATTAAATTAGATGTGAACCCCATGAATATAGTCAGCTTTTGATATCCTTCTTCATCAAATTCTCCCTTGTCTTGTTCATGTTCTGGAAGCTCGTCACGATGCTTACCTCTCCAAGCTCTCATGTTGTTGATAATCTCACATGCACTGCTTACACTTGAAGCTTGGAATCCCATTGTACGCATCAGAGCTATTAAGTCTGTAGCACTCATATTGAAAGCAGTGTCTTTACTGTAGTCTATTCCCTTTACTTCTTCAAAGTCTTCAGGGACAGGCTCGGACTTAACGAGCACGGCTCCAGTAGCCAACTCAGGGAATTTATCAGTACTCATTATATAGAACAGCAGAATCAAGTTAAAGGAGTTGCAGCCAGAGTTTTAATGGGTACAAATTTTTTCAGTACTAAAAAAGATCATCACGCATATAGTGCGCATACACTTGCCTAATAAGGTAGTTTTGTAATGGTACTATAGATACATTAATACATTAGTACAATAGTACTTGTGTATATTATAAGTACATATATGTATATATGAATACGACAAGTTCCTATACCAGCATTATTGTATGTTAACATACTAGATTAATATAATGGTGATAATCCATGGCAACTGAACCTGAACACCCACACTCTTATTCATCTTTGTATTAAACTATACTTTAAAAAGCTAAACGTCATAATAAGGACCATACCTTGAATAAAAAAGTGGTATATAACACCATGCACATAAATGATTCAATAATATTAATTTTCATACTCTTTCAGCCACTTTAGGTTCCCAAGCTGAACATTTAGGTTTAGCAGTATTATATGAAACATAAGCTCCACTTGTACCAGTGAAGTTCTCCTTGTGCTTAAGTACTGGATAGGCTCTTTGAGCTTTCAATTCTTCAGGTAAAGCATTTGGTGGAGTATTAGTACCATAACCTAGCCAATAGTGCCATCCGGGCTCAACTTTGGACATATCAACAGTCCATCCGTTGGCATATTCTACCCATCTTGTTCTCAAGTGGATTTCAGAAGGTGAGTCGGTTTCGTAGAACTTGTTGCCGAAATCATCAGTTCCTACCAATGTTCCTCCAGGCTTGGTATCATTGAGGAAAGCAATCTGCCATGCAGCTCTCTTGATCCCAGAAAGATATATGTTCTTGATGGTACGTATCAATGAAGTAGACGACATAGACGACATTGTATTTGTAAATGGTTTGACGTTGTGGTTGACGTTATATAGGTAGTGTTATCGTGAGTCTCTTAAAACTTTTTATGGTAGAGCAACTGAAGGAATTTGATTGGGTATTTGATATTACGTAAACCTTTATGTAATGTATTGGTAGGTACACTAATGAACGGATATCACGTGTAGTGCACTTTAGCTTTAGCTTGGTATTATTTCAACATTACGAAGCTCTACGGCACTGGAGTTGGAAATTGATCACGTGAAATGTGTCATCGGTAATATATTCCTATAGCCGTATGTTCATCTCCGTTGACATACGTTAATAGTATACTGTTGGAGGAATAAGGGTTTACCTTGTATAAGAATGGCCTTTGGCCAAATAGCTAGTTCCATACAAAAGCGCACATGGATACTGTACACTACCTCTGGTAGTTATTATCTCCGCTCTTCACCAGCATCTACTTGCCTCATCTAGCTAGTCGCAACATTCACAGGATCTCCCCGCAAACAATGAGGCATAGCTTACAAATCAACATATTACTTATAAGGGTACCATCCCTACCCTTATAGTTCATCTACAGAAATCATGGCCATGGCCAGCGTAAGATCATCAACTCCCTAACATCGTTCAGAAACACGTACGCTGGTGGCTGACAAAACAAAGTCATAGGACATAAAGGTGACCGGCTTTTACCGGAGATTAAGCGGGGATTCGATAACTTGATCTGGTAGTTTGTGCAAGGCCCTTACTATAGAACGTGGTACATTTGGTCTTGTCTACGATGGAGATCAAACTGTACTCCGAAGACCAATCGTCATCCTCTAACATCAGTGTAATATCTCCTGCTCCACCTAAAGCTCTTAATGGTGGTGACGGTGAGCTTCATTATGAAAATGATGATTATTCAATTGGATATTACGGGAGTGCTAGAGGCCTGGCAGGAGTTCTGTTGAATGATCTCCAACTTATGAGATTGGAATCTCGAGCTGATGCTTCTGCCATCAGATTATCAAGAAGACTAACTGGTGCACAATGTGTGTTGAATGATAATGTGGTACCAGAATCTCTTCCTCCGATGGGCGGAGATAAGAGACAATATCCTCCACCAATTGCCAACCTAGAGCAGTATATGGTTACATTTGCTGGTGTTGATGATCCAAGACATCCTCATAACTGGGCTGCATTCCGTAAAGTAAAAACTTTTCTTTGTTATACCATGTGTGGGTATGTCTGGGACATTAGGTTCAGCTATGTTTTCTGCAGGAGCTGGAGAGTTTGGGTCTGAGTATCATGTTGGATTCGAAGTAGGTGCCTTAGGTACTTCATTATTTGTAGCAGGGTTTGGTTCAGGTCCAGTGATTTGGGGTCCATTATCTGAAGTTTATGGAAGAAGAATAGTACTTATAGTTGCCTTTTTCTGTTACATTTGTTTAACTTTTGGTGCTGCTACTGGAAAAGATGTTCAAACAGTATTATTATGTCGATTCTTTTCTGGTTTCACCGCCATTGCACCCTTTGTTTTAGGTCCTTCTGTGGCTGTGGATTTGTATGGCCATAGAGAAAGATCTTTGGCAACATCATTGTTTAGTTTGTCACTCTTTACTGGGCCTTCCTTTGCTCCCGTAGTGGCGGCTTTCATAGTGAAGAATCCACATTTGAATTGGAGATGGACTTCTTACGTTACAGGAATATTTTCCTGTGTGACGTTGATTATGAACATATTGTTTATGGAAGAAACTCATCATGGGGTGGTTTTGGCTTCAATGGCCGAAGAAATAAGAAGAAGCACAAACAATTGGATCATCTATGCCGCTCATGAACAAGTACGACTTTCAATCAATGAGATCGTCACCAAGACTTTGGTTAGACCAATTAAAATGCTTATTCGAGAACCAATTTTGTTACTAATCACCTTTTATACTTCATTTGTTTATGGACTCTTGTATGCGTTCCTTACGCTTATTCCTTATACATTTGGAACCACTTATGGATGGAGTGAAGGCGTAAGAGAATTACCATATTTAAGTCTATTGATAGGAATTGCTGCTGGTGCTTACATCTTAACTCGATTTGATAAGAGATATAATCGAATATTGGAACAAACGGGCCATCCTGTTGCGGAAGAACGTCTACCTTCTATGATGGTTGGTGGGGTATGCTTCTCAGTAGGACTCTTATGGATGTGTTGGTCGGCTTCATATCCTCATAAGGTTCATTGGATAGTTCCATGTATCGGAGCTGCCATAACGGGCATGGGGTTCTTCCTTTCCTTTTTACCTTGTCTTACTTATTTGCTAGATTGTTACTTGATCTTTGCTGCTTCTGCCATGTCGGCTAATGCTATAGTAAGATCATTTGCAGCTGCTGCATTTCCTTTATTTATGAAACCCATGTTAGATGCTTTGACAATCAAATGGGCTGGGACTCTATTGGGTGGTGTGGGGGTGTTGATGACTCCTATACCCTTTTTGTTTTATAGATACGGTGCTTTCATACGGAGAAATTCTCGGTACGCCATCGAAGACAATTAATAGAATAATAAAAGCATTATTGAAATTCCTTAGAACCTGTATCTTATGGGGTTACCCGGACAAATTTTGGAATAGTGAAAAATTTAATGCAGAGAGTGCCTTAAACTTTGTAGCTCTTTTCTTCCTCTTTAAGATACCATGAAGCAAGTCCTTCGATGTCTTAGTAGTGGAAAAAGGCTCCTTAAACCCGGTGGTGACTCCAAGCAACTTGGTCGGTTCAGCAATAATCTTTCTGCCGGAGTTGTAGGGTTGGCTAACGTTGGTAAGTCTACATTCTTTCAAGCTATCACCAAATCTCAATTAGGAAACCCTGCTAATTATCCGTTTGCCACTATTGAACCATGTGAAGCATTGGTTACTGTTCCTTCAGCCAAATTAGATCATTTGGCCCGTTTGTACGGCAGTGGGAAAACTGTACCTACGACATTGAAGATCCACGATATTGCAGGTCTTGTTAGAAACGCCAGTAGTGGAGCGGGACTTGGAAACAAATTTTTGAATGATATTCGACAAGTAGATGGGATCTTCCAAATAGTTAGAGGCTTTGTTGATGATGAAATTGTTCACGTTGAGAATAACTTGGTTGATCCATTGCGAGATTTGATGATTGTGGGAGATGAGCTTATATTGAAGGACTTGGAGTTTGTGGAATCAGGTTTAGAATTGAAACAAAAGGATTTGAAAAGACCTCATATCGATAAGATCAAATTACAATTGGAATTGGACACTTTAAATAAGTTACTGGATACCTTATATGAAGGTAGGAAGATATCCTCAGGTGAATGGGATGATGAAGAAATAGATATCATCAACTCATACAACTTTTTAACTGCTAAACCTTCGGTGTATTTATTAAACGTTAGTGAATCTGAATATGTCTCCGGTAAGAATCAATATAAGGAAAAAGTTCAACTGTGGATCAATGAAAACTGTCCTGGAGATCAATTGCTTATGTTTCTGGCTGCCTTTGAGTCCAAGTATAATGAATTGGAGTCTTCACCAAAGGAATTGGCTGAATATTTAAGTGGCTTTGAGGGTCAAGGTCCTAATACTTGCAGTGCTCTTCCTACTATTGTTGAATCTATGCGAGAAGCTTTAAACCTCATATCATTCTACACCTGCGGACCAAAGGAAGCCCATCAATGGACTACTAGAAATGGCTGGACAGCCCCTAAAGCTGCTGGGGTTATTCATACGGACTTTGAAAAGTCGTTCATCTCTGCTCAAGTCTACAAATACAGCGATTTGCAGACATTGGAGCCTCCATTTGATGAGGCTTCGTTGAAAAGTAAAGGTAAACAGTATAGACAGGGAAAGAACTACATTGTGGAAGATGGTGATGTTCTTCTCATTAAGGCGGTGGGAGGTAAAGCCCGTTAAATATGTATATAATGAACAATCATGTAAATAGTGTCTTGCGGAACTAGTTCGGATTATCTTTAGGTAGTATGGATGTAAAATTTATCCGCATATAACCAACTCGTATTTTGCAACTTATTTGTTCCGTTTCGGATCAATAACATGTATAGCCTTAACGGAAATCAGGATAACCTTCTCATGAAGTCATCTCCAAAGGTAAGTTATATATTGCAATTTTTTCTTACTAATGCGTTAAAGCTTACTTTCTTCATAAATTGTTAAATATTCCGCAAATATGACCTTAAACCTGCCCAACATTGCTTAAAAAGAACAACTTGTAACGCACATATACAAGATTATATACTTTTAGATCCCGATTAATTAGATCAGGTCCTTAATTTCCATTCTATTTTGCCTAAACATCATATATTATGCACTATTAAGCCTTGGATTAAGGTATACTAAATCATTATTGAATAATCGTGTCCCTACCAATATAAATTTTGTTGTCCGAATCTTCACCATCACTTGACCTTGATGAAACGACATTTTACTCGATGGTATAACCGTATACCACGACACACTATTAAAGTCGTATATCGTCGGAGGTTTGTTGACGGCTTTAGCTGCCGTTTTTGAACTGGAATTCTCCGTCTGATAAAGGTCCATATCTTAGAGATTTTTCCATGAGACAAAGAAGAATGATTCACAATATATATAACTACTTCTTCACACGGGCAACAATAGCAAAACCCCTGGCGTCGTCCGGAACAACTACAGCTCGGAATTATTCCACCAATAACCCAGTTGTTCCGCCAAAAACACTCCACAAGTTTCATCCAAGATTGCAATCTATCATTCAGCAGCTTGATGGCATAGCACCTCGATTCCCATTGAATAAAGGAGACATTGATATCATCACGCATCCCGAGGTGTTTTACGAATGTCTCAAGGAGAAGATTAAAGGCGCCCAGAAGAGAGTATTTTTAAGTAGTTTATATATTGGCAAGGCCCAAACGGAGTTGGCATCCACCATAGAGGAAGCCTTGAGTTCCAATGACCAATTAAAAGTGCACATTCTAACCGATTGTCTTAGAGGCACAAGGGAGTCTCCTCATAAGCCGCTGTCGGCGAGTATGTTGGTCAAGTTAGTGGAGAAGTTTGGTAAGCACAGAGTTGATATCAGAATGTACCATACCCCCCATTTACATGGACTTACCAAGAGTTTAGCACCAAGAAGAATCAATGAAGGTTGGGGGTTGCAACATATGAAGTTGTATGGTTTTGATGATGAGATCATACTCAGTGGAGCCAATTTATCCCAAGATTACTTCACTGATAGACAAGACAGGTACTACTTGTTCAAAAATAAGCCATTAACCGATTATTATTTCAATATTCAAAAGGCCGTTTCGTTAATATCATATCAATTGGTTGGAGCCAGTGATCACATGAAAAAGACCCTGAAATTGGACTTCAGATTGGATTGGCCATCTGCCAATAAATCTTGTGAGCCGCATTTGAATATCCAAAGGTTCCTTATTGATCTGTCGTATCTTTTAGAACCACTTTTGAAGCAACAAGACTTAGGTACTTTTGAGGAATACGATGATACTCATGAATTTGATACGTTGGTGTATCCAATATCTCAATTTACTCCATTAATGAACCCTCAAAGAGACCATTCAACCGAGAAACCAGCCATCCTTCGTATTCTACTGTATTTGGACTCGCCAAAGATTAAATGGTGGTTTACGGCTGGTTATTTCAACATGCATCCGGAAATCCAAGAACGTTTACTTAATGGTGCTGCTGAGGGGAAAGTCATAACTGCTTCCCCATTAGCCAATTCGTTTTATAAGTCAACAGGTGTTTCCTATTATTTACCCGAAGCTTATTTATTATTGGCCAAAAACTTTTTGGACTCCGTCAATGCCATTGGGAAACAAAGCTTAATCAAAGTTTATGAATGGAAGAACGGAGTGGTTAATACCCCTGGTGGATGGTCGTATCATGCTAAAGGATTATGGGTCACTGTTCCTGATGAGAATGAACCTTCAATTTCTGTAATTGGTTCTTCCAACTACACCAAAAGAGCATATCTGTTGGACTTGGAAACTAATGCCATAGTGGTGACCAAGGATCCTGAATTGAAGAAGGCCATGAAGGGAGAAATCGACAATATCATGGAACATGCTCTGCAATTGAATGCTGAAGATTTCACTGAAGAAAAGGGCCGGAAGTTAAGTTCCGGAGTTAAATGGGCTGTGAAACTTGTTGGTGACAAATTGTGATTGTGACTGCGACTGTAACTGTCCATTTCAAACTTGTATATATAATAAAATTAACGAGAATAGACATATCTTTGAATCTCCAAACACATGAAGAGAATGGCGGAAGCAAGAATCAGAGGCCATGAAGGCCAATTCACGGGAATTAAAGGCCATTTTATATGGTCCAATGCTCTTCCTAAGATAAGGAAACAAACACTCAATCCTTGCCATTTATCGTATGCTATCGGAATCACAGTTGTACACAGATTATGGAACCAATTCATGATTAGTTGCGGACAGAAGGATACCATTGAAATCACATTATGACATAGCCAAAACCAATCAACAACATCAACCAATTGTAACACACCCCTGAAGATATAAAATTTGAAAATTAGCAAGGGAACAACGACATAACAGCCGATTAGACAGGCCTTGAGCCCTAAGGAGTACCCTTGGTTAAGAATCTTGGACCTATGATAGACCTTAATTTGATATAGTATATGAATGGCTGCAATGAGCCCAATCAAGTCTGCCACCATAATGAAAGCACTTACAGTAACAGGGGGCAACGCCGGAGATCTCCGGGCATTCTGGATTTGAATTGCTTCACTAAACCCATAGCAACATGTTACTAGGAGTCTTGTGCTGTGACTCAATGCCGTGAAAGAGATCCAATCGTATGACAAGCCTTTTATAGAGCCTTTAATGGAGATAGTTTTAGATAGAACCAAAAGAGATATCGTCTGACATAGCACACCGACCCCTACAAGAATCGAACCTAGCACCATTGATTTCTAGTAGTCATTTGGTAAGGAATAAGTTTGGGTGAAGTGTATTTGTTGTAGGATCTGGTAATATATCCGGGTAGACCGATTAGGGCTTTGATATAATCACGTGCAAACGTTTTGCAGATAAGATCAACATTTAATTGTTATTGTTATGCTGCGACACTTAGTGTTACGACTGTTACAGTCACCTTTATCACTGTTAATTGTATACTTCATAACTGCTGTTGCTATTATGGAGACTGACGGGTTCTGGGACATCATTGTCACATCTCTTCAAGATGTTTATAATGCTAATGGATCCCTAGCATTTGCTGCCATCAAACCAGACGACATATCATCAATGCTGACTGAGGAGTTGGAAAGATTACGAGAAGAGATTATGGATCACAAGGCAAATTTGGGAACAGCAGGTCGTTTGGTCGACACATGTCTTCAAAACTTGCAAACTTTGCTTAGCCAATTACAACAGAAAGAAAAGCCTAGACCCACAGGTAAAGGAGCACCACCTAGTGGGAAATACCACCACGAGGGAAGTTCTTCTTCAGCAGGGAAAGTTTATAAAAGAGAAACTGGTGGTAAAAGTAAGATTAAGAGCAAGTCAAAGAAGGAAGGACGTCTGTTTTGGACTTCTAAGTATAACCCACTGGAGCCAATTGTGGTTGGATCTGAAGTTGCTTATAAACTTAGAAGTCGTCACTTTGAAGAATGGATTCAATGTGAAGTGATCAAAGTCATTGGTGATGGTATTAAATTTGATATAAGAGACCCAGAACCAGATGAAAATAACAATCCTGGTCAAACGTTTAGAGCTTCTTATAAGGAAATCTTGCTTATTCCTGATCCAAGTGATGTTCCTCAATTGACCAATTATGTTTATGGGAATAAAGTCCTTGCAAGGTATCCGGAAACAACTACCTTCTACCCTGCACTTGTTGTTGGGAATAAGAAAGATGGCAATGTTAGACTTAAGTTTTATGGTGAGGAAGAAGTTAATAAGGAAACGGAAGTTGAAAGAAGGTTAGTACTTCCATTTCCAGAGAAGTAAAAGATGACTACAACTATAATGATTGGATTAAAGGAGGTCTTTAAGCAAAGTTACTATTACCATTTGTTCCTACTACCCTCTTTATTATTGTGAATGTCACTGTATCTTTTCCGCACACGACCGCGTCATCACCATTTACGTGCACCAACCAAAACATCGACAATCGTCCACGCAAAAATCACTAGTGAAGAATTCAAACTTCATATCACTTCTGATTTACAACCCACAATGGACGGCATGGATATTGACGATTATTCAAGAGTATGTACTGCATGCGAGAGATTGGATGCTTGAATTGAAAGTTGGAAGCGAGTATAAGTTTTAGGCGAATGGATACAGTGAAACCAGCTTGTACTGGAAGTGATGCAATGATTTGAAAGTGGTTACACTATTGTAATTAGCTTTATTCATTCTTCATGTTTTTTATTTCCTTTGGTGGTGATGCTGTTGCTACTGGTGTTGTGGTGATGCTGTTGCTACTGATGTTGAGGTTGTGCAAAAAATGTTTTCTGATTCAATGCTTGCTCCGTCTTTTCATGATTTATTTAATTGGATTCAGTTGAAGGAGCTAGATGTTAACGGAGATATTAGGATCGTTCACGTTCTCCAGTAAGAGAGAGATCTCGTTCTCCTCCTCGGAGAGGATCATTTTCTAAGGAATCTCGTGATTACTCAAAGAGAGATTCTTACTCAAGAAGAGATTATGGTTACTCTCGTGGTGGAGGAAGAGACCGTGGTTTCGATAGACGTGAAAGAGGTGGACTGCGTGGAGGCAGAGGTGGTCGCGGAAGAGGTGACTTTAGAAGAGGAGGTGGCTACTCCAGAGATAGAGATGATAGAAGAGATGGAAGAGGAGATCGCAGAGATGGTGGATTCCAAGCTTCTGCTGATGAGTCCCGTAATAAGAATGATCGTAATTACGACAACTCCATTTTTATCGGTAACATCCCCTTTGAATGTACTTACAAAGATGTTGAAGATATTTTTAGGGGTGATTTTGATTTGATTAGAGCCGATATTGTTACTTCAAGAGGTCATTCTCGTGGTATGGCTACCGTTGAATTTTCTAATGCTAGTGATGTTCGTAAGGCTATCGATAGATTTGACCACTATGAATACAAAGGAAGAGAAATCTTTGTTAGACAAGATTATCCCCCTCCAAGTGAAAAGAGAAGAGAAGCTAGAGAAAGAAGTGAAAGAAGTGGCAGATCTGAAAGAGGTGGTAGATCTGATAGAGGTGACAGAGACAGAGAAAGAGACAGTAGAGGAGACAGATTTGGATCTGATCGTTATGGATCAAAGGAAAAGTTTACTGGAGCTACAAAAGATGGGTTTGAAGTTTTCGTTGGAAACTTACCATTCTCTATTAACTGGCAAGCATTAAAAGATTTAATGCGTAAGGCTGGTGATGTTTCCAGAGCCGATGTTCGTTTAGATAGTTGGGGTAAATCTAGAGGTTTTGGTACGGTTGTTTTCCGTACTCAAGAGGAAGCAGACAAGGCCATTGATTTATTCAACGGATATGAATTAGAAGGCAGAAGATTGGATGCTAGACTTGGTCGTGGTAGTGGTAGCCGTGGCAACGAAGGTGGTCATGAAGAAGGTAGATTTGAAGAACCAATTACTGAAAACCGTAATACTGAATTCACTGAAGGTGCCACTGGAGATGGAGAAAAGAGTAACACTATTTTTGCCGGTAACTTACCATTTGTTACCAGTGTTGAAGACTTATATGAATTGTTTGAAAGCATTGGTCGTGTTTCTCGTGCTGAAATTCAATACAATTCCAAGGGTAAACCATCAGGTAATGCAGTTGTTGAATATGAATTGGAGGACAATGCTCAATTAGCCATTGAGAATTTGCACAACTATAATTATGGTAATAGAGAGTTACAAGTTTCTTATGTTAAGAGACTTGGTGATGAAGATATTCCAATTACTGCTGCTGTTGCTGCCGACGAAGATGTTCCTATTGATGAACAACCTGTCAACGAGCAACCTGTTAATGATGAGATCATTGTTGAAGAAGGTAAAGCTCAACCTGAGTCTATTGCTGAAGATGCTATGGAAGATACACCAGCTGCTGAATAAATATAGTAGTCAGAAAACAATTAATATAATAGTTTGTATTAACTTCATACTGCTACCATTAGGGGCAGTGCGCATGTGTAGATTCCACATGTAAATATAAATGTATACCTATTTACGTTTTCATAACTGTTCACTTGCATTGCAGTCAATACATTACATTACATTGAATTGCGGTACATTACATTGCATTACAGCTATATGTTGATTACCACTTGGTTCTAATTCCAATGTTCAAGCTTATTTTTGCAGTGGTAAGTGTCGTCGTAATTCTAATTGCGTTCCATTTCAGAAAGTCCATCAAAGCGTTTTACATAAAACATAAGGACTCAACCATACAACGATGGACTAATGGACAATATTTCCGTCTTGGAAACCAACCATCCTTCCAAGAAGACATACAAGCTGGTTTTAGTAGTAGCACGTTTGATCTTGAGGCCAATGTGAACGACTTGAATGATACTCGTGCGGGACTATCGGAGCCAGCCAAAACTTCCATTAGACTGTTGATGAGCACGAAGGGGCTTACTTTTGATGCTGCAAGACTTGAATATACACAGCAACATATGAATGATAATGATATTGATTCTCTGGGGGTTCCTAGAGATCCTAAGTTAATTAGGTTTGATGATTGAGACACAGTCGGAATTACCGTATTGGGTAATTATAACCGGTCAACTACCGTGGGTTGTATCGACCCAACGGCTACGAAATTAAGTTAAAAAGAAAAGGTGAAGGTAGTAAGAAATACTTATCTATTATACTTGTTTATTATACTTGTTTATTATACGTGTTTAATATATGTGTATAGAATACGTATAGTATATTACGGCTTCTCCACTTATTATATGGACTAGCTTACGTACATTCCCGGCATCGCGTATCTGCCCTCGGAAGTGGAGTGAAACATAAACAAATACGACCAAAACATAAACATACCATTCTCTTTCCCAGACGAAGGTCTCAACTACCAATTGAGGAACGGTTCTAGGCTTACTATACTCTTCACCACACCGTTTACTCTTATAAGAGACGCTGTTATTACTACTGTTGTTCCTCGGTGCATTCGCTAATCATATTATCATCATCTCAGTATGGGACTCTACCAACGATATGCTTCGGGCGAACACCAAGAAGGGTTCTTCCTGAAGAGCAGCGACCAGTCGCTACACGATTTCACCACTTCCAGCCGAGCTAACACTGCGGTGATACTTCCATTGGTGAATAAGAACTGGAAACATATTGATGCCCATGAGTTCTCTCTTACTCGATGGCATAAGTTGTTTGAATACTCCATTGTGTTCCATGGTTATGACCCTCAAGGCTTCGGTAATGTACTTGCATTCTTATATGGAGATAACTCCGTACGATTTGTAACCAAATATGGGATCTGTGAGTTCAACCAGCTTCTTGTGTCTCCCAAGTCTCGGTTCTGGCCGGCCTGTGAGAACTTAGTGCCTGAATATAGAAATATTGAATCCCGTAAAGTGCTTGCTATTTCCAACTTGAAACAATATAGTGTTTTGGTGAATCTGAAGGGTGATTTCCCCATCTCTCGTTTATGGGACGAAACAAATGCAGGTGAATTGGCAAGTTCCATGGACACAGTAATGCTTAATGAGAAAATGCTGGATCTTCTCCTACAACTTGGGATTCTACAACCTCAATGGATCACTTCAACTATCCTTGATGTGGTCTATAACAGTAATGAGTCTTCAAAAATCGCAGACGATAACCTAATTGTATCATGTGTGGGTGAGCAGTTAGATCAACTTTTCGACCCTTTATTGGAATACAGTCCAGAATCTTTACATAAGAGTTATCAGACTCCGACAAATCAGCAGCCATTATCTGAAAATCAACCACTTCCTTCTTCGATTGCCCCTATTATCAATGAATTATTAAGTGTTCAAACTAATTTCACTATGAAGTTGATTGACTTGATACAAAAGTTCATCATTCCTCTAAGAATTGAAGTCTTGAAAGCCAATGCAGGTATAACCAAAGTTAATCAAGTATTTCCTCCTACTATAGATGAAATTACTAGAATAAACTGCATTTTGCATGAATCCTTAACAAGAGCTAAACCTTATGGATATATTGAAATCTTGAAAGCTTTTTCCACAATTTTGCCTTATTTTTTCAAGGCTTTTATTAGACATGAAGCTAATGTAAAGGGGTTTGGAGTTAAATTGAAAAGATTCCATGAAAAGAACAACAAAATAATATTTGAAAATTCTTTAATCAACCAAGCAAACTTTTCCCTTCCGGAAATTGAATCCATAGTAGTTGGGTCTTTACTGGAGCTTCCTAAATTTAAGTTGATTTTGCAAAGATTGGTTAAAACTATTAAACAAGATAAAACTCATGATTATGATATCCTGGAGATTGAGAAACATTTTAAAGCTTCTATTCAAGTTATTGATGCCTTTGGTGAAGCGGAAATTACACCAGAAATCGCAGGAAGAATCTTCACTCCCACAGGAAAGATTTTAACAGAATTAGCATTTAATTGGCCAAGTGAACTACAATTTGGATGGCTTAACCGTAAGGCCGTTGGGATCTTTGAATTCATTAATATTCAACCTTTGAAATTGAACTACAATCGAGATGTTGTCATCATCTTTTCTGACAGTATTGTATTTATGACCATTGAAGATGACACTTATTATGAACGCTATTCAAGCACAGCTAACAATGATGGTAAGCAATTGTCAGTGTCAGATATCTTGATGCATTCTTTAGTGAATCAGAAGCCGTTACCTCATGCTATTCCTTCAATGAGAGTCTCTCATTGGTGTGGAATAAATGAGGTGCTAGTTTCTTCTTATGATGGGCCAAATAGTAGTAATATGCTAAGAATCTTAAACATATCTGAGGAAGGGTTCTCATGCAAAGAAACAACTAAAAATGCTGAGTATGCAAAGCACTATCAAATCCTTGATAAAGATACCAATGCAGAGAAGATCATTGATTTGGTTAACAAGGCTCGAATTCTATTTAAAGATCAACCGTTTCATTTATTCAAGTCTTGTTCCAACTCAGATGGATTGGCATTTTATTCCAGTGCTCATGAATCGAGTCTGTATAAAGAAGAACAATGCAAGTCACCATTTGCACTATTTTTGAATATGAACTTCGATGATCTGGAGTCATTCTTTAAAAGCCATCCTCATTTGCAAGTGGTGATATGTGCATTCCTTTTAAAGAAGAATCAAGTTCAAATAAAGGCTTTAAACAGAACCATGGATTTCCAATTTGAGAAAACAATTCCACTTGAACAGTTACAACAACAATTGCAATCGATTTTGATTGATAATTTCAGTTTAATGTTGAATTCTTTTAACTTGATAACCCAATCGCTTATGAGAGCCAATAAAGCATCATTAAGATACTTTGTGGAAAGAAGTCATGATGATTCTCCAATTATGCGAAAGGCTTCCAGAAGTGCTCAACAATTAAACCGTAAAGCAACGGAATGTAACACTGCTAAATCCAAGGATGTGCCACCACCCATTATTGTGCCCACTGATAAACGTGGTAAAACTGATAAATCTACCAAGACTAACCCAAAGGATAAAGCCAATGAGAAGAGAAAGAGAAAAAGAAGATCATGGGCAAGCATTCTCTGTTTACCCTTCAAAAAGCAGAAAGAAGCTGAAGATTATGAACAAGAATCGATTACTCCAGTAGTCGTTGCAAAACATTCTATTGAACTATTCAAAGGACGCAAATCTCTTGACAGCAGAGCTACGATCCCCGTTGAACAAAAGCAACCAGCTCCAGTTGAAGATAAAGTTGAGCACAAACCATTGAAGAAGACTGCAGCTCCACCTGAGCATATTGAGAAGGAAAGCATCGATCCAAAGATCCCTAGACGTAAGTCTATGGAAGTGTTAGCTTCTGTCATCAATAGGAAGAAGCCAACCACCATAAGTAAATACAGTAGTAACCCTGAATTAGGAGGGTCCGAACGGGTTTCAAAGAAATCCGGTGAGTTTATTCCTAAAGGTCAGAAGATGAAGTATACCAATTTATTGACCACAGCACCTGCTTTAATTGATGATAATGACAATACGACTACTGATAATGAATCTGCAGTCATACCGAAGATTTCTCTGGCTCCAGTTATAATGGGTAATAGCACCAGTGATGTTATCTATCTGGTACCAGATAAACAAGATTCTATTCAAGTTCCAGTTTTGGATTATAATTCCTCCCAATCAACAAGTCCTACAGATACTATATTTGAAAGCACTGCAAAGAAGGTACCAAGTATTCATAATGAGCCCAAGGTCAAAGAATTAGGACAGAAGGAAGTGTCAGAAAAGGTTCTCCGAGTTGAACCGGCTACAAAGAAGCCTATCACGGGCGAAATGTCCATTGGAAGAGCCAATTCCACTAGTTCATCGGTCATTCATGTCCCAATTGGCACACTCAATCCACAAGCTCCTAAGATATTACAGAAAGATGAACCTGAAGATGACAAGGCATTAAAGACTCCCATTCAAGCTCAACAGTCAAGCGTACAAAAATCCACCAAAAGAAGTATCTGGGGTAAAATGGATGAACCAAAGAAAATAATGCAACAGAAACAACAGTCCGTACATAGACCTCCACCTAAAGTGAAATCTGTTGATGATATCAATTTGGTTATGGAGGAACAGTCTATTAGTGACTTGGCCCTTAATTTTGAAGAATATTATGATGATGGAATGCAGAATTGGGCTATAATCAACAGGGACAATTCGTCTATATTGAATACGCATATACTTTTGGAGCCTGTTGGAAGTTTTATCAACGAGCGTAACGTTTCAACTTCCAAACGAGTGACCAGTGAACGGTCCAATATCACCAAGAACTCATCAATAGAAGAGATTTTCCAAGATATAATGGAAAGATATGACAATATAACACTTGCTGACAGTATGGAATCACTTCTCCCACCACCACCACCATCCAAAATGAAGAAAAACATATCTAAGATTTCATTAACACCATCTGAATTCACCACCCAATTTGAAAAAGAAATTGTTGATATCTTTTATACTGAAGATGTTCTTTGTGATGAAGTTATGGAATCTGAAACCACTCATGAATTATCCAATGATAACATTATTTCGTCTTCGTCTATTGAAATCATTGAAAGACGTATTTTATCATCATCAGAGGAAGAAGAATATTATTCAGTACCGGAAGGACCCAGTGATCATAGTGAAAGTGAAAATGTCATTATACTAGAGAAGTCACCTGCTAGATCCTTTGTTTCTAGTGATGGAACCATAATAGATGACTCTTCAGTTGCAGCAATGGACAAACAGCTGATCCCACCCACACCACCACCTCATCAAGCCAATTCCAGAATTGTTAGTTCCAATTCTATATCATATCTTTCTGATTACATTCGGTGATTCCACATGACATTAACATAAAATTAAAGACTAACATAATCAATACTTAATCTAAGCTGACTTCAAGATTTTCGAAACAGCAGATGCAATAGCATCACCAACTTCTTGAGTTGAATTGGTACCTTTAATGTCTGCAGTTCTTATACCTGAGTCTAAGACTTGACCCACGGCCAATTCCAAAGCTTCCGACTCTGCAACACAGTCCAACGATAATCTTAACATCATAGCCACAGACAAGATGGTAGCTATAGGATTAACCTTATTAGCTGGTAAATCTGGAGCTGAACCATGACAAGGTTCGTATAACCCGAAAGCGGAATTCGTATCAGGGAGCGAGGCCAACGAGGCCGAGGGTAACAAACCGAGGGAACCGGGGATAACCGAGGCCTCGTCGGAAATAATATCACCAAACATATTTGAAGTAATAACTAACCCATTTAATTGAGTTGGATTCTTAACCAAAATCATAGCAGCCGAGTCAATTAATTGATGTTGCACAGTCAATTGAGGGAACTCTTCTTTCATCACTTTGTCGACGGTCTTCCTCCATAATCTTGAGGATGCCAATACATTGGCTTTATCCAATGACCAAATAGGTAATGGAGGGTTATGTTGTAAAGCCATAAAGGCGGCCATTCTGGTGATACGACTAACTTCAGCCACAGAGTACTTTTCGGTATCCCAAGCAGATTCACCGTCTTGAGAGTCTTCTTGTTCTTGTCTTTCACCAAAGTAAATACCTCCAACCAATTCTCTAACCACAGTGAAATTGGTTCCCTTAACAATGTTACTCTTCAAAGGGGACAATTCCAAAAGAGTATCGGAAACAAAGTTACAAGGTCTTAAGTTGGCGTACAAGTTCAATTCCTTTCTAATTTGCAATAACCCTTGCTCTGGTCTGACGGCACCGGTACCCCATTTAGGACCTCCAACGGCACCTAAAAGAACGGCATGTGATTGCTTAGCGGCTTCTAAGGCTTCAGCGGGTAATGGAACTCCAGTGGCATCAATTGCAGCTCCTCCAATCAAATGGTGTTTAAATTCAAACTTGATATCTTTGGAAGAGCTTTCTTCAATGGCTTTAAGAACCTTAATGGCTTCGCCACACACCTCGGAACCAACATGGTCTCCTGGTAACACTGTGATAGTTTTAGTGATAGTCATTGTATTGTATAGTATATATAGTAAGTGTATAGTAAGAAGAAAGATGTGGAGGTTGTAGTAGTTAAAGGGCAATGATGAAAATTTTCGCCTAATTTGATTTCCGCCGATACCGGTCACCGCGAAAACTGACACCGGAACCGGCTAAAACACAGACATTCATTCTTCATATTATCATTACTATTCCTATAGACTCATGTGAATACATAAAAGACAAATAAAATAAGAAGATAATCAGACATTCAGACAGACAAACACTGTGTGTCTGTCAGCCTGCTTAATGTCCACTCCATTCAATAGTATCTAAATCAATACCATCTTGAACCATTTCCCATAATGGAGACATGCTTCTTAAAAAGTCAACTCTTTCATTGATTGCCTTGATGACGTAGTCGATTTCCTCTTCTGTAGTGAATCGGCCAATTCCAAACCTAATTGAAGAATGAGCCAAAGCATCATCAGCTCCCAAAGCATGTAAGACATACGAAGGTTCCAAAGAAGCCGAGGTACAAGCAGAACCAGAAGACAAGGCAATGTCCTTCAAGGCCATTAATAACGATTCACCTTCAACATAAGCAAAAGAGATGTTAACACAACCAGGATACTGTGCAGCAGGATCATGGGCACCATTCAATTGAGTAGCAGGAATAGACAATAAGCCATTCTTCAATTTGGTAGAGAGCTTTTCGATATGGTCATTATCAAATTTGGATTCTTGTTTGATGAGTCTGGCGGCTTCACCAAACCCACATACCAAAGGAGGCGCCAAAGTACCGGATCTTAACCCTCTTTCTTGTCCACCACCAGAGATAATTGGGTCAATTCTGACTCTGGGTCTTCTTCTTACATAAGCAGCACCGATACCCTTGGGACCATAGATTTTATGGGAAGAAATCGACATCATATCAATGTTCATTTCGTTAACATCCAATGGGATCTTCCCAAACGCTTGAGCCCCATCTGTATGGAAGAACACTTTATGTTCTCTACAGATTTTCCCAATTTCCTCTAAAGGTTGGATAACTCCAATCTCGTTGTTAACTGCCATAATTGAAACCATCGCGGTGTCCTTCCGAATTGCCTTCTTCAAATCTTCTAGATTGATTAACCCTTCTTCATTAACTGGCAAATACGTCACTTCAAACCCTTCATCTTGCATGTGTCTGGCTGAGTCCAAAACACACTTGTGTTCTGTCTGGGTGGTGATGATATGTTTCTTGGTCTTCTTGTAGAACCGGGGTATACCCTTGATGGCCATGTTATTTGACTCGGTGGCTCCCGAGGTGAAGATGATCTCCTTGGGGTCTGCGCCAATCACACTGGCAATGTGAGCTCTGGCTTCCTCCACTTCCTTCTCGGCTTCCCAACCATAGGCATGCGTAGAAGAGTGGGGGTTCCCGTAGAGGCCAGTTAAGAACCGTAACATCACGTCCAACACCCGAGGATCAGTTTGTGTGGTAGCTTGGACATCCAAGTAAATCGGCTTTGTCCCGTGGGTGGTTCCGTCTCTGTAAGCTGACGTTAATGAGATCGTCGATCCTTCCGGAGGGATAACATTGGTATTGGCCACGGGCAAGGAACTCTCACTGGCCAATAACTTCCGGCCATCCGTGGTTAACATCCGTATGGAGGAAACACATCTCTTGGAGATCTGACACCGAGCCAATGTTGTTACAACTTGCTTGGAAAACATACTTCCTTCAACCCGAAGTTCAACACTATAAGTAGAAGAGTAAGGAAAGATGGCTATACACTTTGTTGATGACTAAAAGGATAATCTTTTGTAGTCAAAAGTCGTGTATGTACCATTATGAAAAAACAAGATCTTCCGGGGACATACCGAGGTTTTCCGGGGGTATGCCGGCTTATGTACATACTTCTATAGTCTATAATCTATTATTTCGTCACTTGACTCAACGTAGAACTAACCATCTCATAGCATCCTAAGAAGATAGCTCCACCAGCACTGACCCAACACGTTCGAGGCCCAATACCATGGAAGAACACAGAATAACCTTCATCTTTGATCATTCGACTAACCACCACCTTAACACCCATAGATTTCTTTTCTAGCATTATACGAGTCTTGATCACGTCTAATGGTGTAGTAAGTGCAGCAGCCACTCCTCCAGCTATAGATCCACAGACTGCACCCTTCCAAGGTGCCAAAGGGGTTTCCCCATTGGCTAATGCCCATTGACTCTTGAGTTCTTCGTAAAGAGGGAACTGAATCACTGTAAAGGGAATCTCACGCATTATAGTAGTTGACCATCCACGATATAGTCCTCTAATGACTCCTTCACCTGATTGGTTGCGTAACAAGTACACAAAGTTATCCCATGAAGTTACCTTCCCAGCACTACCAACTTGAGTTCTTTGCTTAACAACTTCAGCAGGAACCCTAACAAAACATGCAGCGATTTCTCCAAAGGAGGCAGCAATCATATGTCCTATTGTTGGGTTCATATTGTTCTCTTGAATCAATTTCCGTTTCAATCCATCATAAGTAACAAAGAACAACAGGGCCAGTGGGGCCAGAGCAATCACACACAGTCCTAACCCACGATAAATGCCTTTCCACCCTCCATTAGCGAAAAACCCTCCTTTGGCTTGTAATCTTGTCTTCACGGAATCTATTGGAAAGAATGCAAGGTCTGTGGATGTTCCAGCACATGCTCCACTCTAAATTATAGTTAGTAAGAAAGCGGATGAGAATGATATGTAATTGAATTGAGTTGGCTGGTCATACCACTAATGAGATGATAAACTGGCTGTTATCCATTGTAAAGTCGTTCCTTATTAAGTAAGCTTGTGGGCCACAGTAGACTTTATTTGTAAGAACTGGAAATTTTTCGAGACCAAAGTTTGACGTTTACCCTCGGTTTGTGGTCGGATAAACCCCGGATTAAGCCATAGTTAAAAGCTTCACACTTCAACGAGTGGAAACAAGAACTTTCTTGCCCACCCGGCGACGTTTGCAGTATTTCAACATAAACGCATCAGGCTTTTTTCCTGACGGAACGAACGACATTATGAATGGAGCAAAGTCTTCCCATTCCCATTCTTTGGCAATGGAAAAGAGTTCCTTGACACGCGCAGATAAGTCCAGTACTGCTAGGTTGGAAGAGTCCAAATAAGCAACCGAGTCCAATGCTGGCTTATAATAGTATCCCTGCAACTGCGTGATATCAAGGGGAGCATTGTAGAACGGAGGAAGAGCCGATTTCCATTCCATGAGGAAATCTCGAACCGAAAGTGCTCGAATAGATGCTTGTTTTTGAAGTGTTTCTATTCCAAACCATTCAGACACAGAACTATGGTCCAATTGACCAGTGGAAACATCAGAAAACTTATGAACTACTGTCTCTATGGCCGACACAGGGATGGTGGAAGCATGCTGTTGAATGAGGTGAATTATTTGTGGCATCTTGTCCACTATGCCCTCAGACTTGATGTCTAGTATTTTATGTCGAATAAGTAAGGTGATTATGAGTTGGAGAAGCTCTGAAATATATCTGGGACTAAGAATGGTGGCATTTCCCTTGATGTCACAACCTCCAAGCTTATACCATTGTTGATAGAACTCTTTCTCGGAGATACAAGAATCACAAAGCAACTTGTCCAACGATATGCTCTTGACATTTTCTCTCGTATCCTTTGTTTTGGGATCATAAACAGGCAAATCAGTAATGGTAATTGTACCTTTAGTTGGTGTCAACTCATATTCATATGTAAGACTAGCGATGCTCACAAGAGCGTTCAGATCCGAGGCCCTGTCGGCACCAAACATGGGACTCCAGTCACTTCTGCTCGACATCACCAACGCAGTATTGGTATGTTTCATCTGACGGATCTTCCACGTAGAGTCTGACGCGGTTAGCACAAGATGAGAGGGGACATTGGGATCTGATTTGATGGTGATCTGTTCACCCTTTTCTAGTCTCTCTCGAACGTCATTGGTGAGTTGCACCAACTTGTAAGTATATGCAGGGTCTCGTGTAAGACTTGTATACGTGCTATAGAGAGTCATGGTTTAATAGAGAAGAGAGAGGGGAGAGGGATACTGTTGATGTTTGGTAGTGGACTTTATACGCGTACATATACTTCCGGGGTTGTCGGCCCTCGGACATTAGGTCACGTGACAAAAGACTCACAGTCAGACTCATAGTCACAAAGACTCACTGTTGTACCATAATAAATGCTTATATTAACTAATGCTTATATTTATTAATTTATACTAATTCTGGTCTTCAATGATTTTATCAATGTCAATTTGAGCCAACAGAACGTTACCTGCCAAACTAACTTTTCTTTCATTAGCAGAAGCAAGTTGTAATCTGGCCAACTTGGCTTGAGGGCCCCAACCGGACACTGGCAAGTTCAAGGAGAAAGGAACTAACCAATGAGAGACAACCTTAAAGTTATCACCAAGAGATACCAATTCATGGACCAAATCTTCAATACAGATCCAACCGTATTCAGTACCAAAGACATCTTCAACTACTTGGTTGTTATCCAACTTGACAGTCTTTGTAGCCCCGGTTTCTTCGTCTACTGTTTTGATAGTAGCTCTCTTTTGAAACAAGGTTCTGACTGTTTGTAAAGAAGGTGTTCCGCAAACAATATATGGGTTAACAAGCTTCAACAAAGGCTCGACGGTAGACGTCAACTTCACAAACACACCGGTGTTTGGCTTGTTCAACTTCAACAAGTCCAATACCTTCTTAGCTTTGGAAGGAATTTTTAATCCCTTAGTATGATCTGGAACTCTGATGACAAAGAGTAATTGGGCTGTGGTAGTGGTAGTGTCGTCATGGCTTATTCTTTGTTCATGCTTGGTGATGTTCTTGATTCTCTTAGATTCGAGTTCTTTGGATTTATGGTTCGATATCAATGTTTCTGCTCTAATAAACTTGGACCGTTGTTTCTTCTTCTGTATCTTTTGCTTTAACTCTCTTTCAATGGCCTGCTCTTGCTTTTCTAATCGCTTTCTGTCCTTGTCCTTTCTCTTCTTAAGGAGAATCTCGGGGTTGGTGTTCAACACGGCCATTGTATGTATGTATGTATGTATGTATGTATGTATGTATGTGTGTGTGTATGTATGTATGGATAGAATAAGAAGTGGTGATGCTTGAGATGAGATGAGTTGCGATGAGTGAAAAATTAAGTCGTCGCGTGAACAGTCACGTGACGTGTTGCCCTAATAGAGCACTTATTATAGTACAACAATAATACCATAAACGTATTATTACCTATTATAAATACACTACCTTAAATGTACTAAAACATACCACTAAACGTACCACTATATGAGCTCACCGTATACCTTCAACTAGTGATCTTTCTCGCAATACACCAGTACTCGTTACTAAGTCCGAATACCCTTATGTACACTACTCGACATCGTGATATGGTCGTTCTTACAAATTACCATGCACAGTACTGCCCTCTAATAGCAGTCCACAACAGAAAAATTATTACCAACAAAAAGGTCGCGCTACCGTTAAAGCCCCGGACACCGATCTTCTAGTAAAGTATAATAGTTTATACCATAACGTGCGTGTCTCTACCAATGAAAATCATTCCTCTCTCTCTCTTCACGATGGGATTAAACCCTATTACTACTATTCTTCTCTGATTTCAGTTGATCTTCGTGTGTCTGATGTCATTGCCTGCCGTCAACTAAGATGAACCCAATGAACAACAACGATGCCGGTTTGAATGGATACCTGCTGAATTGGAATAGTAATAGTAATGGTGGATCATCATCATCGCCGTTTGGTCTATCATCTGGAGGGTATCAGCCACAGCCACAGCAACAGCAAGCACATGCTCAAACACAAGCTCAAACACAAGTAGCGGTACCTGGTAGTGCTGTTCCGTATCTGAGACAAGTGTTTGTGCCTTCACAGATCAAAGGAGGCGGAGGAGAATCAGTGGGACCTGGTTCTACTGGTGCAGTTGCTCCTCCAGCTTCTACTCTGTTCGATACTCATTATGACCAAGCGACTCCGGTGTTCTTACCCCGAAGTGGACTGTTGGCATTGCCTGGGTTCAAACAAGGGTATGACCTACAGCAGCCATTACTCAACCAACAACAACAACAACAACAACAACAAGTGCAACAGCATCAGCATCAGCATCAGCATCAGCATCAGCATCAGCAACAGCATCAGCAACAGCATCAGCAACAGCAACAGGTTCAACAGTATCTCAATCAACAGACCGATTTCAGAGGCTTACCACGACATATCCAAGGATACAGGGTGAATTACGACCCTAATAGTCAAGTTGCTAATAGTCAAGTTCAATTTCCTTCAACATATGTGGCTAATCCCAACTACCCCAATTTGACCCCCATGAATCGCCTAGCCAGTGAAATATCTAGAAGAGGGTCACCATTAGACAGCATGGAATCAGCCAGCGATGCATCTCCAACCAACGACATCAAGCCGGAAACAGATACCGGAGGAGGTCCTACGAGAAAGAAGCAACGCAAGTTTGATTTTTCACCTTCTGGCGAAGTGGGAGACGACGAGTTGAAGAAGGTTGCTTATAACTTAAAGGATGTACCTTTATCCCATCTAGCCATTCATATTCGAGCTCTGGAGAATGATGAAAAAGCCATAGCAGCTTTAGGAGAGTTACCGGAGATCCCTGGCATTAGAGAGACCAGAAAGGAACGGCAGAAACAATTATTGGGGATGGTTTGGTTATTAAGTTCTTGTGAGTCTTCTCCGACTGCAGTTGTGCCTCGGAATAGAATCTATGCTCGGTATGTTTTAGTATGTGCTGAGAACAGCATTACTCCCTTAGCACCTGCTAGTTTTGGTAAGCTTGTGAGGTTATTGTTTCCTAATATTGCAACCAGAAGATTAGGTATGAGAGGTCAATCCAAATATCATTACTGTGGTATTAAGTTGATCAATGATACCACTGCATCTCAAAGATTACATCATAATAGTAGTGGAGCATCACCATCTCCAGCAGCTGCTGCTGGTGCGTCAACAACAACAACATTATCACAGCCAATACCTCATCATCATCATTATAATGAATCCCTTGATAATACTTCTACGCCTTCGGGGTCTACTGCTGGTGGTCAATCACCAATGTCATCACTTGAATCTCCTCATTCACATACATTTAATCCCATGACTCCATCATTCTTAGGGCTGCCAGGAGTTATGACTTTAAATACAACACAAGCTTCCATCTTACAGATGAACCAGGGAAACATCTCAACCACTTCTCCCCATACGGGATTATCCACTCCAGCATCGTTTTTGGTTACCAATGAAAGTCAGGTGTATGTTTCTGATTTGAAATACATTCCCAATTTATTTGAGTTGATTAATAATTCATTCAAATCCGATGACGCAAATAATTTCAGTTTACCTTCATTATTCCCTTATTTACCTAAGGGAGCTGATTTAGATCTTGCGGACACCTTATCGTCACTTTATAAGGTTTATTGTGTTTCAATCTTTGAGTCGTTGCGGTATATGAACATCAAACGGTTATTTTCCAGTTATAGTACTTTCAATAGTATTTCCACTCCTCCAGTGCTTAAGCTTTATGTTTCTGATGATGTCTATGAATGGGTTAAAGCATGTGATACCATCACTTACAAGGCCATGACAAAAATGCTTACAAAATTGAATTCCAATGGAAATGGTAATGTTCCAAGTGAAGTCCTTGACCAATTAAGGAAAGTCGGTGATGAATATTTGGATTATTTGAAGATCAGTTTAATTAATAAAGTCCCCAATAAATTGCTTGTGATGAAATTGCAATTGGCCAAAAAGTTTGTTTCAAATCTATCTCGAACAGTTCGAGTTATAGAATCTAGTATTTTGGTAACCAGAATCTTGGAGGATCCAATGACTATTGAAATCATGGCCAATGATTGGAAGAAATTGAATTTCAATCAACTTGTTCAATCGGAAATCTTTTGTTCTCGAATGAATATTGAAGTCCTTCTTAACATATTAAGAGAAATTGATCCTGTGGAATTATTATCGAATAAAGAGAATAGCAAAGATGTTGATGATACTAGCTGCAACAAAGAGAGTACTACCACCACCACCACCATAGACAAACCACTATCCAATCTTGAGTCCTTCCTAATGGCATTACCTGAAAAGTTTACTCGAGTTAATCCTCGATTATTTTTATTAGTAACTTCCAGTTTCTTAACTGCTTGTTTGAGAGAAATCAACCGATCTGAAAGTTATGATTCAATCTCCCATTCCAAATCATTCTTGCATTGGTGGACTCTTCATTGTTGGATCGATGAATATTTGCATTGGGTCTTTGAATTGAGTGGATATTTATTTGATGATTTCCAAGATTATGCTTCCCAAATGACCATCTCCAAAAATGCTTACCCCACAGCTGTAACCACCACTAACACAGCCACAAGAAGTGCCACTCCTCGCACCAAGAATGGGAACAACGACGCCAGCGTTAAGTTGGAAATCGACTATTCATCATTGAATCTTGAATCCATTAGAAGCAAAAGCATAGTTGATCTACTCGACGGTGGGTATGGAACGGATCAACAACAACAGCAACAGCAGTCGTCAATCATGCAATACGAAAATGTCGATGAAATCTTGGGACACCACTAGAAATAATTTATAGCATAAATAGTTCGCAAACAAAAGAGCTCACATTATAATTACCGTTATACCCACACTTCTCCTACTTTACTCTTTCTATTCTGCTCATGACTCGCAGGCGTCTATCGATTTTAGACAGCACCAATACGTTTGCTAAGAACCCCAATGTCCATTTGAAGTATTCCAATCTTGGACCAACCAAACGAGGCGTCTATGCTAAAAGAGCTCTTAAACCAGGTGACCTTGTAGCAATCTTTACCCCGCCATTGGTCTGTATTGGGTTTGAAAATTCTTTGGAATCTTCAACAAATTGCACCAATGTTTGTCAAAGCTGTTGGATTGACTTGATCAACACCGGTCGTTCAATAGTGTCTTGCAATAATTGTCAGTATTGCAATTATTGCAGTGAAGAATGCAAGTACCAGCATTGGCAAAAGATTCATCAATTTGAATGTGACTTGATAGGCAAAGCTTGTGATGAACAACCGTTTGGTCAATTAACTTTGTCTCATATAACTCTTATCAGAATGCTAGCTTTGAATCAAGCAGATGATCAAGGCTTTGCTACTAGGATCAAAGAGTTAACGTCCCATGTCGATAACTTTCTTGATAACAGTGAATGGGCCTCTTCATTTACAGAAATGTGTGACTTGATAATTTCATCTGGTCAGAATAACGAACCCCTGTTGGTCCACCAATTATTGGGCATTTTATTGGTTAATTTCATCGATCATACCAATAAATATAATGAAAATATCGGCTATAGTTTCGACCCCGAGTTTAGTCTAATTAACCATTCTTGTGTGTCTAATACGGTCATGGTTCCGTTTAATAACCAAACATTTTGTTTAATGGCTACCAGGCCAATTGGTAAAGAGTCTCAAATCTTTACCACTTATATTCATCCCGGGATCCCCCGAGTTCTCAGACAACATGAATTAAACTCAAGATACTTCTTCAGATGTGTGTGTTCTTCGTGTTCTCTGTCTTTTGATTGGTTCTTCAGCTACAACTGTGTTCGTTGTAACCATGTAATATACAACTTGGATTTGCACACCTTTCATCAATTGACCATAGAACAACTCTTCCAAAACATGTCAATGCAATGCAGACATTGTCAAAACACCATTAGTCGGAAACTCTATCAAAAAGTCTTTCAAGCTCATCAATTGCTCTTTTCCATGATGTTCAGCGATGACGTTATCCCTCCTATAACCAATTATCCCACAACTAGTCTTGGATACGAATTAACTGACACCATTGCTACCAAAGTATCGAATATTATCACTGTTCTCGAAACAAGTCCACAAGTAGTGCCACTTTTCTGCTATCCGTTGAACATTTATGTGAACACTATGGCCAGTTGGACCCATGGTTCAAGAAACGATAATGGTGTTGAATCTATGATGGAATGGGCGAAATGGGAGTTCAAAAGGGTTTTTTCAGTGATAATCCCATCGGATATTAGTCAACTGAGATTCTTATGTAATTTCCATTACGTTGCTGTGGCAGATTGTCTTGTCGAATTGTTCTGTTTCATGATGGAAAACAGTCCAAAGGACACTTCCATGGATGATGACTACGATATGGCTTTGATTGTGTTCAAGTGTGCCATTTTCTTTTATCTCCAGGCTCTTGAATCTTACACTAGAAGAATTCTAGACAATAATATCCGAGAAATGGCCAGAGATATAATTTCCAAAATCAATTTCATGTTCAGAATTGACACTGAAAATTCCACGGCTAATCTTCAACAGTTCCAAAGCTTAAACCCTTCGTCTTATTGTCAGAACATGTTTGTTAAGGAAGTGCATTTGATTTTGAAATTGTTCCAAGTTCAAGTGCAGATCCACAAGCACAATCAACTTAAAATGTGCTTTGCTGATCGAGCCAGATGTACATTGTTTGAGTCGATAGATGAACTTCACTGCAAGAGCTTTTTTAGTTAAATATCGCTGTTGGTAACACATCTCTCTCAAACATCGTTCAACGCAACACATACAGCTCCTTTATGATGTCCGTTGTACTGTCTTACGGTTTCTGTAGTCGATAAATCCCAAAGTCTTACATAATGATCAGAACATGCTGTAACCAAATAAGCAGAGTCGGCACTGAAAGCACAATCCCAAACCCACCGTTGATGGCCCTGCAACGTTGTTTCCAAGTTAAAGTTTCTATCGGTCGACCAAATTCTGGCCGTATGATCTGCTGAACAAGTGGCCAAATGCTTCAGATCTGTCGACAACAAGACTCTGGTAATATACTTCAGATGAGATCTAAACTTCGTTGTGGGAGTCAAGGTGGTGACCTCCCTGTTGTTCTGCATTTTCCATACGTAGCAATTGCCCTTGTTATTACCTGCCACTAGCATCGACCCGTCACTGGCCACACTAAGTGAATTGATAGGAACATCATCTTCAGGGATCAAGTGATGAGTACATTGGTTCTCTCCCAAGTCCCAGATCCGGATATTCCCCTCTTGGTCACAACTGATCAATTCTCCTTGGTTCGGATGTATCACCACCTCGTTGACGGGACAATTATGCTTGTAGTTACGTTGTACGCTGGGTGACCGAACGTCCCATACCTTAACGTAGCCATCTTCCAGAGAGGTGACCATCCATTTGTTTTCAATTTGGAATTGTAGACTGGTCACATTATTTGTGTGGCCTTCAAAAGTCATTACGGCCACATTGCCACTGTTATTACTGTTGTTACTATGGCCCTGTGTCGAAGCAGTCGGTTGTGGACCTCCTCCACCGCCAGCTGCACCTCCACCTCCATTGCCTATGTTGGCACCATTGCTTCCACCGCCTGAAGCTGCTCCGTTCCCGTTTCCGGCATTCCCAGATTGCCTGATGTCATACAACTTGACATAGAGATTCCCAGCAGCTGCTAGGAACCGTTTATCGGATGTGATTTCCAATCGGTTCACTTGAGAGTCGGGATGTTGTATGGTACGGGAACAAACCCCAGTAAGGGCATCCCAGAAACGAATAGTATGGTCGTAGCCTGCGGATGCTAGGATCACGGACATTATATATGATACTAATTAAAAAAGACGTCGTAGTAATAGTCGATCAATTTTTGGTGCGTAAAATATTGGTCGAGTCGACCAACAGGTTTGGGTGGTAAAAGCCGTACTAGTTACAGATTATATCGGCTGCGTACTGTACCGGTTATGCGCTGTACCGGTTACTTACTGTACTGGCTATGCGCTGTACAGCTTGCTTACTGCACTGGTTACGTGCTGTACCAGTTTTATACTGAACCGTTTTGTCGACGTAAATTTGAGCACGGTATCTACATTTAAATTATCGTAAATTATGCGAATTGAAACTATTTATAATATACAACGAGAATCAAAGTGAAAGTATTTGAGTCTATGAGAAATGTTGATTGATGGCATCCTTTTGATCTTGAGTTAGTGACAATGGGAAATCAATCTTGAAATTAACAATCAAATCACCAAATTGACCAGGCAATTTGCTTATAGGCATACCTAAACCAGGGTAAGTGTTTTGGGAGTTAGGTTGTATTGGTTGAGACCGTGATAAGGGAATCTTGCGTCCGTCCATGGTGGTGATTTGTTTGTTGAAACCTAATAATGATTCCTTTAAACTTAACTTAACAGTCAAGATCAAATTATTTCCATCTCTTTCAAATAATTGATTGGGTTTCTCTTCAATAACAAATTGAATGGTTTGTCGAGCTTGACATTCAGGTTGATAATCTCCTTCATTTGTGAAATTGATTTTAGTACCAGCTTTCCAACCAGGTTTTAAGTTGATTTCTATAACTTTGGTTTCTCTTTCACCGTTGATCCCCTTTCTATTCAATTTCATCTTCTTGACTCCTCCCTTATATAAATCGTCTAAACTTACGGCCAATGGCATACTAACGGTATCTGGTTCTGGACGTCTTTGTCTAGGCGTACCTCCACCATACGAACTAAATCCTCCAGGCATACCGCCACTACCACCACCAAAAGAACTGAAGCCACCACCTCCTCCAGGCATACCACCACTACTAAAGGAGAACCCACCATCATCTCCCATTCCGAAACCTCCCATTTGGGAGAAGATGTTGAACGCATCAGCTTGGGAAAAAGTATGATGGCCTCCACCACCAAACGAAGCAAACGGATTACCACCACCCCCTCCTCCACCGCCAGAGAAGGGATTGCCTCCAGCAGGAGCATTACCTCTGGCGGCCTCTATACCGTAATCATCATACACTTGTCTCTTATCAGCATTGGAAAGAATATCAAAGGCTTCAGAGATTTCTTTGAACTTTTCAGTATCACCAGTTGGTTTGTCTGGGTGATACTTCAATGCCTGTTTTCTATAGCCCTTTTTAATATCTTGCTCGGAGGCTGAGGGGGCCACTCCTAACAAATCATAAAGCTTAGTATCTTTGACCATGATTAGAAATCTGTCAGTGTCCTATGAAAGGAGTTGGTTGGTCCGGCTCAAATGATTGGTGGTGGTGAGATCGCAGTATATAAATGGAGTGCCGATTTCATTTTTTTGCTGTGGTAGTGTTTGGGAACATTGAGGAATTTTCTAGAATGTTCCATGGTGGTGATAATCTAAAGGAATACAGTCGATATATTTACGATACAGTGGGATATACTTACGATAAGGATAGTGACTATTCCGTTTTCTTCTGCTGAGATAAACGAGCAGCCTTCTTCAAAGCACGAGTACGGATTTGTTGATGCATCTGTAAGTTCAACTTATTGGCAACTTTCGAATAAACTCCAACTGTAGATTCAATAGCGAAATGCATTAAAGCATGCGACCAGTAAGGGGTCGACGTAGCGTATCTTTCTTGAGCACCGCCACGTCTACCAACTGAACGTAAGACAGAACCAACAAATTGTTTAGGATTGGGGATAGTAGCAGATGTACGTTTAATCTTAGACATGTTCGAAGTGACCAAGTAGCTGATGATAAGTTCAACATCGATCCCCTTAGGTTTCAATTCTCCAGCAAGAGCTGCAGACCAGGCTTGCAAAAAGGCCTTAGAACCGGAATAAGTAGCTAAATAAGGAGTGGGTAACAATCCACCAAACGATCCCATGGTAAGAATCAATCCTTTAATCTTTTTGTTGCTTTTGTTAACAGTGGCTTCAATGATTGGAGCTACCGTTTGGGTAATCTTTAACGTGGCCGTGTTATTGATAGTGATGATATCTCTTAATTCCTTGTCTTCAGTTTCTAAAAAGGGGACAGGGATCGAATGGGATTGGCCAACGTTATTGATCAATACTGTCACCGCTAATTCTTCAATGGCATGTCTTAAAGTCAGATAATTGGCTGGCGTATCGGTGGATGCGTCAAAGGCAACTACTTTAGTTTGGGTTGTGGGATATTTGGCTTTAATTTCATTGGCTACTACTTCCAATTTAGATTCAGTACGGGATACCAATACGATATTTAAACCCTTAGCTGCCAATTGGAAGGCATATTCTTTACCAATCCCATCGGAAGCTCCGGTGATAACAGCCCATTTGCCGTTGTTGCCTCTTGCTCCGCCTCCGTATTTCTTAAAGTTAACTGGAGGGAGAATAAAGCTATCGAATATAACGGCGCTAAAATTCAATACAAGAGTTGTCAATTTGAATACCCCTAAGAGTAACGCCGCAAAGAGGACGTAATGACCCACAGAAGAGTTAGAAATGGTATTAAAAAGTTCAACAGACATGGTGGTGGTAGTAAAAGAATGTTGATCGTTGTAGAAAATTTTCGATCAAAAAATTGGTTTATCACAGCGAACAATACCAATTACACCACGACTATAATTACCCTATAGTTACCATATAATTACCCTATAATCACATACATATAATTACACTATACTAAGACTATTAAAAATACGTAAACTCTTCCAATTTGTCATTGGTTATCGACACATTGAGTGCCTCTTTGGCTGCGTAGATCTCTAATGTCTTCGCAGCAGATTCCATGGCCAACCGAGACTTTTGTAGCTCCATCAACCGAGCATCAACCTCTTCTAACTCCAGATATCGTTGCTGGAGTGTAGTGCGTGTATGTTCGTCTTTTATGTGTAGCAACTGGATCCAGGGATTGGTCGATTGGGATCTAAGTCGATTTCTGGTAGGTAAAGGTGTGGTTGAACGCGAATCATGTGATGGATTAGGCGATACATTAGTATTTGAGCCTGATACTTGACTGCTTGAGCTTGAACCGGGAGCAGTACCCGTTATTCGTCCGGTGCCTAAACCAGTGCCTGGACCGGTGCCTGAACCTGACCCTGAATTTGGACCAGTGGCCGTAGTTTGAGGAGAATAATGTTGCTCATTGCTATAGGAACCATTATTGGTAGTAGTTGGTGCACCGCCACTATCATAACCTCGATATCCACCTCTATTCCCCCCACGATAATGGTATCCGCTGCCGACGCCACCACCTCGTCCACCCAGTGTATATTGATCTACATGTTCATAGTAACTCAGTCCACCTCTTCCACCACCTCCGCCTCTCCCCCCACGATAACTATTACCTCGACTGTGATGTTCTCTGAAATGCCCCCTGTATCCTCTCAGATACCCTCGCCCACGGTATGAGTAGTCACCATACCCTCCGTTACGATCCGACATAGTTGCGATGGAATGAACGGTCGCTTCTGTCGCTTTATTTTATTTCGTGGTGTGGAAAATATTCAGTGTTGGTCGATTGCCTAAAACAGTAACTGCAAACAAGATTATTCTAATAGTCACATACCATACCAAGCAACATCATCAACAAACGAACAACATACGAGCAACAAGCAATAACATAATCAGCAATAATATCAACAATATCAACATCACACTAAAGCTTCCCCCGCATGGATATAGTAAAAAGCATATAAAAACTGGTGGTGGGGTAATGAATGACACTGTAGTTGATTCAGTCTGGTGGCAACTTAACGACCTGTATCATCCAGTTACTACAGAACATCTTGTTGACTTTGTTGAGATCCTCGAAACAACTATTGGAGCGTCACATGGGTTCCTAAGCTCCGATCCTACAATTATTTCCCGAATCAGCCGACATAGTGGAGTTGATGGCTTACTGGTTGTACTCGACAAAGGTGAAATGGTTCGGATCATGTGTGACGATATCCTACGGGAAATAAAGATAGTGGATCCATCCAATAGCATTGTATATGGATCCTTTGAAAACGATAATACTGACGTGTATGTTGATACGGAAGGCGACATCATGGCGAAATCAATTGTTCTATATGAAAATACAGATCATACAGATCATAAAGATCCACATATTGATGAACATAGTACTGATCGGAATAGTGATGGTCATCATGCTGATCTCGACAGCGTCATTTCCAAAGGTCTAAGTCCTGGATTCGATTCGGTTCCAGCATCTCCATCGTCTGTTTGGTCCAGTGTGTCTATACTGGAATCAATAGGGAAGACACCATCTGGTGTACTTCCAGAAATGATGAAAGACTTGAAACTACATCATGAGAAAAACATGGCCCAATATAAAGACCTTGAACATGAATTGGATAAACTTACAGATCAAAACGTTCATGATTGGTATCGTTTGAGACAACTCCATAGCAATAACGATTCATTGATGTATCGAATCAATAACATTCGACAAGAGCTTGTTCAAATAGGAAGCCAATTACAGAACGTCGACCGACAGACAGTAACTACCAAACCTACAAGCATAACAAAAGGAGCATTAATGATTCTCTTAGTGTGTATTGTTCTTCATTGGATCGATAAAACATAGTATAACGCCGCGCTTATGTCATGATTATTGATCTGGCATGGGAATCAATTTCACCTTCTTGAAAGTACGGATGAATCAATGCTCGCTTGGCACTGATTCGACCGCTGGGATCATACACCAACATTTGCTCCAATAAATCGATCCCATCCGCGTCCAAACTTGGAACGCTATCGGCCAAATTCTTTCGAGACCATTTGGGAAACGTGGGCTTGAAATCTGGAAGATACGTAACCTCGGGCCAGGTCTCTTCTGTGGGGGTCCCCAAGATTCTAAAGATTCTAAAGATCTCATCAATCTCACTATCACCAGGGAACAATGGCTTTCTATTGCACATCTCAGCGAAAATACACCCCACAGACCACATGTCTACTCCGGTGGAATATTGTTTCCCGCCTAAAAGAATCTCCGGTGCGCGGTACCATAACGTAACCACTTCATGAGTATACGCTCTCAAGGGTACCCCAAACGCTCTAGCAAGTCCGAAATCGGCCAACTTTAGGTTCCCTTCCTTATCAATAAGTAAGTTCTGTGGCTTGAGATCCCGGTGGAGAACCCGATGGGAATGGCAATGCTTAATTCCTTTAACTAATTGGTTCATAAACTTCTTAACCATATTAGACCCTAACCCAACGCCCTGTGGGATGGCCTCCATATACTTCTTTAAATCTAAATCAAGAAACTCAAACACTAAATAAAGCTTATGAGAATCACTATGAATGATATCATGTAATCTGACGATGTTGTCGTCTTTCATCTCTTTTAATAATGAGATCTCTCTAATGGCGGTGGAGGGGACTCCTTCATCTTCACTTTCAAGTCTGATCTTTTTAAGTGCAACCACTCGATTATTATGCTTGGTATCTATGGCTTTATACACCACCCCGTAAGTACCTTCTCCTACTTTCTCTTGACGTTGATAGTCACTTAATTCAACCATGATATCGTTGTTGTAACTGCTACTACTAATAGTGTAATAACTGCTCGTTTCGTCTAAATAGTTTATAAACGCGTGTTTATTGTTGCGGGTAACTACGAGTATATGCATTCTGAAATTTACTCCGACGACGTAAATTTCAAACCTACATACTATAAGCGTATTCACTTGTGTTCTAAAACTAATAAATAGCCTCATTATTATTATTACATTACACTATATTGCTCCTATAAATATATCTTTGAATCATGATGATCTAATTTTCCTTCACCAGCATCACATACTTTGATTTCTCTGCCCCATTCACTATTAAGAATCTGCTTACCAGTGATTCTTCTATCAGGAATTGGATCCAATATAGAATAAATAACGTTTCTGCATCTTGCCCGTTTCAAGTTTTCAATTGGTTCATATCCACTTGCTTCCTTCCGCTTTGCCAAATATTCCTCATAAAATTCATCTTCCTTAGGATTGGCTACTTGCCATAATTGTCTACCGGTTCTCATGGCCATATAAATAACTCCACAAGCCCAAATATCAACGCCTCTGGGGTCAAACGATTTTAATACAAATTCTTCAGGCGCAATATAAGGCGAAGATCCACAAACTCCTTCAGAAAATTGAATATCATTCTCCCACGCCATTTTGAAACATTCTCCATTACCAAAATCTGTGATCTTAAGTACTCCTTGGGTTGTAAGTAGTAAATTCTCTGGTTTTAAATCTCTATGAGTAACCCCCATTTCATGCATGTATACCACACCTCGTATTAATTGTTTAAAGAAACAATCTGCTTCGGCATATTCCAATTTACCAGCTGCAACAATAACAGAAAATAAATCTCCACCTCCACAATATTCCATAACTTCACAATATTCTCCCTTAGCATCTTTAAGTAGGTCAAGGGTATCGATAATGTTCAAATGCTTTAATGAAGATGAAATACAAAATTCACTCGTCAAACGACGATGATACTTCTTTTCTCCTTCGTTAGCTCGGGTTTTAAATTCCTTAACGGCATAGAGAATTTCTTCTCCTCGGTTACCTTCTCCAGGACCAACTTTCTTATGAGCTACCCGAACAACTCCAAATGACCCTTTACCAATTACTTCTTGACATCGTCCATACTTCTCTAAAAATGATCGACAATCATTGGCACTTGATGTTCCACTTACAACCTTCTCCATTGATTTGGATCCATTCTCACTTAAAATTCCAGCAATTACACGGGTATCAGATGCAGAAGTATTGTCTTCATTTTGACGATTCTTCACCTGTTTAACTAGTCCAGCAAATAACGTTGGAGGTCCATTGTTGACCCCATTGGGCACTTGAGACTTGGTTGAATCAACGTTACTACCACTGAAAATACTGGGTAATGCAGATTTGGCCTCATCACGAAGTTTCTTAGCTCCCAAAAAGTCCTTAAGCATATTTGTAAGCTTCTCTTGTCTTTTGGCGTATCTAAGGTTGTGTTCATGGTTACCGTCTGGGTGCATTTTGAATCTTAGCTTATTCACCAGAGTAGTTGAAGACAAATGAGATGATGGTTGCGATGGAGGAGAATTGATGTGTTTCTGAGGTTGCGGTGATAAAACAGAAGTAGATGCAGTTGTGGACTTAATATTATTATTATTATTATTCTCAACATCATTATTATTCGATTCAAGTAGCCCGCTAGATTTAGAATCATTGGAAATTATAGAAGATAATGTATTGGGATTAGTAGTTACTATGCCTCCAGTTGTTCCACTTGGTTTGGGTGATACACTTTTCTTACCTGGGAGAATTCTCTTCAGCGAGGAAGACCTCGCAACTGGAATAGGAGGTTGTTGTGGTGAGTCCGAACCATTTAAAGAAGTGGATGACTTATTGGCAGGCTGTGAAGTAACAGAAGAAATTAAAACACTAATACTTGAAGATGACCCCTTTCTTTCCGAACCAACACTAGACTTTCTATCCGATATACTTCCTCTTGTTTCACGTTCGGTTATACTATTTTTTCTATCAGAAACACTATTCTTCCGCTCAGAAATACTATTCTTTCTTGAAGTTTGCACAGAAGATGTATGAGCTGAAGACGTAGGAGTTGGTTTTTGTTGCTGTTTAGTGGAGTTCTGTCGAGAAACATTTGGGGATCGTATTGAAGATGCCATATTAGACAACGAAAACAATCTATGAGCATTATGAGACAATTCTGCATTATCTGGAACCAAATCAAGTTCAGTATGACTATTATTAGTATTATTGTTGGTAGCAGTAGTGATATTTTTCAGTGATAGAGAGGTTGAAGAGTCTGTTTGACTTAGGCTTAACCCACTATTGCCTTGGGCATCATTGGAGGACAACAATAACGGAGCTGGAGATGCAGGTCTTCTTGAGGGACCAGAACCAGAACCAGGAGAGGGCGACAACCCAGGAGAAGCAGTCGGAGACACTAAAGGTGATTTCGAAGAAGATGAAATCTGTCTCTTCAGACTCGTAGCAGTAGAAGAAGATGACGAAACACCCACGCCAAAAAGTTTACCTATTTTCGAAGAAAGCTTCATTTTCTGGTGTGTTGGATTAGATGTGACGGGATGTAAACCCTGAGAAGGTTCTTGCAGTTGAAGAGTCATGATATAGGGATGAAGTAAAATTGGATGGAGTGATTAGAATGAAATCAAAGGGGAAATGGAAGAATGACCAACCCGACACGTATTAACGTAAAGTCAGAGGAATGACTCGTAGAAAGAAGTTTATTACTATGGGATTTTTCGACTCTTTGACTCTGATTTGTTATAGGGTGTCGTACATTGAAAACCAAACTTAGTGAGGGACCCTATTCGTTATTTATATCCACACCCATTGCATCATAGAAAATTTTGCTTGCGGCTGAGAACACTTCCCACTCCTTCCTATGGAACAAACAAGGGAGGGAATTTTCTGTTATGTTTGCTAAGAATAATACATAGCCATGTACGATTAATGTAACAATGATACGTAGCCGAGTACTATGATATCGCCAGTAATAGAGGTAGTAACATCTACCCCTTAAGAAATTATTGAATTAGTCACTGGTCATATTAAGACACAGGATGCATGTAGGCTGAAGGCAAACAGTCCAAAAGATACGCTATGTAAACGGAGACTGATATGGTTTCCTGTGTCCGTGTCTGTGCTGTTACGTGTCTGCTACGTGTCTGTTGTTTTAGCAGTATCTGCTATGTGTCTGCTTTTAACTTTACCTGGTATGCGACCTTTTCCTGTGTCTGTAGTGTTTTTGTTTCGTTGGATTGTGTATTCATTTGGTGGCGACTTGGGATCGTCTGCTTCTTTGCCAAGCTCTAATAGTAGTGTCTGCTACAAAGATCATCATCACCGTGCTTTACTACAAAACATAAGTGATTCGTAGTTATATTCGTTTTCGTCTCATTTTACACCCGTGGTTCTCCGATACGCCTTGCCCAGATCTTACAAAGCTTGTCCCTTTTAATTTTTGCACCCACCTCGGACAACTTTTCATTATCACGTGATTATGCAATCACGTGACTACAGGTTCTTCCTTGCACTATTACATTACGTTAGCTAATTTGATCTTTATACTTCTGGAGATCCTTGCTCAAATGTGCTTCGGATGGCATCTGTTCCGTATTAACCGTGGTGTGGTGTCTGTTAAGACTGAAGATTTCATCCGAAACTTCACTACCACTAGCCCCACTATTACTTACACTATCCTGTCCCAAGTCATTAATCACCAACTCCCCAATGCTATCCTCAAACAGCGAACTGTGACGTCTTCTTGTACTTGTTCTGGGAGAAATCCCTTCCAACTCTGATAGCAATAGGCTATTCTTATTATGGTCATCTTCTCCTTCTTCCTCTTCGTGAATGCTTTCTAAATTTCCAACACTACTTCTTCTACCAGTGGGCAGTATTTCTGATTCGTCTGTCTCCTTGAATGATGCGGTGGTATTTATTTCTGTCTCCCCGGGTTCATTCTCCTCAACCAATTGCTCTAAGGGCTCTATTTCGTAATCGTGGGAGCTTATTTCAGGACTGACAACAGCATTCGGATTGAAATGTGGTGCTTTGATTCCACTTATTCGATTGATAAGTTCTTCATCCGAAGCCGGTGGAGGAGGCGATGAAGGGGACATAACAACTGGATTATGAAACGAATGCAGATGATGATGTAGTGCTGTAGGCGAAGAAGAAACATAATGCTTCTTTCTAGTAGTAGTTGATTCCAGTCCATCTGACACTGATGTAGATTGTTGTGCTGTTGCTGAAGGCGTTGCAGCTGTTATATTAGTGGAGGGTTGCTGTTTAACAGTAGCCTTCATGCTGCTTGCACCGGCAGTTTTCCCCGACTTCACTGCAACTCCTGACCCACCAGCGGGTGTTGGACTGAGAAATTGTTCGTTCACAGGGGGCACGTTACTATCATTATTTTTGGTCTTGGTGGTGTCTATTTGAAGTTTTGGAGGATGAACTTTGATCTGCTGAGAAGGGAACTTTTGCTTAGGTTCTTCGGTGATCTCAATCAAATAGTTAATGATCAGAATCATTCGATAATGTGAGTACCCCAACCCAACTCCTAGTATGGTGGCAACTCCTAGGAAATCTGCCGTATAAGTAATGAACTCTATGACCCAGGGATTAGATAAAACAAGTCGGAGAGGTAGCAAGGGAAGAAATAAAAGTCGGATCATAAGTCCAATAGCATGGACTATTGGATACACAGTCACGTGTCCAATAAAACTAACTATAGATACCATTGAAGAAGACAGTAGTATGGTTTACGTTAGCACCACTACTAAATAATTAGGTAATTAATTGTTTGATTAATTCATTACGTTCCGGCTCCTTTATCATATTAACTTGTGGGGCAGCAAATTCCGAATCGGGTGGAGCCGCACCTGAAAATTAGTTGTTGTATATTATTCATTTGCACAATTGGGTTGCTATATATGACTAGGTATAGAGGGGGACGAAGTACGCTGCAGGGGAATGAGAGTATGCTACTATTCTTAGTCTTGTCGTAAATTAAAGTGTGCATAGGCTAATATATGTTCTGGTACATGCAATAGAAGGATTTATAGTAGTACACTGTAATATGTGGTATATCTAGTGCATGCTCTACTGCACGCTCCAATTCTTGGTACGTTCTACGTGCTCTACGCTTTATATGTTGTCTGCTTTACTCTTGTCTGCATAATTTGCGTAACTAGACATTAATTAACTCTAAAGAAAACTTCAATATATGTAAATAGTTGAATGAGAAGAAAATTGTAACTCAAATAGCCCAAAGTTAATAAAAAAAAGACAACTCAAAATCAAATCAGAACTTATCCGAGAACTTAATTCAAAACGTCCCAATCGAACGTTACCTGGAATCCCGCTTGTCCAAAAAATAAAAACAAAAATAATAATAGTAATAATAATAATAATAATAGTAATAATAATAATAATATGGTAGGGTCAAAGGAAACCTCAGTGTAGTTGGTATGTGAATGATAGTAATTACAAGCAAAGGTTGTGCTTGTCAAATAATGTAGACAAAAAAAATAAAAAATCTGTGTTGCTTTGACCAATCGTAATAATAATAAAACTTAACTGTTAGTTAAAAAGTCAACATAACATGACCCAAATACGCTCCAATGGAACTTCACTAATGTCAATATTCTATTCAGAATATTACTCATTTCAGTGACCTTATTCCCCTCTGTGTTTGAAGTAGCTGCTCCACTGGGCACGGCTGCAGATGAGGTTGTGCTAGTCGAAACAACACTGGTGCTTGCACTCACAGGTACAGCACCACTGGTTGAACTATTAGAAGTGGTCGAGGTGGACGTATGTAACCCCGTTAAAATGTCGGTAGTCAATACTTTGAAAATCTTCTCCTCCATCAAACCATAGACTTCAGAACTTGGTTGAATTTGTTTTATCAACCAATTGTAACTAAAGTCAATCAAGCTCTTGGACAATGAAGGATCCACCGCCTTAACTAACTGTAAACTAGTGGCTTCAACATTCCGTGTCCATTTGACGTTCCCATTGTCGTCAGTAACGATTGCCAAAATCTCCTCTTGTACCCTTTGCACTTGAGTTGCAGATGGAGGTGGTAACGTCTTTAATGCGCAAAGTTGTCTGTAGAGACAAATACACAATTGCACGCATACTAACTGTCTGACATCTGCTCTGAGTAACACGAGACGTGTGTGGTCAAAAGCAAGTGTGCTTGGAAATTCAGTTGCCATGTTTCGGCAAGACAAAAAATCAATTATGGAGCAAACTAAAACGCTCTTGTATTCAAGCTCAGAAGCAGTTGATGCGGTTGAGCTCGAGGTTGAAGTCGTTGATGTTGTAGTGTTACTACTTCTGGATGAATTAGGAGCAGAAAAGGAGCCCTGAGATTCTCTTCCCATCAACGAAGTAATGGTATCACATTTACTTTGATAATTCTTTGAAAACCATTTCAAGGAATCAGTGATATCAATTTTGCAATGGCTAATCAACTGATTGAAATAATCTTTTTCAAAATCAACAGCTGTTTCAACCAAAACAGGTCTTAAAATGCGAATTTGATGGTTTGCAACATCCAACTTCATAGCTTCTAAAATGGAAAAGATCATTCTCAAACCACCAACAAGGTTATCAACATTACTCGTGCTGTACGCAATTTCAAACTTATTGATCATTTCCAAAACCCATTGGTCTCTCATTGGTGCACAATGAGACTTGAACACATCACCCAACCACTTAGCCAAGCTCACAAAATCAAACAGACCATGTTGCAATTGTTGAACTGCAAGAGAAATATCCATAACGTCATTAACTGCAGCTCTATCTTTATGAGGCAAAAGCAGTAACAAAATATCTCTAAGAGTACTGAACAAAAGTGGTAATCTTGAGATTTTTATGTTCTTTGGAGGAATAGGAGGATTCATGAAAAATTGACTGCATTCCTTTTGAATCTCAATCCAGTACTTATCAATAATCAGCTTCTTTCTTCTTCCACGTTCGCCATCTAAATTAGGGCGAAACTGTAATTGAGGATCAAAGAGGATGTCATGACGTAACTGAGGATTCTTCAAGATTTCATGTAAATCAATTTCTCGTAAGCTTTGCAAATTAATAGGAGGAACAGGTGGAACTTGGGTGCTTTTGTAACGGTATTGTGGATTATGGGAATGATTATGAGAAGTGTTGTTGAATTTTGATTGAGCAGAACTGCCTATTTGGTTGGCAGCCATAGATGATTGGGTGTATGCGATAATAGGCAAACTTCGTGAACGGAATCGTCTAACAAATTTTGCGCTGGGAGCAATTGAAGTGTGGGTTTTGGTAGAGATAGAGTTGTTGTTAGGATTGTTGGGGTTGTTGTTACCATTGTTATTTTGGTTTGCTCTTCCACTGGTCTTACCAAAAGTGGTACTTGAAGTAGAGCTTGTTGCGTTGGCTGAACCATTTGTTGGAGAAGCTGTGGCTGTTTTAGAGGACGCTTTTGTGGTGCTGGTGGATGTGTTGGAGTTTGAAGTTGTTGATGCAGATTGAATTGTGATTTTAGAGTTGGACGCACCCCCCTTTGAAGGAGATGAGGAGGTTGTTGTAGATGCAGAATTCAAGACTCTGAGAGCACTTAAAGGTCTAATTGTAGGTTGCATAGTGAGAGCTTTAGCAATCTTGGCATGAGATGCGCTTGCAAAGGAATCAGGATGTATATTATGATGTATGTGAGCAAACTTACCTGCGGTGGGAGCAGATATTGGGACTTGACCTTGTTGTTGAATTTGGATTGGAGTTGATGTAGTAGCATCGACCTTGGAGTTGTCGTTGTCGTTCGACTTTTCAATATCTTTTGAAGGAAGAGTGGCATTCATCGACTTGGGCAGAGTACTTGGAGACCTGTTGTCGGAGTTAGTTGAAGGCCCATGCAATCTATTGAATAATAACAGAAATTGGACAAACAGGCCAGATTGAGAAGCGTCAGTCTTCGATGTAGGTTCCTGAGACTTTTCTGTAAGTGACTCACCAGGTAAGGTATTAGGGATAGTATCAACATCCTCCACACGGTCGTTCAAAGAGATGTGGTGAGGATTGTTATCAGTGGAATAAGCTTGGTTCATTCCCGCAATGCTTCGACGAATGGAACTGGAACAAGAGGGGCCTTCTTGGTCACTAAAGAAATCTTGGTTTGGAGATGCTGGTTGAGTCAGAGAAGAGGGGGAAGCTATGTCGTTAGCCCGAATGGTATCTTTTGGATGGTAACTTCTACGCTTACGCGAAACTTGATGAGGGATACGGTGACGTTTTAAAGATCCCCGAGGCATCATGGCCGACTTGGATTTGTCATCATCATCGTCATCATCATCATCATCAACAACATCATGTTCGACATCATCAATAATAATATCATCGTCATTCATTTCTGCGGTGCCACTGGTATCAACGGCCCGGGTGGCGGCGCCTATTACTAATTTGCTGTCATTTGACGTATCGACAACATCAGCTTTATTAGAGTTGTTTGAAGGACCTTTGGAGCTATTGATATTGTTGCTGTTGTTGTTGCTATTAGTAGTAGCAGTCTTATTGTTGTCTTTAGACTTACCAGCTCCATCTGATGTATCTAAAGGAGACTGGACCAGACTCAAGGAAACAGCGGCGGCAGCAGCTGCGGCGGCGACAGCCACTGCCGAGCTTGAAGGGTTAACGCCACCAACACCAACACTCATCAAAGGCAGAGATACATGCGTTTGATGAACAGAGTTAGGTCCTTGCAGTGGACCTTGACCCGCATGTTGAACCAACGGAGATGTGTCGGGAGGTTGTTGAGGCAAGAAGTTGGTACTCTCCTTCGCTTCTTGCTGTTTATTAAGACTCATGTACGTCCAACTGTCTATGAAATATTAAAGGAGGAGGGTTGACGGTTACTATACGATACTAAGCAAATAAACGGAGTAAAAAATAAAGGGTAAGAGGAGAGGAAAAACCAGCGGTGATAAAGTGACCATCAACAGGACCCGACAACCCTCACGAAGGGGGAAGGGAAAAGGAATTTGAAATCTGAATGTCAGCAAAAGAAAGCAAAATTGTGAGGTTTTTTGTGTGACAAAAGTAAAACGGTTGGTTAGTTTGGTGTTCGGGTTTCTTCCCGGATCCGGCAAATTACAAATCGGGAAGTTTCCGAGGAGGGAAGATGACTAAAGGAAATTATAAGGCGAGTTTGAGTAAGTCTGAGATTTGGGTAACGATGATTACTGATCAATGAAGGTTCCAGTAATCGGATGGTACATAATGGAAAATAATATGTTACTAGTGAAGGGTTAAAGTTACTATGTTTACTTTGCTTTATTTGGTTTTGTTGGCTTACTGACTGACATTGATTTGCTCTCCGACTTTGCTGCAGTCGGCTTGCTTCATTTCGTTTACGTTTTGTTTTATCCGCGCGCACGGCCAGAAGTGTATCGATTGTTGTTAGGAATATACATTCATAAGTAGGTTAACTAAATGGTGAGATTGTTCGGGTTCAAAGTTGATGAATTAATTTCATCATTGAAAAGAAAAGTTGCAGCCATTAGGTCGAAACCAGGTTGAAATAGGAAACCAGGTTGAAATAGAGTAACCAACTGCACAAATTAAGCGCTTATGGTAGCGCTGGTAAGGATTATTTGTCAGGCCTTAATTTTATTATTTTACCGGTTTTTCATAAGTAGTAGTAACATTTATGTCTGTGTATTTTGTTTATATGCACAACATATACTGATAATTCCATTCGTCGTGAGGAGTCTTTCAGTATTACACGACATCTTTGTTAAGAACAATTACCTATGGCGTTATGTTTACCCGAAATTGTAAGTGTGCAGCAAGTTGCCTTAAAACAAATGCGAGGTTTAAAGCCAAATCCGCATAATAATTTACCCCGAAAGACCTAACCTCCAATTTTATGAAATACCATTCTTCTCCACTAAGGGAAAGCAAAATAGAACATAAGATTACGCGTATTGTCACCGGTTGATTGCTTTAAGCATATCAAAATGTTTAAGAAAATAGGGGCTGGGCTTGGGAAAATTAAATTATACGGTGATGATTGAAAGCGCAAGAGAAAAGCTAAGGCAGATTGACTGGCTTGAAATAGTAAGCCGTGCTGTAGTCATTTGCTGGCGCAAGGAAACCCTCGCCGTTTGGAAATAACTACTGTAATGCATGACTACTTAATCGTATTTCGAGTCTTTCGTAACATTTTCCCCCCGTAACCTAAAAGGATATATTGTTCGAAATATGGTTAAGTTCAACCCGCATCACCTGCATTTACAGAGATACATCTTGCAACAACATAGCATGGCATAGCATGAAAAAATAATAGTGAAATTTTCAAGCAAACATGGTGGTGGTTGTTAGTTTTCAATTCAAGATAATCTAACAAGCATGTTTCAGTTCTTACGTACTAGTTGATTAATATCGCAAGTGTATATTATCAATGGTAGTGATTCCCTTCTCGCTTGCTCGCTTATTGTGTGTTTGGTGTTTTACTAAACGAAGCAACTTCTTATAGGTGTAGAGAACTTTATCAATAAAGGTCGAATAGAAACTACCATAATCTGATTTCTATTACGTATGTAGGCGACGGCGTAATAAACTTCATTATCATTATAAAAATGTTAGTTTGATGTACATATACGGTGATAATGAAATGCCTTATACAATAGCTGACTTGAAGAAAATTTTACGGTATTACTGACAAAACATTATTAACAAAACTTTTTTTTGGAAATTTTACATATGAAATCATCCAGACAAAGCTGTTCGCCTGTGGATTCATTCAAGCTTCACTCTTCAATTAATATTATTATTATTATTATTAGTTAGTTAGTTTTCGTGCGAGAACGTCCGTATCGTACTGGTACTGTTTCCCGACCTATTTCTTGTCATGAAACAGGCATGATGACTTACAGTTGACGACCAAAGAAAAAGCTATCTATTACTGCATTGGGAAGAAGCAGCCGGGGATGAACTGCGTAGAGCTTTCACGTGAGAAGAGATCATAGCAATCGGTAATTTCCAATCTCCGGCATGTGATGTAAGCAGGTATACTTTTGCGCACCAATGTGTCAAGCATAGACATAGCAATATCAGTTGTTAGGGGGATGGATGGAGATGTTGCGTGATCAAATGACAATACTTCTTGATACGTAAGATGTAAATATTAACTCCAAGTTCTGGCTACAAAAGGATGATTTTTATTGAGCCAAGCCTCTGCTTTTAAGATCTACAAAAGCAGAACTGTAGATCTTTAAACCTTACATAACAATAAAGTACTTAGCAATCTGTAGATTCCCCCATTGCGTAACTGCGAACTTCAAGTTTGAACGCCATCAAATTAGATTATGTTGCAAGGGTGCTGACATCTTCTGCAGCTGGACGTAAACTTCTTGTCCTGTAGAAACAATTGGACTCCGCACTAAATAATGGAGTCATTTGGGACGCATGCGTCATTACGTTTTATATTTGGAAACATTCTTACTAGTTGTACCTTATAAGCACAAACTTTAAGATCCCCTATTCTTGAAGGTGTCGTTATCAACACCATCAATTTTATGCATTTCATTGTTATGAATTCCCCTTTAAAGGGACCTACTTTGAGCAACAATACAGTAGCAACATAAGGCTCTGATGGGGCATACTTAGCGCTACAAATCATACAGAAGGTTGCAGAGAAAAGTCATTATACAATTTAAACTAGAAGTTCATTAATTGAAGAAGTAACAACTTAAGGTGTGAAAAAATAATTAATTTCTATAATTGCTTGAGAAGAGTTTCCGTGCAAAAATATAATGACTGGAATTAGTAACTTTGTGCTAATGTGGTATTCAATGGGATCCAGGGGCTTATAAATTTTGCAAAGGCTATTAATGTCCATAAGAAGGATACATGTGTATATATGTGGTGCCTGAGTTTACTACACAATACTATAAACATGGGAAAATTTTAGTGTTAGCAGCAGTAGCGTTACAGTGGTGTTGTATTTAAGGGAAGAAGGTTTAACTTTATTTAGATTCGTTTAACTACGTGATGTAAATGTTTGGGACTGTCATAGTTCCGAGCTAAGTGCTAATTAAATAATAATAAGCTTATGTGTGTGTTTATTCTTTAAGATTAGTACGCGAGTGATAGTCTTTCTGGATATCATTCGATTTAATACTTAAAAGCATAACCCTCAAAGCAGCTGTTGTAGTTTAGCCGACAATTCTTACTAGGATGTGGTTCTAGAAAATAGAATTTGTATGCACAAAACTCTGGCCCAGATAATTTTATTAAACAACGAGTCATAACCTAAAAACTCTAACTCTTTTTATCAAACAAGCTATTGTCTCGTTCATTTTCTGTGGTCCATTCATTTTCCCTTAGAGTATTGGAGAGGCTTCACCTTTAACCGATTGCTGGTCTTCAGTCTGTGTGGTCAATTGCATGCATAGTGTGCATGCTTGTGCGCCTGCATGCGCAAATAGAAGGCAAAACTATGTACCATGAAAAAAGGTCGTGCAGGTTGAATTGCCACATGCAAGGCACTGCAATCCTCAGAGAATGTTTATGTGCAGGCAAAACAAAGTTTCATTATTACTCTATAATCTTCAAGTGTTGATTATAATTGTCTTATCTCATGCTAGAATGCCAAAGTTGCTCTATATTAGTACAACGTATACGGCTTATAAGGTGCGTTGAAATTATCAGGCATGACATGTTTTAATATTATAGCCGATGATGCTGTTAAGGGATAAATGAAATTCAAACTGGTTTTAAAATCACCAAGAGGACCAGCAGACTCCAAACTGGAATGAAATCGTTAAGGTGCAGGGATCTTCATCAGAACACAAGGTATTGCTTGAAGACTTTTGCGCTATGCTTTCAAACAGACGAAAAGAAAGCCTGGGAAAAATAAAGATGACAAGCTGGCCATGGAGTAGTATTTTATTTTCCAACCTGTCGTGTGACTACATTTCAAAATCAAACATTGTGTCATCGGTAAGCAGTCTTCACTTGTAAACGGTTCGGGTAAGTTGTAAGATCCAGCTACTTTTTTTTCTCATCCGCTGCCAACTTTAGCTACAATTGGAACATGTACTGTCGCTTTTGTAATGTATGGCCAAGAAAATACCGTCTTATCCCTTGGTGCATTTCCGGAGATCATATTGGTTATTACCGTAACAGTGAAGTAGTTAGAACAGCGGTTCCAGTTAGTGTAGCCGCTCTTCTCCAGAGTACTGTTTGGGTTTACAGTTGGTGACGTAGACTTTAGTTTATTCAACATGCACTACAATAAGATAAATATGCACCGTATAAGCAACATCCCACCCTTCTAATGCTTACTAAATATTTGATAATATTAGACTAAATGTGTAATTGTGTATTGAGGGGAATGCTTCAGGCTCCTGGCAAGTGCCACCTACCTGTTCGGGCAAATAAGAGCTTAGGGAATGATAATGGAAGTTTAAATTGGTTTCCTGAAGCCGCTAATATAAAGAAACGAAAAGTGAAATGCTCATGTACTATGCTTGCTGGGCAATGGTAATTGGTGTAAGACATAGCAAAAAGCTTTAGTCAGCCTTTAATAAAGGACGTTGCATCTATGCGAAAGGTATTCCGTCTTCTCAACCAAATAAACAATAATTTTAACAAAAAAAATTAACACATTCGAAGTTAAAACGATAGCTGCAAATTTGACGAGCATTGAAAACGTTTCTTTCACGTAAACACTGATATTTGTGAAGAATGAAGGAATTGACTTCCTGATTTGCAGTCGTAAACTCCGAGACCCGATGGTTGAATATGCCTGCATTCTCGAGCTCTTTGAGGGTCCTTGAAATCATCCTTTCTTGTACCCTCGATAGTCGGTAACATTGGACGAGATGCATCAATCATATGTTTGAAATCGTATATTCCACTGACTTTGCGAATGGCATTTAGCATACAAAAAAAAAATATTGCGTTATTGTTGCAACATTTATTTTCTGCACGTACTATCGGAGAAACAAGGTTGATCTTCCGAGCAATAAATGTTTCTACTGCTTGATGGATTAAAAAGAATAAATCAATGCACAACCAGTGAGGCTGATTTCTAATGAGTTTATTATTTCGTTACGATGAGGTCATTAAGCGTACTAAGCCCTAACGTAATATTCTGAGCTAATAGCAATCAAATCTAAAACATGATTCGAACAGCGCAGCACATCCTAAAGTAGTTAATACTGTGACTAGGGTTACCAGTAATTTATTTTATTCGGAAGTAGTTCCAGTGATTGGATCCAACAAAGAGCATGCAATTTGTATTTATTCATACAGAACTATGTGTGTATACAATCATACGCAAATATTAATACTTGCATACATGCGTAGATACAGATTTTGAGATGAAGATGCAGACCGAGACACAGGTAGCTTTACCGGTACATTGTCAAACACTAATAGGGTAACAAAAGTCTATGTGAAGGGCGGAAGACAATAACATAGTGGTAAATGTCGCAGGCCAGCTTGGGAAGATACATTAGTGACCAAAAATGAAATTTTTCAAAGAGGGAATAGAATCGTAGGTTGCTACGTTTGCAGAGCTACAGATGTAGATGCGTATCGAAACACCTGTTGCTCGTAACCTTTAAATTTCGATGCTACAGTGGGTCGGTATTTGATCTTATGGGTACAGGTCGAGTGGTAAGCATTTTTTACAGTAATATAAATTAAATCGTATTAACAAGAAAAATAAACTCTCATACTTACAACCAAAAAGAAAAATTAATGGGGCTGATATGCATTCTGACAACAAATTTATTTATAGGCAGCAGCCATCGGGGAGGGAGAAGTGACAATCAAAGTTCAAGTTCTCTCTCTCTAGTTGCCGACCAAGCAGATCTGTCCTGCTCCCGAGGGTCTTGTGGGCGTGTCGGTCGTACATTGGCATCACAGCGAAGTTAGAATTAAGTAGAACGTAATATTTACTCGCGATGCGTCATGCACAGGCATTATTACTATTATAAGAGAAAGCATGCATAATGAACAATAGGCCATATTGTTCAGTGTGCAAAAAATGTTTATTTTTTTGAGTTTGGGGACAGATGAGGAAGTTTCAGGTGTCCCTCAGCAAAAAGAAGGAACATGGCTTACAAGTGGTTTTAGCGGCAGAGGGCTGGGGATTCAAATACGGATTATAGTATTCTCAACCCGTGCCAAAAAGCCTTTCTCTTTGCCTTGGTTGCGTCTATTCCTACAGCTTTGTTTTTCCATGGTGACTTTGCGATGACAGGTAAACCTATCAGTTATATACTTCAATTGTTCCCCATTAACACTTTACAGCCTTTAACTTTTTAGAATCTCCTTTTTGATAATTTCACAACTTTCACTTCCCCATATTAAACCCTCCCCCAATTAAACCTGTGTCCTTGCCCGGCCCGTCATTTTCTGGCAATCCCTTTATATCTGTAGCCGGGCTATTCTTAAGGTGGCACACACACAATTTAGTAGGACCTGTTTTTCGTTCTACATATGTCCCAACCGACTCCATTTCACATATCTTATCCTACGCCTTCTTCCGTCTTCCTAATGGCACCTGTTCCTCATCCTTCACATTCTGCAACACCAAGCTCCGCTCCTCCCCCCGGTCCGACTTCTAATACTCCTGCAAATTCTGTTGCTGCCTCTGCAAGTTCTGCCACTGCATCCCCCGTGGTGCTACCCACGGTGCCAAAGAGTATTATCTCCCTGACAGATTTACAAGGAATGTTTACTTCAGCTACTCCTGCAGTTCCTATGCCTAATGGCTCTTATCCTCAAGTGGTATATGTTCCCTCTCAACCAGTTCATCAAATGGCCAGTACCCCCACTGGATCGGCCTATATGACACATCACCACCAACATCCAATGCAACAGATTCCACTACAGCATCTGCAACAGCAACAACAACAGCAACAGCAGCATCAACAACAGCGACTACCTTATGGAATGAGACCTTCGGTGCCTTACATTCCCCAGGGTCAACAAATGATGGTATCGTCAGCTGGAGGTCCACCTCCATTACTGAAAAATGTCTCTTCATATTTTTCCATTGGTACCGTAGGATCCTTGCCTCCTCATTTGACTCCAACCAACCCGTCAGCATCGAGCCTTCCGACTCCCATGTCTAATGCAGGGCACCCGCAAGCTTACACCCATAGTCATCATCGCAGTCAGAGCAACAGTTATAGCCACGACAGTGGTAAACCGGATAGCACTAAGCTCGGTGGTCAGGTACCACCTCGCAAGTCAAGCACAGCGCTGGTAACATCTGCAGCAACTAATAATAATGACTCCAATACGAATCCCAATAATAACAGCGGTAATGATAGTGGAACAGCAATCACTGGTGGTTCTGGAAACACTGTTGCGGCTTCTTCAGATGCAGCACCATCGCCTGCTTCCAGTTCAGCTTCTGCTGCTGCTGCTGCTGCTTCAGTGTCTTCTGCGGTTTCCACTCGTACCCCTGTGTCAACTTCTGCCTCTGCTCCTGGTCCTGCTTCGACCCCTGTTACAGGAGCATCTGGTTTGGCTGTGTCTACTAACACCACTCCTGTTGCTCCACCTACGGTAGCCACACCTGTATCTGCTTCGCAAGCTGGTGCAGCTTCAGGTACTAAAACCCAGGTTGTATTTATTCACAAGCTATACGATATGTTGGAAGATCCCAACATTAGCCATTTGATCTGGTGGTCACCTTCACAGGATTCGTTCTATTGTTCACCTGGTGAAGAATTCTCCAAGGTTCTTGCACAATATTTCAAACATACTAACATCTCAAGCTTTGTTCGTCAATTGAACATGTACGGTTTCCATAAGGTTAATGACTCACAAGAATTTGAATCCGGAAATGGTCTGTCTGCCACCTCAGCTCCCGGAAGTAATTCTATCGGTTCCAGTCAAGTAAGTCGTTGGGAATTTCGTCATTCTTCAGCTCAATTCCGTAAAGGTGACATTGAAAGCTTGCGTTTGATCAAAAGACGTTCTTCCAAGAACGTCAATTCCCATAAAGAAGTTGTCAACCTTAAATCCATTCCATACGACGAGCAGCATATCAACCAATATCACCAAGCATTACATTATCATCAAAATAAGCAACAGCAGTATTTTGTGGGTCCTCCAGAGTCCCCCACTGCGGCTCAAGTTGTTTCTCCACAACAATTGGTGCCAGCTCAGTATGCTCCTATACCCTTGCAGCAAGCTCATTTGCATCAGCAGCAGCAACAGCAACAGCAACAACAGCAACAGCAGCAGCAGCAGCGGAAGCTCGTGATACAACAGCATCCCCAACCTACTCCCCAAACAGCTTCTGTGCCAGCTGTTCAGCAGCAAAAAAACTCAAGTGAACCGGTGGATCCTCGTGTGACTACATCAGGTTCAACTCCTCAACCACCACAGAGCGTTCGTTCCCGGTCAGTATCTCCTGCTACCTCTCAACCTTACCAGCAGCAAGCTCAACAGCCTCTTCAACAGCCATTTCAAGTGCAAGGTGTACCTTCGTCTGGCATTCCATCACCTGGAAGCCAACAAAGTCAGTCAGTGCAACAGCAAGGACAACAGCAGCAGCAGCAGCAGCAGCAAGCCTCAAGAGGTCGTCCACAAGTGGCTTCACAATCGTCATTTGAAAACAGTGTGCAATTGAAGTTCATTGAATTGAACAACAAGTACAGTAATCTATCCAAAGACTATGAAGTTTTATATTCTAACTATGAAGTCATATACAGTGAGTTGAACAAGACTCATTCAGATATGATCTCTTTAGTTGAATCGTTTGATAAATTTCTTTCGGCATCAGCCCCTCAGGTGGCCGTCGAAACCAAGATAGATATCACAAGAGTTGATTCTGCTGTTCCTGACCGGAAAGAAAATCAAACACCTGTTCGTTCACTTGGGAAGCATACTGAAGAAGAAACTGCTAGTCCAATGACACGACCATCGAAGGCTTCATCATCTGCAACTATTGTTCTGGAAATTAGTAAGTTGAAAAACTCCTTAAAGAGCCGTCGTTTACCTTTGTTGATTCCTATATCGGGTTTGGGTTCTGGTAATCCTGCTCCATCAAACACCACATACCATTTGAACAGTCATTCTGGGTCACGTAACCCATCGGCTTCAAACATAATTCCGCAACCCTATCCATTGAACCCTCATTATTCATTGCATCTCCTGCGTTCAGACTTTCGTCAGACCATTGTCAAAGAAGAAACAAACACTTCAGCTCTGGTTACCCCTTTAACAAACAATAGCAACCGCCATTTTTCGGTTTTAATGGATCCTTTGCAACCATTACCTCAACGCCCAACTCGAGTAGAGGAAACAACACGGGTAAGGTCTGAATCTAAAAGCTATTCACCTTTAAGTGTACCTAATCCTACACTGAATGAGACTGATAAATTAAAAGACGGTGGTGAACTTCGTATGTACCAACGTTCAGATTCTCTTCCTGCACCACCTGCATTAGCATCCGTCAAGTCTGCTGAACCGCATCGTCACTATCTGATGGGAGTTATTTCCAACTTTGAGTTTTCCAAAACCGGAAATGAGTCGAACGAATCAGAAAAGGAAGATGTTCGTAAGTTATCACCAACTCCTGTTGAAGAGGAAGAAAATTCTACTAAAACTCCTATTACAACTACTGCCATTGAAGTTCCCTTACCTGCTGTACCAAGTGTAACTTCATCAACCAATACCGTCAGCATGGGATCACCCGCTGTTGCAGCAATTTCTGCATCACCTGGTGCGTCTCCAGTAACAGAGCGACCAATCTCGCCTAATCCTTTGAAGCGGTCTCATGGATTGTCACTGGGATACCATTTGCCATCTCTTAGTGAGTTGGACCGTACTATCAAGGGTGGATTACTTGGCACTAACGAGGATGCCAATAAAAGACGCAAGTTATAACGTGCTAAGCATCACTTGACCTTTTTCATTGTGTATTATATCTGTAACATTTAGAGTTTAATAGAGTCTATTTATTGGTATGGTTAGATATTAGGGTTACCCCCAGATGTAAAAGTGTGCATTGCAGCATGCATTTCGTAGATAATATTGAAAAAAAAATTGTTGCAGCAAAGGCAGGCGTGCATTGTATACAATAAGCAAGGAAGGCTTTACTTTTCGGCACATCAGTCCACATACATGGTTGTGGTTCAATTACATCATCCTGAACTCCGAAATGTAAAACATAAAGGCTGAATGCAACAGATTATTCCGCTTTTCAGTGACTGATTTAATAGGCATAAAACATAAATCTCATGCAAACGCATGCTTGATCCAATACATGTTTGTCTATAACCAAGAGAAATATTCTTTGCAGTATGAACGTGCTTAAAATGAAATTGTTCTTTTAGTAGTGTGGGATTCTAGAACCATAGAATATTCGGTGAAGTGATTATTTTGCACTGTTCGTGTCGGACAACAAAAGAAGCTTACTTTAAAGTCTTTAAATTTCGGAAAAATACTTATTCATCACAGAAACCACGAACAATCATTACTCCCATTAGATTGATGTTATCATTGCAGGTCGTGTGTATGTGACAATAATCTACAACTTTAAGATACACAGAACCAATCCAAACATAAACATAAACATTATTCTTAGTACTAGTTTACTGGAGTTCACTCGCCATCAAATACCTTGAGCCTATGGTTAAGATAACTAAGAAATCGTATTCACTGACCAGGTTCCGTCGGATAGTCAAAAAAGTTGTCCGAGAGAACGGGAATACCGACGTTCAGCTCAAGAACGATCAAAGTGATGCTTTAATATACTTACTATTAATGGATTACTTGACTAAATTAATTAAACAGAGTGAGTCGGTCCGTGAAGAACAAGGAACTAGTGAGTTGCGGCCAGAACAGCTTAATCAGGTTCATGAACGGTTAATGAAATATTACCAAGGGTAAAAGTAAATACCGATTAATTAATCCGAACTAGTACTACTATAGTGGCTGTGTTTCTATTTACAAGTATTAAATAATTAATTTCTCCTAGAATGAGTGTGTGTTGGGAGCACCCAAGGTTTCCACCATGGTAATAGCACCTTGCGGATCATCCTTATTATACACAAAGAGTCCCTGTAATTGAGCTGTTGAGACTTTGGAGATCTTCAATTGCCGCATCTTGTGCAAGAACTGTTGGCAAAGTTCATGTTCATTATCATAGAATCTAAGGAACATTTGTTCCACTTGGAATTCACTGGCGTTGTCGATCAACACCTTGAAATCCACTCTTCCAGGTCTGAGTAACGCAGGATCAAGTTTTTCCGGATGATTGGTGGTCATAAACGTTATGCATTCCTCTGCAGATGCAACCCCATCTAATGCATTTAAGAGCCCACTAAAGGTAACACCCGCATTAGAATATCCCTTCTCTTCAGTCTGTTCTCTCTTATTGAAGGCAGCATCAACATCCTCCAATAGCAAGAGTGACCGATCGGGTAAATGGTTCATTAGATGGTTCAATCGATCATCAGTTAAATTGCTTTCGGCCAAGTTCAAAATACAAATATTATAATCCAAATATCCAGCCAACGCTTGAATGAACGACGTCTTCCCACTACCTGGTGGTCCATATAGTAAATAGCCTCTTCTATACGGAATGCCTCGTTTATGGTACCAATCTCCTGATTTCAAGAAATCTTGTACATCATCAACAATGGATTGGCGGATATTGGAGTCCAAAATCACAGACTCCAACATTCTCTTCTTCCTCGGTTGTCCAAATGGTCTCCATTCTGGTCCCCATGAAGTATATAACACTGTTTTCCCCTCTCTAGCTTTTAAGGCTATCTTTTTGGCTTCTTCTAACATCTCTCCGAATAAATATTGGTCCCGATACAACGTGGTCAACGTCACAGTTTCAAATGGTGCACCGTTTGTCATGTCTAACAATTTTCCCGATCTTTCTCTATTCACAAGCATGAAGGCACCCTTATATCTAAGTAAATGTTTCCCTGGTCCAGGTACCAAACTAAACTTGGTACTAACAGCTCCATTGTCGTGTTGGATGTAATTTGTTTCTACTGATAAATGACGAGACGAACGGTTCTTATATTGACTCATCCATTCCAAGAACCACAAATACAGCTTATCTTTGGAAGGTATCTCCAAGTCTACCAACATTTGACGGTATAAAAACAGGGCACCTTTGGATACTCCCAGACGGGCCAATGCAAGACCGGTTCCAAGAAGCATAAGCCCACCACCAGCAGCAAAGTAAGGATTGTTTACAACCACTTCATTAAATGCCAGTGAGGCTATCAGCGAGTAACTGCCATCAGATTCTGCTTTGATCTTTTCCAAATCGAAACTTGGTGGAGAAGTCATGATGGGGTCGGTTAAACTCTTTCAGGGAATGATAGATTTGAAGATGAGTTTTACCGATAAATGCAGTTTCTATTTTGATTGGATGCTCTCTTGACAAACTACTCACTCCAATGTATTGTTTAGCAAACATATAATTGACTGAAAATTTTAAATCGGTATTAGTTTCGAGTGCTTTGTGTCATGTTCTTGTGTCACGTGACATGGATTTCAATGTCCGGATAAGAACGTAAATAAGTATATGCATTGGGATTCGTGCATTGGTAGTAGCTGTTTGGCTTCTTAAGACTTTAGTTCGCAACAGCTGTGACTTATCACTTGCTTCATATAATTAAATAACTAGAATAAGGAAGGTACCGCACTTCTTATAAGAACAGGCGCCACTAATAAGATACGGTACCTTTTATACTGATCTTCAATCGTAGTAATAGCTAACAATTGTATAATTGCAATGTATAGAAGAATGTGCATTCACTTATTCACTCGATTACATACTATGTTCACACCCTAACACCACTAATGGCAACAGCATACCGTCAACAGTGGTTCGTCATGGAGACAAGTAACCAGGACAACTCCCTAAACAACTTCTTAGCAATTACCAAAACACATAGCATGTATTACTCATACACCTAGTTGGACTCCTCCAAGAAATATGGGGTTATGGGGTTACATGTGTCACGTGATCCGCAAAATATATGTGGAAATAAGGACAGACACTCTCAACAATCAACCAAGTGGCTGTAGTTCTTTATTCTCTTATTCATCACAGCACTCCCTTGAAATGGACCCCGTGGATCCAGCGACCATGGTTTCTGTGGCAATTGAGAGCAAAGATCTCGTTTTGGACGACCACCAGTCGTCGACCGAGACGGTTGCCAACAACCACCAAAGTACAAGTACCAAACAGGAGCAGCATGACACTACTACTACTACTACTACTACAACAACAAACAGTAACCCGCTAGAATCTGATGAGACTATAGTGGAAGAAGTGTCGAGATCATTAGACTCTGAATTGATGAGTCCTCCAGCGCCACCGCCACCTCCAAGTCGACCAGCAACGAAAACCACAAACGATAATGAAGATATGACCATTGATCGAATGTCGTTATTGAACTCGCCGTTCAAGACCCTGAATAGAATAATTGACGATATAAAATGGACCTATGCATACAAATCACAGTATGGTAGTAGTGCCAGTCTATTGAATGCTAAGCCTATAGACTACGCTCAGGCACTATCTGATCTCGCCAGAGATCGGAAACCACCTCACATGCTCACATTGAATAACAAGATCCCCATTGCGCCCACTGTTGAGACTGTTGATCATTATAACCCAGAAACGCCCACTGTTAGAAGTAAGAAGTCCACTGTCGTTAGAGGGTTGGTCCAAAATGGGTCACATGTTTGCCATTTCCGAATTGTGATAGTCGAACTATTGGGGAACCCCTTCAAGAGTATTGATAAACATGAATATCACATTGTGCATTCGCTGCAAATTCTGGATGAAGATTTAAAGCTATTAAAGTATGAAGATGCCACAACTACCAAATTAGATGATGCCTTTTTTAAGAGTGCCAATAGTCCCAATGATCATATCTTAAGATGTACGGTTTTCCCGCCGGAATTTTCAACCAAAGATCAGCTTCTATTATTCAATGAGGATGTGGTGAGAGAAAGGTTTCTCCTGTTCATTGAGGCGAACCCGAAACTGGACTTATCTGCAGATCATATTCCTTCAACCGTGTATATCATCAAGACTTTTATTAAAGTTTTAAGAGGCCCCATCGTACAAGAAGAAAATAACGAAATTAAAACCATTTCCATTAAACAGGCATCTTTGGATGCCTTTTTAGATTTAAATTATCTTGTGAAAGCCATTGGAGCAACCATCTCCAATGATGTACTCACGCCTCCAAGACTATCAGCAACCCCTGCACTAAAAGAGTCATATATTAGGAAGATCTTTGAGTTGATCTTCTATGCTAGAACAAAGGCAAGACATGTACCTGATAATGAATTTGTTACTAATTATTCTTTTGCAGATAATATGGATCCCTTCTTCAAGAATTTGAATGAAGTTGATGCTGCATCTTCTAGAAACTATTTTGCTGAAGGCATTAACTCCACCCAGCTACCATTCTTGGTTAAGTTGAGTGTCTCTGAGTTTTACAATAATGAATTGACTATAAAATGCTTCGAAAATACTGTGAAATCAGATTTGATCAATAGATTTCATTATGTTGATGCTCTTAAGAATACCGTGAATTATTTAAGCCAGTACAATGAGCAGACGTCCCCAAAAAATAATAAATTGACCCAGTACTATTATACATTGGCTCAAAGAGGAGAATTGGTAGGGTATTCAGATTACTTGGATTCCTTAAAGGCAATCGGTATACAATCAACTGTCAATCCAGATACTATAGACGATGATGTTCTTATTGCCATGTACCAAGCAAGCTATACAAATGACCCCAAAAACTATCAATATTTCAGACAGAATGCCGGTACAATTGCCAAGGTGCGTAACTCTGTTACTTTTAATAAGTACCTACTGGAAGAGCTTGTACCTGTAAATATTGCGATGTCTGAACTTAACATCCAAGAAATAACCGAAGACGAAGTGGTACTAACAGCATATGAATTCAAATTGGACGAGGTGATGCAATCAAATGGGTTTGATTCACAAGACAAAGATATTTTGTTCCTTCATGAATCGCTCTTATCTATTGGAGTCAATAGAAAGAGTAACATAATCATGAATTACATTGAAACAAAGTTACCAGATTATAGCAATCAGTCTCTGTTCTGTTTTACATATGTGGAATGCTTGGACAAGCTCAAATGCTCTCCATCATCGTCTGAGTTTGAGATCTTAACAAATTTCCAGAAATTGCTTGCTGAGAGTGAGGACCTTGATATTTGCACATTGAGGTTTTGTTTAAGAACAATTGCAGAGAATAAGAAGTCTGATATCTTGTTTAACTGTTTGAAGACGGGGAAATTGGATTCTTCCTTACTTCCGGTAAGTGAATGGCCTGCTGGACTTGATAATATTGGGAACACATGTTACTTGAACTCGTTATTACAATACTACTTTTGTATTCTGCCATTACGAGATACTATTCTTAATTTTGATGAAGGAAATTTCAAGCTTTCACCCGAAGTGGAGAGGAAGATAGGTGGTAGAAAGGTGGAACAAGGAGAGTTAGAAAGATCTAATCAATTCATGTATCATTTACAAGATCTTTTCAACCAGATGATTTATACACTGAACAGATGTGTTGTACCTTCGAAGGAGTTGGCCTATTTATCCTTCTTACCACTTTCTCAGCCTGTTTTGTTTCAAACTCGAAAGGAGATCACAGAAAGCATTAAACTGATTGACAGCAGCAGTAGTGATGATATGGACCAGGATGATGACGATGAAGGTAATAGTGCTAAAATTGAGCCTATAACTGTTTCAACCCAAAGTCCTGATATTATTATAGCTGACGAAGATCATGATACTTCATTAGGAATCAAAGAAGAAGAAACCAGTTGTAATCCTGAAATCATTGATTTGACAATCGAAGATGACATAGTATTCAACCAACAAACTCCATTTGAGGAAGACGTTGGTGAGCTAGGCGAAAAACGTAAGATCTTACCAATTGAAGAGGACCAAATGGAGAACACTATTGAAATTGGAAGACAACAAGATGTGACGGAATGCATTGAAAACGTCACATACCAAATTGAGACCACTTTAGAGCCAGAATCGCAAGATAATGATGGGGAACAGCATGATTTAATCAAGCGATTATTTTCAGGCAAAATCAAACAAACCATTACTCCATTGAATGATGTTGATAAGAAGCGGATATCTGAGGAAAGGTTTTTCAGTTTGATTATAAATGTTGGAGATCACCCCAAGAATATTTATGATTCTCTTGATACTTATTTCAATGACGACATTGTCTCTTTAGAAGAGGGTGAAGTCAGGAAATCAATTACCATTAGTCAATTGCCTGAAATATTACAATTCCATGTCCAGAGAGTTCTCTTTGATAGAGAAAGATTAATGGCTTATAAATCGTTGGAGACGATCCCTTTTAGTGACAAAATTTACTTAGATCGATATTTGGATACCGAAGACCCAGTCACCCTACGCAAGAGGAATGAGGTATTCCAGTGGAAATCTGAAATAAATGGCTTGAACTCACAGAAAGCTTTGATTTTGAATAAAGATAAAGAAAGTAATCTTTCATTGATTGACTCGTTGATTGCAACTAAAAAGTTCTTAGAGGCACGTATTGAGCCACATCCTAGAATAGGGGTTAATCCAAGTACTATAATTGCTCTTCAACAACAGATTGATGATCTTAAGAATAAATTGCTAAGTATTAATAAGGAATTAGAAGGTCTAGAGGAGAAAGTCCGCCATCAATTTGAAGACTACAATAAGGTAGGGTACAGTATCTTTGCCATATTTATTCATAGAGGTGAAGCTAGTTATGGTCATTATTGGGTATATATAAAGGATCCACACCGGAACATTTACCGGAAATATAATGATGAGATGGTAACAGAAGTTAGTGTTGAAGAAGTATTCAATTTCACTGAAGGGAATACTGCAACCCCATATTACATTGTTTATGTTAGGGAGGATAAGGAGAATGATTATATACAGCCACTTAAGCGGAACCCAACATGAAACAAGCTACGTTTATAGTTTTTAAAATACATCATGCATTTGGACTAATGTAGTCTATTTTATTGCCCCAAAGGGTTATGTCATGTTTGTCCTAAAATAGAAAATGACGTAGATTTCCTATTTGGGAGTTTGCACGCATAATTTAACATGCCTCGAATTAAACATGAGAATGGGTGGGACTCCAGTTTAAATTAACACCAACGACCCAATTGAGTCACTTCAAAAGCCACACGTCCAAAGGAAACCCTAGAACATTCGGTAAAGTTACATAGCGCATTTGTAACTTAGGAGACACAGAACGAGTCGGACTGGAAGTATGAAGGCAAACATATGGATTGCTGCAACAATAACACTCCTATCACTGACCGCCGTTAATGGAGCTCAGCAGCATGAGAATTTGGTGATAAGGAGTCAGGAAGATTTTGAATTGGCCTTCAAAAGAACCCAGAAATTGGTGGCTGTAAACGATGTCTTCCAAGTAAGACCACAGGTGTTTGCAATGGGTCCAGGAGATGGTGATAACGACTCAGACGACGAATGTCCACCATGTTTCAACTGTAACTTGCCCAACTTTGAGTGCACGCAGTTCTCTCAATGTAACACTTTCACGGGCATGTGTGAGTGTCGTGACGGATACGGGGGCATGGACTGTTCTGAGCCGTTGTGTGGTTCATTGACGGACGGCAACAGTAAGCGTCCCGTGAGAGGGAACGATACCTGTGACTGTAAGGAAGGCTGGGGAGGCATCAATTGTAACATGTGTACCACTGACAGGGCGTGTGACCCTTTCATGCCTGAAGGACTTAAGGGCACGTGCTACAAGTCTGGTATCATCGTCAAGAAGTTCCACCAGATGTGTGATGTCACCAATAAGAAAATCATTAGCATCTTGAACGGCAAGAAGCCTCAGGCAACGTTCAGTTGTAATGCCACGGCCGAGATGTGTGACTTCCAGTTCTGGATAGCCGAGGAAGAATCTTTCTACTGTGAATTGGGTGGGTGTAAGTTGGACTACGACTTGAATGCCAACACCACCCATTACAACTGTGAGACGGTCAAATGTAAGTGTTTGCCCGATAAGATGCTCTGTGGGCAAAAGGGGTCCATTGATATCTCTGACTTCTTAACTGAAACTATCAAAGGTCCAGGTGACTTCACATGTGATGTTAATGCCAAATCTTGTCGCTTTTCTGAACCCAGTATGAACCAATTGATTCAATCTGTGTTTGGAGACCCTTACATCACTTTGCATTGTAATTCTGGGGAATGTATCCATAAGTCCGAGATCCCAGGTTATACACTTCCACCTAAACCAAGATTCACCTTGAGTAACATGTTGTTAATTGGTGGGTTTGGATTTTTATGTGCCATCCTTGTTGTGACTTCCATATATAACATTGGGAAATCTCCTTTATTCCGTTCAACCGACCATTTCGATTGCCTTGAAAGCGAACTACATGCTATGAATGAGAACTTCACTCCAGCCACCTTGGCCTTCAAGAATGTCTCGTACAAGGTTTCCAAAAAGGGCAACCATCAACAGATACTATCGAATATTTTTGGTATAGTGCAACCCGGTGAATCATTGGCTATCATGGGAGGGTCAGGTGCCGGGAAGACTACTCTTTTAGACATTTTAGCAGGCAAGTTTAAAGCTGGACAAATAACTGGTGATATTTATGTTAATGGGACTCATATACTGCCAAAGGATTATAAGAAGATTATTGGGTTTGTGGACCAAGAAGACCATTTGATACCTACATTGACGGTGTATGAGACAGTTTTAAACAGTGCCTTGTTAAGATTACCTAGAGATATGAGTCTTCGGGCCAAAGAAGCACGTGTCATTGAAGTACTTAATGAGTTACGCATATTTCACATTAAGGACCGGGTGATTGGATCTGATTTTGAAAGAGGAATTTCTGGAGGAGAAAAGAGAAGGGTTTCTATTGCTTGTGAGTTGGTTACTTCTCCATCTATACTTTTCCTCGACGAACCTACATCTGGCTTAGATGCTTATAACGCTAGAAACGTTGTGGATGTGTTGGTGAAGTTAGCAAGAGACTTTAACCGTACTATTGTTTTCACCATTCACCAACCAAGAAGTAATATTGTTTCACTCTTTGATAATTTGGTTCTTTTAAATGAAGGTGACTTGGTTTATTCTGGTGCAATGATTGCATGTAATGATTTCTTTGCTTCCAACGGGTACAAATGTCCAGTGGGTTATAACATTGCTGATTATTTAATCGATGTGACGGTTAACCAGAAGAAAGTTATCAGCACAACGCAATCTGAAGAGTCTGTTGGGATTTCCAGTGGTGTATCGCTTGAAGGAGATGATCACATTCATGCAGAGTTTCTTCAACCCACCACTGCATCAACTCCAAGTGCAATCGACACTCAAATGGAATGGGAACACTTTGCAGTTCATCGTGATGAATATAATGAACACGGTAATACCAAAGTCATTACTATTAAGAATAAGCTCCCACTGATTTTTGATCAATCGCAAACAGCTAGTGAGATTAGAGCTCTGATTGCCAGAGAAATCGAGAATCGTACACCCATTGAATTCAATAATCGTATGTTCAAAAGAGCTACCATTGGATCCCAAATTTTGATTTTATCGTCAAGAACATTCAAGAACTTATACCGGAATCCCAGACTATTATTGAGTCATTATGTTCTTTCATTAGTGATGGGATTATTTTGTGGGTATTTATATTATGACGTGAGTAATGATATAAGTGGGTTTCAAAACCGATTGGGGTTGTTCTTCTTTTTATTAACCTTATTTGGATTCTCGTGTTTGACAGGACTTCATGCCTTTAGCAGTGAACGGATTATCTTTATTCGTGAACGAGCTAATAACTATTATCATCCTTCCAGTTACTATATCTCCAAGATTGTATGTGATGTTTTACCTTTGCGGGTATTACCACCAATTATTTTACTTAGCATTGCGTATCCATTGGTTGGATTAACCATGGAACATAACGGGTTTTTGAAGGCCACTATGGTGTTGATTTTGTTCAATGTTGCGGTTGCCATAGAAGTCTTGATAGTGGGGATTCTTATACGTGAACCAGGGACTTCCACGATGGTTGGAGTGTTGATACTTTTATTTTCATTATTATTTGCTGGACTTTTCATTAATAGTGAAGATGTTAAATCAGAAATTAAGGTTTTCCAGATCCTTTCACTTTTCCATTACGCTTATGAGTCTCTTACGATTAACGAGGTTAAAGATTTAATCTTGAAAGAGAAGAAATACGGCTTATCCATTGAAGTACCTGGTGCTGTTATCTTGAGCACCTTTGGGTTTGATGTTAGCGCCTTCTGGATTGATGTGAGTAAATTGGCGGGTTTTGCAGTTGCCTTCTTAATCTTGGGCTATATCTTTTTACACAAGTTTACCATTGAAAAGAGATAGCTTAAAGATAAGATAAACTGTCATCAATATTATGACGACACTGTCGGTATTCGATAGCCATCTACAGACAGCAAGCCTGTTCACGCTAGTGGTTTTGTGTGACCCAAATGGGATGCCAAGTTCCATTTGGACTATTAACCTATTTTGGTGAAGATACTTGCAAGATCCGCCCATGTTCCGCCAGTATGTACAACCATCTATCTCAACAACTAATCAGTTATGTCATGGACTATGAGCAGCAACAGATTTAGAAAGCGCAAACTGCACTATGAGAAAATGTCTCGGCCTATCAATGACCTTCACTAATATAAAGCCATCAAATACACTAGTTCAAAATTATATATGATGAAACAGGAACAATGGATTGTAGTTGGACATTATTAGTATTATTTTTCCGAGAGAAGGGCAGTTACCCCTTTAGGAAGAAATTGCGCGGTTTCGGAAAAGACGCCCCCATTCAAACACGCCGCGCGGACCTGACCGCTAACAAGAAAAATGGAGAACGACATTTTTCCTGAGTGGAGACGAAGTAAATGTCTACCACTCCATAACCAATTGATGCTGTACCAGGTTAGGTCATTAAATGCGAGCTAGATTGCCCGATTTGGACAGATAATGATTCACCACGAATTATTGCTGTCATCCTGGTACCGCACTCTGAACGGGCACTACGGTGCTCTGAACCGGGGCTAACTCCCACTACCAAGAACCGGTTACCACCTCTACCACTATCACTATCATACGTACCACGGTCCACTGGTCCGGGCCTACTGCAATTCTGTTTACCATCAACAAAACTCCCCCACACAACACTCACTCAACTGCATGGAGGTCAGCAGCCATCGAATAGCTAAAGCCTTTCCTACAACCTGGTGACAATAGCCGCCCTCTTATCATAGTTTTGTGACCAAGATAAGGCGGGGTGTCTCATCGCGCAACGCTATATAAGCATCAGGTATTCAACCGATCCAAAGTATCACCTGAATTAAATCCATAAAGTATCCCGTAACATAGTTCAAGTACAGTACAAGTATATTATAACATGGGTTATTCTGGAACCGGCCTAAAGCCTGTTCATTCGGCAGTTTCTGTGGTTGATAACTACGAATATGTACCTGGTACCGTTCATTTAGTGGATTTAGAAGGTGATCTTCATGTTAGAAAAGAAGACGGGAACTCAGACATTATTTTGATTCCTCCGCCATCTTCTAACCCTAACGATCCTCTTAGATGGTCTAAAAGGAAGAAACAAGTGCAGTTTTGGTTTTTATGGTGGTGGGCCTTCTTTTTGGCGGCCATTGTTAACTTTTCTGGACCTATCTACGATACGTGGGTCGAGGTGTTAAACACAAACTATAACCAGTTGAATACTTCTTCGGCTTTATGTTTCCTTTTCTTAGGGGTGGGGTGTGTATTCTTACAACCCACGGCTTTGAAAGTCGGTAGAAGATTTGTTTACATGCTCTGCACCTTCCTCGGGATCTTATCTTGTACAGTTGGAGGTGGTGCCCAGAACGTCCATTATCTTTATGTGTCCAATATTTTCGGTGGGTTGGCAGCTGCTCCAGTGGACTCCTTGGTGGAAATCTCTGTCACCGATGTGTTTTATAAACATGAGGTGGGTACTTACGTGTCCTATATGATTTTTGCCCTTTATGCTGGTTCATATTTGGGTCCTGTGGCTGCTGGGTTTGTGGTGGACGACTTGAGTTGGAGATGGACCTTTTGGATCCTCACCATTATCATGGGAGTTTTCGCCTTTTTACAGTTCTTCATTATGGAAGACACCACCTTCTACAGAGACACAAATGTCGATGACGTTGAAGACGAGATCTTGTCCCAAATCCAATCCCGGACCGCTTCTAGAGCTCAATCCATCGATCTTGATGATCATGAGAACGATCATGGTAAGTCCGCAGAAAAGGTGCGCACCCAAGCTGCTAATAACAGTGTGGATGCAGATGACTCGTCTATCGACTACAACATCCCCAAGAGATCGTACGTTCAAAGATTGAAGATGATTGAAACAGAATACAATGACCCCAGAAGTTGGTTTGTTCTCTTCTTGAGACCTGCTTTCGCTTATTTCCCGGCCGTTATCTATTCTGCGTTGGTGTACGGGTCTCAAATGGGTTGGTTATCATTACTTTTGGTGACCCAATCTCAAATCTATTCCGATGTTCCTTACAACTTCAATGCCTCCATGGTTGGTTTAACAAACGTGGGTGCGTTTGTTGGGTCTATCTTTGGTATGTACTATGGTGGTCCATTGGCTGATAAGTTCATTATCCATATGAGTAGAAAGAATAAGGGTGTCTTTGAGCCAGAAATGAGATTATGGATGATGATCATTCCAACCATCATTAATGCCGGTGGGTTACTTGCCTATGGGTTGCCTTCTTACTATAAGGCTCACTGGGCTTGGTCTGTTGTTCTTGGTCAAGGTGGTATTGGGTTTGCCATGAGTGCCTCTGGTGCCATTACCATTGCCTATTCCGTCGACTGTTACACTAAGGCTGCTACGGACTGTTTGGTCTTTATGTTGTTCATTAGAAACATGATTGGGTTTGTGTTCACTTATGTTTTCCAATACTGGTTGGATGCTTGTGGATTGAAATTGTTGACATGGCTTTTATTCATGATCTCCGTGGTCATCAATGGTGGCTTTGTCATATTCCTTAAGTGGGGTAAGGCCTTCCGTAAGAAAACCGCTGCTCATTATGAAAGAATTAGTCGTAAAGACTTTTTAACCAGATTCTTCCCCAACACCAAACCTACTTAAGTTATTTTGTATAATCAATATCATTAATATAATCATTAATATCTGTTCCGTTTGTCATAAACACTATTCAATACTTTGGTAGTGAATGCAAAAAAAGTAAAGAAGTAAGGAAGTATAGTAATGATGACTCCGGCGTGATTCGAACACGCGCATCTTACGATAACAGAACTTGAGTCTGCCGCCTTAGACCGCTCGGCCACAGAGCCCTTACTTACAAATAAATTTCCTTTGGACTGCCACACGCTACAGTACATAACACTGTTTTCAAAAATAGTCTAAAGAGCACTTTTATGGGCTAAATGAAGTACCTTATCTAAACCTTAATGATATTAATTATTAATGCAGCTTTACTCTAGCTTGATTATTTGTTTCATAATGAATTCGTATTGACTTTTAAACTAGTGAATTCTACGTGGTAGTCTGAGCTACAGCAGTGCACGACGTACCTACGTACAATTTATTGTTGAAGTATTGTCATATTAATCTTTTGAATTGTTAACTCAGTTTCACTTTGTACAAACATTTTCTTTAGAACATAACTAGCAATTATATGAAAATGTATCAAAATTGTAAAAAAATCAGACTTTGAACTGCACCCCAACATCAACTTCTGGGTTGAGAAAGAAAAAATAACGACAACTGCAGGATTCGAACCTGCGCGGGCAAAGCCCAAAAGATTTCTAATCTTTCTCCTTAACCACTCGGACAAGTTGCCAATCGATGAGGTAAAATAATTCCTTGCATGTTATGCCAAAACTTGGCAAGCTAAACCATAGTATGCGCACTACTCTCATTTCCCTTATTCTTGAATCCAATAGCAGTTAAAGATAACTTATATTCATGCGGGGTAACTAGGATTTAATAGATACTACCTAGAACTACAGAGCTATGTTGTAAACCCCATTAAAATCCTACTTGGCTGAGATCTGACCAGTCGATATCGAAATTTTTGTTTGTGAAACAGAGCAAAATGACAACATTATTCGTATTTTGAAGACTAATATCTGCATTTTAAACTCCAAGAAATGGTCCCTTGGCCCAGTTGGTTAAGGCGTGGTGCTAATAACGCCAAGATCGGCGGTTCGATCCCGCCAGGGACCATTTACACCTTAAAAGGGCGTGTGGCGTAGTTGGTAGCGCGTTCGCTTAGCATGCGAAAGGTCTCCGGTTCGACTCCGGACTCGTCCATTTTTTAAATATCAAAATCGTACAAATGAATCAAAATTTATCTTATTTTTATTATTTTTATATTCGTAGTTGCATTATTATTAATATAGATATCAGAGAAGTATATGAACGGCAGAAGTAATGGTAGAATACCGGTGGCAAAAGCAACAAGAATTGACAAAAGAGAGTCAAACGAGGATTAAGTATTGCAAAGTATAGGGCCACAATAAACGACAAACAGTGATAGAAAAACCCAGAAACCCCGTAACATAAGATAAAAAAGATTAGGTAATAGGCATAAGACAAAAATATAAGCGATGATATGAGTTTATTCTGAGATAAAGGTTGCTTCATTGAAAGCTATACCCTTTTCTGATGTCAGGTCATCGACTGAGATTGCGAAAGTATTGCAGTATTGGTAGATAAAAGGTTTTGTACCGGCAACATTGCTGACGATATTCTTGACAAATTGGGGGATTTCAGCCATAACATCGACTCTTTCAACAAGAGTTGTTAAATCACCTTTAACAATGATATTTGACGTTTGTTCAGCACCTGAATTACCATCAAAGTTGAAAACAATACTTTGAGGTACAGGCCAACCAATTTCATCAATCTTAGAATTTTCATGAACAACTGTATTATCAATTGAACCAATTATAACTTTATCTTTCAGACATACGATCCCAATATTGACCTTTGTGGTTGCATACGATCTAGGGGTAGTGAATTCCATTTGAACAGCTGAATAATTTTCCGATTGGAAATTAAGAAAGTTCCAAGATTTAGCAGCATGATGAGGTTTCATCCCTTGTAAAGCCATGACAAACATAGTGAAACCTTCAATTGGAATAATACGTGGAGTGTCAGCAACTTCAGCATCGACCAAAGTAGATATGGTACCCTTAACGGAACATCTGGGCCAGAAAACATGACGCATAGACCCCCAAGGATTCTCAACATCATCTCCATACAAAGTAGTACCATCTTTACCGAAAATGACCCCCTCAGTCAACCTTGTCATTTCAAAATCAATAATGGAATCTGGATTTACATTTGATTTTAAATGCACCAGTTTCCCATCTTTTGAAAATTCAATCAGAAGATCTTCAGCATAGAAGTTTGAACCGTCAACTTTGAAATCGTTTAATTTAGTCAGAGTCCAAATGGTTTTTTTTGTTTCGGAATTAAACAACCGAAAAGTGAATTGCGCAGTGGTGTGAACTCCCATAACGTTGGAATGAATCACTTGAGCGAAACCAGTATCTCCAGTGTTCAAACATGTGAAATAGAATGTTTGGGTTTCAACATTGGTGTAATCAGGTTGTTTCCAGGCAAAATCTTCAACCGTTGTTGGTCTCCAAGGCTGAACGCTGGGAGCAATGGATTTGGTTACGGGATGAATGGCATCTGGACCATATTCTGGTTCGGCAGTACCAGCAACAACAGAAAGACCCGATTGAACCCACTTAAGCATTCTTGTACGTACGTAGTAGTATATAAATGAATGAAAAGTCGTAAACACTTAAACTTCCACACAAGAGAGGAAGGAGTATCTGTATTACATTTTTAATTTTATTGCCATTACAGAAGCATCGTTGGGGGGAAACACCACAAAATGGTTGATACCTACAGGTGACTTTTGCTTGTGATGCCGGGTAATATATGCTCATACTACCATGTTTTGTGAACTTACGTAAGCATGAGACAACAGCTCCTTGGGACTAAATTGAACGCGAGTTGACCTTTCTTGCGTTTGTGTCTGTGATGATGTCTGAGGTGAGAGGGGGGGTCATTTGCTAAATATAAGACGACCACAAGCATAACCGGACCCTACCCCTTCGCCAACTCCTTTCGCACATAGACACAGACATTACTAATAATGCTAGTACCAGCACTGGCAGCTAGCACTGGCAGCTACGGCTAGCACCACCACCACCACCGTTACTCCTTATGCGGAATATTTGTGCGGTTTAGGCATTCTAAAGCGATCACCCGTTGACGGAGAACAAAGCAGTGTGTACAGGAGGTGTGCGGTACAGTAGAAGTTAAGCGGGTTAACCTTTTTGTTTCAGAGGAGTGGAGTGAAGTGATTTGATCCACAGGGTGTTTCTGTTTCAATTATTTTATCATATATATTTATATATATATACAAATTAACAGTAATTATCGGTACAGTAATTACTATTGGTACCAGTAATTCTTGGTATGATAATTTAGTGGAGTACTACTCAAGTAACTAAGTGACTAATTAATTTGTGTTTGAAAATTTCCATCTATCATTAGTCTTTTGAGTTGAGTGTAGTAGTTATTAAGAATTGAATCGATTAAAGATTGAGCTGATTTGATTAGATAACTTTTTTCCTTCCTTATGGCATCGACTCCACTTCCTACGATCTGTCAGTTACCGCCGCCGGATCTGGTACTTGCGTATTCTATTAAGCTCAACAATAGTATAATATCCCATTTGAAGGCATCCAAAGATTCCAATTATGCACCTAAACTAGTGGTCAAACAAGGCAAATTCTTCCTTAGAGTCTCTCCAGACACAGTTTATCCCCTTACACGAGTACCTGAGAATTTGACTGTTGATGTCTATGATTTGCAGGAGGGGAAAGAACCCAAGTTTAACGGTAGAATCGAATCAAGATTAACGGTTAATACTGAATGTGCACCACCTTTACAATATTCAAGTAAAAAATTGGTGATAAATTATGGTACAGATGATAAACCCACAATCTTACAGAAAGTACTCGTTTTCATGTCATTAGGACCTTGTTCATTAGAAACTTTGATTAACCATACTCATTTGAAGGAGAACGATCCACTTATTCAACAATATCTTCAGAGATATGATCCAAATGATCAATTCACTAAAGATGACGTGTTCCCCTTTACTCCTCATGATATCTCAAATACTTTTATCTGTAAAGATAGAGCTTATAAGGAGATTCGGGTTTACAATACATCCCCCGCTTCAATCTTGACTCCTTCTCAGAGATCTTTGATCATAAATAATATCAATAGAGCACTCACTAGATTGGGGTTCCTGGATACTCATCCTCTTAGAAACAAGTTGACTTCTGCTACTGCTGTTCTCTCCACTTCCACCCCGAATTCTCCAGCTAATACAAACATCGCCGTGGGAGGAGGCGGATTAAGTAGTTCAACTCCTGTTACCAAGCAAAATACTACTACTACTACCACTACTACAAATGTTACCCAATCAGTACTGAAATTGAGAAAAGAAGTGTCTCCAAAAAAGAAACAGGTAACTTCATCCACTGCATCATCACTGATCCCAGCATCTATACCTCCAAGACCAGTGACTCCCAAACCAGGAACCCCACTTGCATCCAGAAAGAGAATCAGAACCATCTCCTCTGCATCCTCGTCATCGTCATCGGAAGATGAACGGGTTAAAAGAGTCAGAGCAGACCATCACCACCTCAACTCAACTATACCCATTACAAGCACTGCATCGTCCATCACATCACCTTCATCACTTGATGACGACGTGAATGTATCTTTGATTGGTTTGGATGAGAAAAAACCCAACTACTATGAAACTATTCTGGATAGATTCCATAAAACTTACACTCAATATCAAGCCCTTTATACCCAGCTAGAACATGCAATTCCTCCTAATGGTGTTGCTGGCAGCACCCCCACCACTGCATCAATGTTATCCCCAGAAACCAAACGGAAACTCGCCCGTTTATTTGAATGGCATAACTCTTTAACTCTGTGGAAAAGAATGCTATGGGACCATCAACGAGATAAACAAAAATCCAAGGATATCATGAACCTTACAAAGCATAAGAAAAGTGCAAGTCTTTCTGCCATACAACAGAATAATAATAACAATAATAATAATAACTCATCTTCGGCATTACCTTCATCATTACCTGTTCCAGTTCCAAATGGTCTTTCATCCATTCGTGCTTCATATAATTCAGTCAAGGCTCATAGTGCAAGCCCTGGTTTACCTCCTACTACGATCAAACAGACTCGCCTAACCCCTAAAATGTCATTGGACTACTAAAGCCACTATATATTTATAATAACGATAATAATTGCAATACAGTAAACAGTAGTAGTTACACTATTATATTGTAACGCAGCATATCGTTTTATTACATAATCAGGAGACACTAGTATTGACACCTGCATATAAGCACCTACTGAAGGTGTCTAAGTTTTTTCAATTCTACACCAACAACTACCCATGATCCTTTGAACATAAACCCAATTGGACAGGGCTACTGTGCGAATCCTAATAGTATCTAAACCATGGAACCTTCCTCCCCAGCTGCCTTGACCAGTGAAGTTGGAGATGGCCCCAGTTCACCTGCGGTAGCACCCGATTCCTCACCTGTGAAGGCTAAACGTGTAGCCGAAGACGAAGGAGGAGCAGGAGAAGATGACGAGGAAGCAGACGGAGAAGCCGAGGAAGCAGAAACTAAAGAAGCAGCAGTAAAGCCTACCAAGACAAGAGCTGCTCCCAAGAAGAGGGCCAAAACCAGTGCCACTGCTAAAGCTAAGGGAGATCCTAAGAAACCAAGTGCTGAAGTGCTTCAACGACGGAAAGAAGGAAGAATTAAAGCAGCTATGACTATTGCTGAGAATTTAAAGAAGACAGGGATTGGCAGATTTGAAAATGAAAACAATTTCGGTCTAACAAGCGTTAAAACAGTTCCCTTGATCAACCAGAAGAATTATTTCACTGATTATTTGAAGAGAGATGAACAAGTGTCGTTTGTACGGAATTGGAGGCTGGAGAAAAACCAACAACAGTTGTTGAAGAAGAAGAAGGAACAAGAGGAAGTGTTAAGGAAACAACAACATCAACAACAATTGGCTCAACAATTGAATCAGACGACTACTCAATCATTTGATAACTTTGATCTTGCACATATAAAGGACGAAACTAGAGAAATGCTTACAACACCTAAACCAGAGGCTGAAGATGACGATGATGAAGAAGATGATAATGATAATGAAGATTCGGGCGAAGGGACTTACAAACAAGGGTCTGATACTGTGGTAATTCATCCCGGTTCAACAAATATTCGTATAGGGAGAGCCACAGAAGCATATCCCACTACTATTCCTTCAGTAATTGCCGTTAGAACTCTGGAGGAAGAAATTATACACCCACATGAACCTTATCCAGTTAGAGAAGTTGATGCCAATGGAGACATTCAATTCGATGAAAACTTCAACAAGATGAAAGCAGAAGTTACCAAGGACTTCAAGGCTCGTATGAGATTCTACAAGAGAAGAGTGTTACCCAATTCAAGAGAAACTGCTGCCAATTTCAATAGGAAACAATATCCAGAAAGAATACCCGATCATAATGACCCTTACCGGAAAGAATGGCTTTTGGAACAAGAAATCCCCACCACTACTAAATATTTGGTTGGTGAGGAGGCCTTGAAGTTACCTCCACAGGCAAAGGGTTGGAAATTACGGTATCCAATAATTAAAGGAAGATTTAATGAGGTTGATGATTACTATAGAAGTCCTCAGGAAGTTTTGGGTGATTTATCCAACATTGTCTTAGCAGGGGTAAATAAGGTTCTATTAGAAGAAGTTGAAGTTTCAGAAGAACAACCGAATGAATCCAACGGCAGCACTTTTTCTAATGGAACAAAGGAATCATCTGAACCACTTAAAAATGGTGCTACCACTTCTGCTTCTGCTACTGGAGATCCTGAAGGACTCACAGCATCAGATTTAAAGTCGATGAATTGTATTTTGGTGATTCCCGATCTCTACGATAAAGCTTATGTTGAAGCTTGGTGTGAAGTGTTATTCAAATACGTTGGGTTTGGGCGTATTGCAGTGATTCAAGAGTCTGTGGCTGCCACTTTTGGTGCTGGAACATCTTCTGCTTGTGTCATAGACATGGGGAGTCAAACTACTTCAATTACTTGCGTTGATGAAGGGTTAGTCATTAATGATCTGCGGATATTACTAGATTATGGTGGAGATGATATAACCACAGCATTTGTTAAATTATTGCTTGAATCGGCTTTCCCATATAATGATATTGATTTACGGCTGAAGGGAGATGATTGGGAGTTGGCTCAACAATTAAAGGAACAATTTGTCACATGCCAAGATGCCGATATAGCTGTTCAATTGTATTCATTTTATAAACGGAAATGTGGACAGATGACGGAGAAATATGATTTCAAAGTGTTTGATGAAGTGATGTTGGCACCACTAGGATTATTTTATCCAGCATTATTTGAAAAGCATTTGGAAAAGACCAATAGAAAGAACCTTTTATTCCCCATATCAAGAGATCAATATCTGATGAAACCCAATAACCCATTTTCACAAGCACAAGAATCTCTAAGTAAAGGGGAAGTCACTTGTAACATGACAGAGGAAGAACTTTTGTTAAGACTTGTGGATTTGAAGCAGACCAAGATGGCGATTAATCCAGCTACTAACAAACCTAAACCCACCAAGACTTCCACTCTGGATCGGGTTTATTTAGAATCCATTCCTCTTGAAAAAGCCATTGTGGAGCTGATAACTAATGCTGGGTTAGCTACTGACTTTGAGAAGACCCGTAAATTCTACGACAACTTGTTAGTTGTGGGTGGTGGGTTTGCAAAGATCAGTGGGTTTGATTTGGTGTTGAGTGATCGAATTAATATTTGGAGACCCCGATTTCTTTCCACTTCTCTGGTTGATGAAGTGGTAGACAAATGTATTCTGGAGAAGAAACGGTTTGAAAAGGAAAGACAAGCTTTAGTAGCTCAGATAAAGGAGAAGAGGAATGGGTCCAATGGAAGTACAAGTAGTACTACTACCAATGAAGCCATTAGTAGAACTGGAACTCCCGGTGAAAATGGAACTGGAACCGGAACAGGATCTGGTGGTGGAGATGACATAATCTTGACGTCAGAAGAATTGCAAGCCATTGATAAACAAGTGAAGATTGCATTTGATATTGAAGAATTGGAATTGATAAGTGAAAAGGGCCTGACCCTTGGAGTTAATGTTCTTCCACCACCACGTGAGTTTGACCCGGAAATGTTAACATGGAAAGGAGCTTCTGTTTTCGGAAGAATCAAGGTTATTACCGAGCTTTGGATCTCCCATAATGATTGGGATTTATTACAGAGTCGTTGTCTATTCTATAAGTCTTTATTTACCTACTGATGCGACACGAATTACCGCATCGGTAAACTAAAATCGGTTCCGGATGAAACTAATTGCACTCTTTTGTTCATTAATGCCTCTGATTGTCTAAACTACGGATTGCCAATTTGGAATCGGTTTGAATCTTTGGAATATTTATGTATCTGATTGGTTTGAAGTGCAGAGACAGGGACGAAGCAGTTATAATTGTAGATGCCTTCGATTGATGTCACGTGATCATAGCAGCAGCATTTTTTTGATCAGCGATTTCAAGAACAGCTGGATGAAATAGCTTGATAGTATTACAGCCTAACAAGAGACATATTTTAATCTTGATTGTCAATACCTAGTATACCGTCATTGCACTATATTGTTGTTATTATGGTTAAACCTCTTAGTTTATCGGTACACACACGCACGATATACCGCGCTACCAATCACATACAAACCGTGGGAACAAAGGTAACTTCTGTCTGATTTTCCCCGGGGCACATCAGACAGGACACATATCTTCGGAGCAGCCGACCCCGTCGTCTTCGGCGATGTTGTGTCCGCAACTTACACCACTATTTCACACGCGCCTCACCGAACAAATGCCCCTCAATGCCGAATACAAGCCGACATTGAGTGCCAAACTTTCAGACACAAATTTCACGTACCTCATCAAGCAAATCTGTAGACACATATTTCACCATCGCTTAATACAATCAACCAAAGACCAGACAAGCGCCTCGATCCCGATCCCAATCCCAATCCCGCTCCCGGACCCTACATGACATGACATGACATGACCTGGAGTATACTTACTACCGTATATTGTGTTCCGATCAGACCCCACTGTGGTAAGAATGCCTTTAATTGATTCCGAGTTCTTCCCGACATTGAGACTATATACTTTTGTTTACTCCGACAAATTGCAGACATTTTTTTCTCTCATACTCCACTCGCAAATCCTCCTTGGGTAATGAATTCTTTTCATCTACGTATCTTTCTTCATCAACATAACAAGTAGACTCAGACAGACACAGCCCCGTGGTCCATCTTAATAGAGAGATATAAAATATACATTGCCATGTTCAGAAGTGCTACCCGTTCGTTTGCTTCTTCTGCCAGAAGAGCCAGTTATGCCGATACCATCGGTAACTTGAAGGTTAATGCTGACACTAAGGTTATCTATCAAGGTTTCACTGGTAAACAAGGTACTTTCCATGCTGAACAAGCTATTGCTTATGGTACCAAGGTTGTTGGAGGTACCAACCCTAAGAAGGCCGGTACCACTCATTTGGATTTACCTGTGTTTGCTACTGTTGCTGAAGCCATGAGAGAAACTGGTGCCTCTGCTACTGGTATTTTTGTCCCTCCTCCAATTGCTGCTAAGGCCATTGAAGAAGCCATCGAGGCCGAGATCTCTCTTGCTGTGGCCATCACTGAAGGTATCCCCCAAAAGGATATGGTCAGAGTTGCTCAAATCTTAAAGACCCAATCCAAGACTCGTTTGGTGGGTCCCAACTGTCCTGGTTTGATTGCTCCAGATCAATGTAAGATCGGTATCATGCCCTCTTCTATCCATAAGCGTGGTAGAGTTGGTATTATCTCTAAGTCTGGTACTTTAACCTATGAAGCTGTTGCTCAAACCACTGCTGTTGGCTTGGGTCAATCATTGGTCATTGGTATGGGAGGTGATCCATTCCCTGGTACTAACTTTATCGATGCCTTAACTTTGTACTTGAATGATCCAGAAACTGAGGGGATCATTTTGATTGGTGAAATCGGTGGATCTGCTGAAGAAGAAGCTTCTGAATTCCTTAAGCAATACAATTTGACTCGTGATGTTCCAAAACCAGTGGTTTCATTTATTGCTGGTGTTTCTGCTCCTCCAGGTAGAAGAATGGGTCATGCTGGTGCCATTGTTGCTGGTGGTAAGGGTGATGCTAAGTCCAAGATTGCTGCTTTGCAATCTGCTGGTGTTGTTGTCGAAGCTTCTCCTGCTAGATTGGGTGCTTCTTTGTACAAGGAATTTGAAGATAAGAAATTACTTTAAGTATATGAGCATGTCACGTGACTAACAGTGGAACATAATTTCTGTGGAGCAAAATTTGATGTAGAGCATGTCATAATGTCGTCTGTAGTACCATGGACATGTCATAATCTAGAACAATATCCATGCCATAAAGTCTGATACATTTACATTATGGATATCGATGGTGTATTGCAGTTTGTATGCCTTCGATTTTTTCAATGACTTTATACCTTCATTCCCCAGGAAGTCGTGCGCTCGCCAATTATTTATGTAGTTGAAAATTTTCAACCTAACCATAATCGAACCTCTATCAAGTCTATTCAATCAAACACAATTTACTGTTGTTGATAATGTTGAAAACAATCGTGAATGGTAGCTGCACACGTGGATGTGCTACTTCAGTTAGCAGACGTGGATTTGCATTTGCATCTGGGACTCGGATGATGTTCTCCAGTACCAGTAAGGTGATGAGAACCAATAAATCTACATTGAACAAGAGTAACGTTACAGACCTTGAGACATTCTTCAAGGCCATTGGAAGAAAGACAGTTGAACATGTTGAAGCGTTTGAAGGCGATTTAAACAAGTTTCTTGAGCTGGACGGACCAAAGTTGAAGGAAATGGGAATAGACTGTGCACAACGTAAATACATGCTAAAATGGAAACACAAGTATGTCAATGATTTGGAGAACTTACGAGAACACAAACAAGGTACCAAGAAACATGGAGGTGAACGGAAACAAAAGGAGGTTAGGGCTAAGAAGAGAGCGTTGGAGCGGTTGGAAGAACGTAAGAAATTTCAAGAATTGGAATTGGAAGCTGAACAAAAGGGTGAACGTGACTTCTGATACCGTTCAGTAGATGCATTTATATATCACTGTACATAGATAATGAATAATAAGACTAATGTCGTGCACACAACGACATTATACAAAATTGCGACATCTATAAAAGGACAACAACGCTATGAAATACATCTTGTTCGTGTTCATCTACATAGTGTGCATTGTATAGTATGAAGGTGTTTGCTTGTTTATTGTTATTCGTCTCATGTGTGTGGGCTCTCACCGAGAACCCAGAAATCACCAACAAGGTTTACTTTGACGTTCTGATAGGTGATAGTCCCATTGGTCGTATTGTGATTGGATTGTTTGGTACTGTTGTTCCCAAAACGGTTGAGAACTTTCGTCAATTGGCCATTAGTGAAGACCCCAAGTTCGGATATAAGGATCTGATTTTCCATCGTGTGATCAAAGATTTCATGATCCAAGGTGGTGACTACGAGACTGGTCAAGGTTATGGAGGTAAATCCATCTATGGAGGGAAATTTGCAGATGAATCGTTTGAATTGAAGCACGATAGACCATACCGTTTGAGCATGGCCAATGCAGGTCGTGATACCAATGGATCCCAATTCTTTCTTACCACAGTTGTCACTCCCTGGTTAGATGGCAGACACGTTGTTTTCGGCGAAGTTTTGGAAGGAAAGGATGTTGTTGATAAGATTGAATCGACCAAGACTGGTTACGGTGATAAGCCAAAGGAGACTGTTAAAATCTGGGCCTGTGGTGAGTTAGATGGTGCCAACGATCAACCAGGTCAAGAAATCAGAGATGAGTTGTAAATAAAATAACTTTTATACTTCTTTTTCTTTTTTAAACTGTATCCTCATCCAAATAGACTGGCCCAGCCAGTGCCACCACGGCATTCAAAAGTGAATCATAAACTTGGGAACTGATAATTCGAGTAGATTCCCCCGTCATACCGTTAGCATTGTTCTGCATTGAAGTCAGAGGATTGACTACTGTCATTGGAGTCAGTTGTAGACCATCTCTTATACCTCCACCTACGGTTCCTGGGTTTAAAAGTGTGCCTGGAGATCCAGTAGTCCCGGTAGCAGGTCCAGTAAGTAAGCCGGTACCACCACCATTACCGGCAGCAACACCTGAACCGGAATTTGAGCCGGAATTTGAACCAGCCCCTGAACCGGAACCTCCACCGGGCGCTGAACTTCCACTGGGCCCAGAACCTGAACCTGAACCTGAACCTGAACTGGCGGAGACATCACCAATCTGGAACTCATTCAAAGTATTCAATAGACTCACGGAATTCTTTATACTTAGTGTCAGCACCAACAAACGACTAGATAATACATCATAGATCCGAGGTGCCTGATATACGTTTGCCCCCACTATATAATAATCATTGAGAGGTATAACAGATTGTCTATCCAACCGTTTCTGTTTTCGAATGATCCAGAAATCTGGTTCTCGGACGTATAATATTATGAACTCCACTCCTACCATATCCTGAAGCTTTTCCTGAAGGAAATAAGCCGGGTTTGTGCCTTGAGGTGGGGGTGTGAACTGGAACTGCATTCGTACTACTTGGTTATTGGAGGTTCTATCGTAGAAGGGCAGTGCAGCGAAATAGTCCAAAACGTTGGCGGTGTAGAGACCGAAATGTTGGATCCATTCGGGTGACTTCCATTGTATCTCATCGAGTGGTGTAGCCATGCTTTACGTTCAATGAAGTAGGAGACACTGAATAATTTGTGATGATATTTCGCAGTCTCAAAAGAGATGATATTCTGTGCTGAAATGTACTGAGTACTGAAATGTACAGTAGTACAGTAGTACAGTAGTATAGTAGTACAGTAGTACAGCAGTACAGTATTACTTTAATATACCGCAATACATACATACATACATACATACATACATACATATATATATTATGTCTATACTATCTTATCTTTGAATCTTGTCAATTCTTCAGAAAGCCATTCAGCTTCCTTCTCCATAACCTCCATCGACCGAGGCTCTCTCTTATCTTCATTCACCGAGAAACTTGACCCGTTATGGAAAGCCAGCTTCCGGCGATTGAAGTCGGTTTCGGCATCCCATTTCTCTAACCCTTGATAGAACTGTGCGTCTTCCATATCGTTACGATACCGTGGGATAATATGAGTGTGGAGATGAGGAACAGATTGGCCTGATTCTGGTCCATCTTGGATCAGAATATTGAGTGAATCGGCTTTGTACGCGTGCATTATAAACCTGTGAATCAATTGTAATGATAGCATGTAATCTGCTGATTCCTCGGGGGTCAAGTCAGCGAGACGATATGCTGATGTTCGAAGAGGAACTAGTAAAACATGACCAGGTACTAAAGGTCTTAAGTTGACTAAGGCATATGTGTATTTAGATTGGAAAAAGACCTGGGGTGTCACCAAATGTTTATAAAAATAAATACTCTTCATTATAGACAGAGAGGGTATAGATAGTTGATTAAATTAAGGCTCAGTATAAACTCGTATACGGGGAAGTCACGTGACACATTTGCGGATTTATATTATACTACTTGTGCTTCTTCTACAACCACAAATGCTAAAATTAAAATATGTACGATATCTATTTCTGTATAATATCTATTTCTATAAAATAAGTCACATTAAATAAATTAATTAATCCTTGTTAACCTTGTTGAAGTATTCCTTAGACTTCTCAACTTCAGGCTTGATGGTTTCAGCACCTGGAGTCCAGTTAGCAGGACAAACTTCACCATACTTTTCGGTGAATTGGAAGGCTTCCAACAATCTAATGGATTCTTCAACAGATCTACCAACTGGCAAGTCATTGATAGTGATTTGTCTCAAGACCCCGTTAGGGTCAATCAAAAAGATACCTCTCAAAGCAATACCAGCATCTTCAATCAAAACACCGTAATCCTTAGACAAAGAGTGGTTGGTATCAGCCAACAATGGGATGTTGACAGGCCCTAATCCACCGTCCTTCTTGGCAACATTGGTCCAAGCCAATAAGGAGTATTCAGAATCAGTAGAAGCAAACAAAACTTGAGCATCTAAATCAGCAAACTTCTTAACAGCTTCAGAATAAGCAATGATTTCAGTTGGACAAACAAAAGTGAAAGCCAATGGAATAAAGGCTAAAAGAACCCATTTACCCTTATATTGTTCTAAAGTGATTTCTTCAAAGACACCATCAACGACAGCAGTCTTCTTGAAAGATGGAGCAGGCTTTTGAACGGTAGCAACCATTATGTATTATTATGTATAATTAATTAAGTTTTTTTTTTAATGATAAAAATCTATTACAACTTGAGAAGGATATCCACCACTATTTATACTATTTCCAGAGGATTCTTCAGATGTTAATTTAAACTATGCCGTATCCCCAATTAGGCCACAGTATCCGAAAAGATGAGCAGCGCTACCATTATATGCACTTGTGATAACTATAATCCTACAAGCCGTCGATCGGCCATCGGCAATCGAATCTATTGTTAATTCTACAATTGGTAGCGCTGACAATTACTGATACGCCACAGTTATTGGTTGAAGCAAGGCCAACAGACGCGTATTGTGTTCTAGAATTCTATGGATTTGGTCTATTCTGACAAATAGTGCCCACACTTTCTTTTATGGTAACAGGACGGGAATTATTAATGGTTATCGGCTCAGTTATCACATGAAGCGATCAAATTAAGTCTGGACTTATATATTATAAAGCCTGCATGAAATTCTGCCACTTCCATTAAAGAATTATTCTATAGTAGACCATATCTCATGCTACGGTTATACCGTAATTAAGGTGATACGATTGTAGAGAATGATGGATCTGATGGACGACATTATTTCGCTTCTTGCATGAACGACATCGTCATAGTACTTACAAGTCTAATATCCGTTAAATCACCACATTCATTTCGCCCACATATACACCTGTTGTTGCCTTCATAACCACAAGGTTAGTTTATTTGGACTTTTCTTATTGCATCATAAAAAGACATGCATCCAAATTAGGCAAGCATAGTCTCATAATTACATAATAATTTTCCGGAACAAAACTTGTTCTCAACACTAAAGCACTTTGACAACTCGTTCACTTGATTGCTATTAAATACGATCCAACCTCCTCATAAACATTGTCCAGTATCAATATCAAGATGGAAAAATTTGGATTCCATAAAGTTTCAAACTCTCCGACCCACCCGGGCGCTCCGACAATCACTCACTATAGAAATGATGATGTTCCACCAAACGTTCCTCCACGTCGAAATGATGATGCCAGATTTGCTACTGCTCAATTTGCAGCAGGTGCATGTCCATCAAACCAAGTAGCTTTGTCTAATCGTGTTGCCGTTAATCCAAACGATTTCCCTCAAGTTGCTGATAATTCCCCCATTGCTCTTGATAATCGATTTGTATACCATATGATTAAAGATCCTTCTATGGCTCCACACTCAGTCGGTCTTGCTGGTAATATGCGTACATGGGGTGGATGGTCACTTGGATCCCAATTAACTGTGTCTTCATGGCCCGCTTCTGCCACCCAATATTTAAGCCGAATTGATTTATTGGTTGATTTCCGTTCTAAATCCAAAGCTCATTCTTTACCAATTTCTCATGAAGAATTGGTTGATGTATTTCTTGCTAATTACTCAAATCAAATCTTACAACCCACTCAAACTATTGTGATGGATTTTAAAGGTCAAATCTTTCAAATCTTGATCAATTCAGTGGAAATAATTGATCGTCAAACCACTAAATTGACCCAATCAACAGAAATAGATTTAAAGGGGGTTTTACTTAAACAAACAGATATAAACTTTTACCCATATCAAGACTCTAAAATTCAAATTGTCACTCACACTGGGAACAAACAGGGCAAAGCAATTACTCAAGTTCGGCCCAGAGCTAAAAAACCAATCATTAACCCTGATTTTAAATTGGAAGATTTGGGTATTGGTGGGTTGGATGAAGAATTCAAGGATATCTTTAGAAGAGCATTTAATTCTCGTATTTTACCCCCAGAATTGGCTACTAAATTGGCAATAAAGCATTGCAAAGGTCTTTTACTTTATGGTCCTCCAGGTACAGGTAAAACATTAATTGCTAGAAAATTATCTAAAATGCTTAATGGTAAGGAACCAAAGATTGTAAATGGTCCTGAAATGTTAAGTAAATATGTTGGGCAATCTGAAGAAAACATTAGAGCTTTATTCAAAGAAGCAGAGGCTGAATTTAAGCAAAAGGGTGATGATTCTGATTTGCATGTTATTATTTTTGATGAATTGGATTCAGTCTTCAAACAAAGAGGATCTGCTCGTAGCGATGGTACTGGAGTTGGAGATAATGTTGTTAATCAATTATTGTCTAAGATGGATGGTGTCGATCAATTAAATAATATTTTGGTTATTGGTATGACCAATAGATTAGATTTGATTGACTCTGCACTTTTAAGACCGGGTCGTTTTGAAATCCAGATTGAAATTAGTTTACCTGATGAAAAAGGTCGTAAACAAATTCTTTTAATTCATACCAATGAATTACGTGAAAATGGAATGCTAGCAGCTGATATTGATTTCGATGAACTTGCAACTCAAACTAAAAACTTTACTGGTGCCGAAATAGAAGGGTTATGTAACTCTGCCAAATCCTTTGCTATATCAAGACACACTAAATCCAATTCCATTGCTACATTGGATATTCTGTCGATTAATTCAATGAAGGTGAGTCGAGATGATTTCCTTTTGGCTTTGGATGAAGTTGTTCCTGCTTTTGGTACCAATGAAGAAGATTTAAAACGTCAAGCACCTCATGGAATCATTGAATTTTCAGAATATATTAATACCTTATTTGTTAAAGGTGAATCATTTATTGAAGAAATCAAACATTCTGAAACCGAACAATTGATTACTGTTTTACTTTATGGAGCACCAGGTACTGGGAAATCGGCCATAGCTGCTCGATTAGCTGAACTGTCCAAATTCCCCTTTGTTAAGCTTTTATCAGCAGAAAACATTGTGGGGATGTCTGAACCAGCTAAAATCCAATACATTGATAATTTGTTCCGAGACGTTTATAAATCTCCATTATCAGTATTGGTGATTGATAAGATCGAAACCTTAATCAACTATGTCCCAATTGGGCCCCGATTCTCCAATGAGATACTTCAATTACTTATGGTATATTTGTCTAAGAAACCTCCAAAGGATAGAAAGTTGTTGATCTTGGGTACAACGTCTCAATTCACTACCTTGAAGCATATGAATTTGACAGACAGTTTCACAAATACCCTTGCCATTAAACCGGTCAATACAGAGGAGATCGGTAAAGTCATGGCAAAATTAGGATTGATGAATGAACTGGAAAGACATGCAATTGTAACTGAATTGAGTTCTATGCGTCCTCTTTCCATTGGGATCAAGAAGTTGATCCAAGTGCTTATGAACTGTAAGTATTTGGGAAGTAATGTTAATGGTGTAGTCGAAGCAATCGTTGAAGCTTCAGAAGATGTCTGATTAAATGTCGTATATACTCGTATATTACTCGTATTTTAGCCGTATATTAATACAGTATTGCCTTAAATTCGCACCTTCAACATCGTAACGTCTTCATCAACTATGACTAAAAGACCCGGACTAAAGAGTCTCTGCTGCCTTCAGGAATGCTGACTCCCATCACTACCAACTATTTCAGGATAGAACAGGACCTAGCAAGTGAAGATCCGTGACATGCTCCGTGAATATGGATGAATATCATTATGGAGAACGTAATCCATCAAACACTACAAGCATCGTTTGTGGCGCTCTGCCTCATATGTTTGTCTCGTCCGAAAACTGGCAATCAATTCAGGTTTAAATATACTGGAATGATAAAACGAGAATATTCCATCTGCATGATGAGCAAGAATAAGCTTCAAGCAGTGCTTGGACTATTGCAAATACACATTATGTGATATTTGAGATTTTCGAGATACTACATAGTCAATTAAAGTATTTCCTTGGTAATATGGCATGGAGGAGTGATAATACACCTGAACAACGTGCAGTGATTAATGGCAAATTATTGAGATACACAGCATACTGTTTTCTCACCTGAATCGGTTCCATTTGAATATTATTTTCTGGAGAGCATCACATCTGCCGGTTTATAGTAGAGAAGTTTGATAGAGGCAATAAGGGACCAATCAATATAAGCAGTCAAAATATACCCTTTGAACAAACGTATGTCGTCAAGGGGACAGAGGAGAGCAGAATGGATGAAACCGAATTGCTTGATAGGAAGCTGACCGAAAAGCCGATACGTTGACTGTAACAGCTATTTGGCTTTTTACATCATCGAATGGTACGGTTTTCTTCAAGTAGGACGTTATTCATACGTTATGCAGTACAGATGTAGTCGTATATTTCTTGTATATTGTCAGACCTGCATACTCGTAAATTTGACATATTTCCAGTACCCAAAACACCACAATACTCCAAGAACTACGACTGACAGGTCCAATCTCGTTCTTATAGAGTCTCTGCTACTATTAAAAATGTTAATTCCAATCTCTACCAACTTTTCTAAAATAGAACTTCACTTAGCAAGTGAAGATCGTCGTAGATGCTTCATCAAAATGAATGTGTCACAATATGATGAATAGAGGGGATCACATCCGTCCAAGCCAATTATGGTGTACTCACTGGATCCAATATCGCTTGAACATGAGACGGGTAGCAGCTATGATAGTGATACTACTACTACTACTACTACTACTACTGGTGCTGGTGCTGGTGCTGGTGCTGTTGTTACAGGTGCTACTACTGCTCCTGTTGGTGACGATGGTATTGCTCACATTTGCTCACTGCAAGGTGAATACTGCTATGGCAACCATACTCCCGAGGACACAGAAAGCGTTGCTCTGCCTCATATTGCAGTGTTGTCTGGACCAGAGAACCATGGGTTTATTCCCGAGTTAAACCTACAACAAAATGACCGTGTTGCATCAAAAGCACCAAAGCACAGTGCGCATCTGAGTCACCATCTTCAGTTGATAGATCAGACTTTACGGCGAAACTCACAGTCTGAGTCTGATTTTATTGAATCCAGGAACCTAGGGGTCTCTCCAAATGGTAGTACGTGCTCTTCATTGGGTACAAATGCTTTAGGATCCGATCGTGAACCAGAAACAACCGCAACGCATCATCGAAGCATTATTCATCCTCAGCTCAACGGCAGCCTTGAGGTGACTATATCATACAATCCTTGCTAATATCCTGCGTTAAATACGCACATTCCATTGATGTCTATGCGTATGTCTCGAGAGAAATACGGGATTCCGAAAGTCTGGGTGAGAAAGCTGACAATGAATCCGTATCTAAGGTTACCAGTTGGCAAGGAGACCATATGCACCGGCTGAAATTGGCCATAAAGGAGCTTCAAAAAGTGTTAGGACTCGAAGATTTTCCTATTTCAGTCACAGAGTAGGTGCAAGATGTGATTATAGAGATTTACAAACTAAGCTAAAGTATCCTCTCGCAAGCAAACAACGGATAAAAGGTAATACGCTCAATGATTATTGAAGCATATCCCAATACACAGCCATACTTTCCCAAGCTTGGATCGGATCCAACTGAATGTAGTTGACGCTGAAGAATATGCGTAACTTTAGAACATACAAACTAAAGGGAGCAGGACTGATTCAACAGCATTACCCCAGATTTACTTGAACTGCCTAATCAGCTGACCATAATCATATTTATTCAATTTCAGCCACCATCGATTGTTACGGTTATTGTCTTGTCTGATACGTAGTCGTATATTAGCTTATATTAACTGTATTAATAGTCAGATGTTGCTGCATCTTGGAAAAACGATATGCCCTATGAGTTCGCACCATAACATGGTATTTTCTTAATCAATTACGACTAGCGGGTCCATTCTCGTACTTAAGGCGTCTTGTTTGTCATTAGGAATGCTTAGCCCTGTCGTTTCCGACTCGTTTTCTATGATAGAACTAGACTTAGCGAGTGATGATTATCATGGATGCAAAACGAATGTGTCGCAGCATCATGGATTAGAGGGATCACACCCGTCTATGCCACTTATGGTGTTACCACTCGATGCAGTATCCCCTGAGCTTAAGACAGATATGAGCTCTAATAACGATACTACTGATGCTGCTGGTAATGGTACTTCTTATCTTTCGGCACAACAAGCTGAGTATCACTACGGACACCATATTCCGTCAGGCATAGAAAGCATCGTTTTTGATGCTCTGCCTCATATGTTCGTGTCTTCTGAACCGGAGGACCACAGGTTCATGCCCGAACTCTATCTTCGACAAAATGAACGCGTCGAATCCGAGGCCGTATTCATTTCAAATTACAGTAGGCCTCCGAGTCATCATGAATTGATCGATCAGACTCAGTGGCAACACCAACAGTCTGAGTCTGCTTGCATTCCCATCAGAGACCAAGGAGTTAGGTTAACCGAGATAAGCTCATCATTGGATGCAAAACCTTTCGGGTCAGAGCCAGAACTTGTGTCAGAAACAGACCCAATAACCGAACCAACATATCACCGATGCATTATTCGTCCTTACCTCAATGGCAGCCTTAACGTCACCATAATCTATGAGCCTACCAAGTATCCTGCGTTGAATATCAGCGAGCCATTGAAACCTATGGGTATATTTCGAGAGAAGTACGGGATTCCCCACCATCTGGGTGAGAAACACGACCATAAGTCTTTATTTAAATTTACCGATGACAAACAACGAGATCATTACTACCAGAGGATGAACAGACGGAAGCTTCAAGAAGTGCTAGGACTCCAAGAGTTCCCTATTGAAGTTACATTATATTTGGAGAAAGTGGTTGTAGAGATTGTACAAACTAAATTAAAGCATCCCATTGGACACAAAACATGGATGCGAGAAACTACACCTATGGAAAGAGTGGAGATTATTGACAGATTATTGAGATATACAGCCATACTCTTCCCGAACTTGGATCGATTCCATTTGGATGTTATTTTGCGGAGGGCATCGTATTTTGCGATGCAAACTAATAAAAGAAAGGAGAGAAGACACAAGGAAGTAAAGGCAAAGAAGTCCGAGAAATACATACAGTCTAGTAGTTCGTTGAACAAAGGTACGCGAACAAAGTGAATAGAGGAACCTGAAGGAATATATTGAAAGAGCACGACTACTCGAACGCAATAGCTTGACCGGAATTACTCAGTTAGAAAGTTGATCAGCTCATTGACCAGCTGTCTGTCTGATAGTCATTGTCTCGATGGAAAGGGCCTTTACATAGTTCCCTGTATACAAGTTGTGGGGGTGGGATGGGGAGGAACACAAAGTCTGGGACAAAATTTATTAAGTAATGGTGCATTTAAATGGTAGCCAACATCAAGGAGAAACTAGCAATGTCTAATTCTAGTGAGTTGATTGTTTAATTTCTACTTTAAAAGTATTAAAGTACTAGTTGAGGTTTTATTTCTTGGTTCAAGATTTTCGGCTATACCAACAATCCATTCTACTGGTCTTCTCCGAGTTAAAGGTTTCACATACATATTAAGGAAGGCAGCTTTTATTTTTAATGGGTAATAATACTTCTACGTCGACACGAAAATCGACTGCTAGTGGGTTGAAACCTACGATGTCTAATCGTGAAGAAGCTTATAAGAATTTGGATGAAGAGTTCAGTGACTTGATCCTTCATCAAGTGAAAACTGATCCACAACCATTGACCACTACTCATAGAGAACAACTTGCTGGACTTGGTCAACATCAACATGAATTAGACTTGAGAAAGTCTGTTTTAAATGAATCCATTAAGGCAGAGTTAGTGTCACAGAAATCAGACTCGGGTTTAGGGTCCAGATCGGGTTCAGAATCATTCCCCGTTCTCAAATCACAAGCTCAACCGGATCTTGCACCAGGATGGGTGGGTGGAGATTCCATTGCTGCTACTACAAACACTTCTACCGTAGAGGCATATGCCCATCAGCCGAACGACCTACTGATTCATTATCGTCAGTTTCTGAGCGATCTTCTTGAAGACGAATTCAACGAAGTCCATGACGGGTTACTAGAAACAGATGATGAAACAGAAAACGAAGTACACAGAAATATTATCCCCAAGAAAGATGACGACGAAGATACCACAGAGTCCTCGATTCAGCTGAAATTAGATAGAGACATAGAAATGTCAGGACCTGGCGACCTCGATGACGTCATGGATGACATTGACATTTCAACAAGTGATGCAGATAGAGAAATGGATAGAGATTTGTCAATGCCAGATTTGAGTCAAGTTGAACACAGAGATGCTCAACAAGATCAAAATCAACAGCAACAGCAACAACAACAGCAACAACAACAGCAACATCAGCAACAACAACAACATCATCATCATCAGCAGCAACAACAACAACAACAACAACAACAACAACAACAACAACATCAGCAACAACAACAACAACAACAACTGAATCAAAGCAAAACTATTCCTATCGAAATCAAATGGGTTAATTCCAATAACGAGCCCATTAAAAAAGTCTCCATTATTGGGTCTTTCTCTAATTGGAGGGATGTACTTCGGTTGAAACGTTCAAGTAAACATCCTAATGAATATGTGACAACTATGCGGTTACCTTTAGGTGTGCATAAGTTATTGTATATTGTGAACAATGAGTATCGGGTTAGCGATCAGTTACCAACAGCCACTGATCAAGAAGGGATATTTTTCAATTGGTTTGAAGTCATTGATGATTTCCGTTTATTCAACCACTCCCAAAACCAAACTTTTCATCAAGGTGCATCATCCGAGTATGATGCCAATATAGTAACACAGCCACCATCCTCTGTGGTTGCAGGTGAGTATGAAGTAAATAGGATAAGAGAAGCATCCAATAGTTTCTTAGAGAAGATTTCAAAAGATTATGATGAGCAGCATGTTGAATATGCCGAAAGTGTGCCTCTGCTGCAACAACAACAACAACAACAACAACAACAGCAACAACAACAACAACAACAACAGCAACAACAACAACAACAACAACAACAGCAACAGCAGCACTATCAAGTACCAGGAAGTCAAATTTTCAATCAACAACAACAGTCAATACCTCCACCACAGAATTTTGCCAGTGGTGATCTTGTTTCACTGAATAACTCGACATATGCTCGATTCGATGCTTCGAGTTCATCTCTAGTTAACCATTCAATTGAAAACAAAACTCTTGAATATTCCAGCGATATTCCAGATATGTTTTTGAACTATTCTTACTTCAAGGAGAATACGAACTTTGAATTAACAGAACCACCGCAATTGCCAGCTCAATTGAACAATGTTCTATTAAACAAAATGAATAACCAACATCAGAGTATGCGTGAACTGGTCAGCTATGCGGGACAAGGGCCAGGGAAGTTGCGTCCTCAATTGAAAAGAAGTGATAGTTCATATTACGCATCCAATAAGGATTCATATCATCTTTCAATTCCAAACCATGTAATTTTGAATCACTTGATGACAACACTGATTAAGAATGATGTTCTTACAGTTGCTTGTATCACCAGATATTCAGGAAAGTTTGTCACCCAAATTATGCATTCACCTGCTGAGCAATCCAAGAGTGAGTCATGAAGGGCCGAACATAAAGATATATATTGGCATCAACAATAGAAGTGACGAAGCTACAGTCATAATGAGTATATGAGGCATGTATGATGCACCTAGATCAGTGCCAAGAGGATAGACTCCAGTATTTTGGATATTATTCATATCATTGGCAAATGACTCACCTTGTTCATGACTACATATGAAATGACGTAGATGGAGGATGATACCGAAATGAAATTAAACTTTACAATCATTTTGAATGGGCTAAGTTTCGTTGGAGAATACCGGAATACTTCAATTGATTACCATCAACGAGTATCAACTTATACTATTCATAAGTAGAATGATATACGGTAGAATGATTCTGCCACTCGTAAAATTTCAAAATTTTACGAGTGTGGGGGCATTTACGAAACAATACCACATGCTGCACCTCACAATAGTATGTAGTGACGCCATATGTGCTATCAAGGTACTTCACATGCGTTAAGGCTTGGAGGAGCCATGCGCAAAAGTATTGCAGACTTTCAGACACAGCCTTGGAATATAAAAGTGTGACCATAAAGACAGACATTTATACTTAACGAATACTGACTTCATTAGACGATTGTATAGCCGGAAGTAAGTATAATCAATAGCCAATGCACGTGCCAGACAATCCTTGTATATAACTTAATATCAGACTTTTATGGAACATCACTAGTTGGTGTTCGGGTGTCTTATATTTCGGGTCCTGCGGATTGTTATGAATGTAACCATAGCGTTAGAGAAGTGTTAAAACATACTATTCTTGGAACATATATAAACGCCAAGCGAGAAAACTAAAAATTGATTGAGACTAGTCATATTGTGACCAGTAATATTTTATAATCACAGTATCATGTCGTGGACAGGATTAAAGAAAGCCATCAACAGAGCGGGAAACCAAGTGCTTGTGAGGACCGGTCAAGTGGAACAATCTATTGACAAGGAGTTTGAATTTGAAGAGAAGCGGTATCGGGAGATGGAGAAGACTAGTGGCAAGCTTCATAAGGAGCTTCGGAGTTATTTGGAGCTGCTCCGGATTGTCACTCAAGCACAAACGAATGTAGGAGAAGTACTTAGCGAGTATTATGGTAGTGGCAAACATATTACAGATAATGATAATAATGTTACAGGTAATAATGATACGTCAGATTTTGCCGTACAATATTTTCAAACGGTCAAGAAGATAGGAGAAGAAACACTATTGGATTTAGAAGGTCCTTATAATCAGACTATACTAAATCCTTTATCCCGATTCAATTCGTATTACCCGGAGATTAATTCCGCCATCAAGAAGCGGGCCCGGAAGCAACTTGATTATGATCTGCTCAAGTGCAAAGTGAATAAGATGATTGACAAGGAGCAGCAGAATGTACAAGAACATAGAGAAAGAGATCCTCGATTACCGGAGTTAAATAAACAGTTACAAGCGGCAGAAGAAACATATACCAAATTGAATGATCAACTTAAACAGGAACTCCCCAATTTTGTTAATCTCCGGATCCCCTTTTTGGATCCATCGTTTTCACTGTTTGTTAAGCTACAAATGAAGTTCTTTGATGATAATTACCAGCAGTTAAGTCAACTTGAACTGAGGTTGGATGCAAAGTCACGTGAGGAGTATATTAAGGGTGATTTGGATAAGAAGATTGATCTTGCATTGGTAAAGATGAAGGAGTTGAATATAACAGTGTAGAGTTACAAATCTGACGTGTCACATTACTATATACAATTGTTACTTGTCGCATTTACTATACAATTGTGACGTATCCCATTAAGTGTATCACGGAAGGGTTTATATGGTTGCCATGGTTATCGCCAATTTTATTGGCGAAGCACTACCTTCGACTGGGGGCACTGTGTTAAGGTGTAGCACATACTGTTCTACATACTGTTCTATATACTGCTCTCTCTATATATAAATCTGTTAGTGATGTTGAGACGACGTATCACACAGTTTAGACGAGCGCAACCTGAGTCTGACAAGGTTCTAGGCCCTTCGTTCTGGGATGAGTACGTCTCGTTCCTTACCAAAGCAGATTACAAGCAAATGACTGGTGATCCGATCCTCCCCCACAGCAAGAAATACAGCTCCAGTTCCAATGCCGTCAAATTGCTTGAATCGTATTTTGAACAGTTGAACTTGGACATACCGTCAGTGCAAGCATTGATAGCGTTACTCAAGTCTCCGTTCACCCAAGGTGACGTTAGCAAGGCATTCGTGCTAGGTCGGTTCTTCCAGTTGAGCGAACAGGGATTCTTTGTTACCATTGAAGGTAGAGATAAGTTCGGATGTGCTATTCAGTTCCAAGGATCAGAGAACTGGGAAAATGTCATGTGCTATTTGGATGCCACTATGTTTGCCATGTTTGCTAATCTTGATAGTTTTGAACAGATGCTCTTTGTCTCCAACTTGCATCCTCAAGCCAGTGATGTCCATCAATTGAGTGTATTGCTTCGGATGTATGTCAACCTTATCCGATCCGGTAATTTGGTCACTACGGATATTACTGTCGGTATTTGCAACGTGTTATTCCGGTTAGGGTTCACAGAAGCCTTATCTCATCGTCAACAGGATGCTGCTTCGTTGTTTGAGTTTTTAACAGAGGTGTTGTTGATGCCCATGCTTACATTTAAAGTTGATATTAAACATCCCGGGAAGTTTAATAAGGAAGACGATCAGAAGTTTACAAAGGAACGAATATTGTTTGTGTCGTTGCCTGAGGAGGCAGAGGCAGAGGCAGAGGTAGAAGCAACGGCAAAGGCAGCAGCTTCAGTCTCAACGTCATCATCATCACTGCCAGACACTACAGCATCAGCTTCGGCTACAACTTCAGCCTCGGATGATGGAGTTCTTCTAGAAGAATGTCTTGAACTGTACTTTAACAATTCCATTGTGGTTAAACGGGAATTAGAAAGGAGATTAACTTTGGATACGTTACGTGAAACTCCGGGGCTAGTTACCCACAACGGAGAGAATGCTGATAATTCCTCTGAAGCTTCTTCTCCATTAACACAATCGTTACATAGAGATAGAAAGAGCAGCAACCCCCGGTATACCTTGAGAACAAGATCTTCAACTCTTTCGATCTGGTCTTTAAATGAAATTGATTCCGTAGGTGGAGAAGGAGGAGGAGGGAGAAATAATTCTACTACTACTACTTCTTCTACTACGCATCATGGTCCTCCAAATCTGCCAAAAGAAGTTAGTTTACCAGCTTGGATGTTTCTTAAATTATTACCATTCTATACGGATGTCGATGATTCAGCAGCTGCAAATGTCAAGGAGTTTGCAAATAGAAGGCCAATTCTTCCTATTTGTCTTAAGAACTATTCCTTTGATAGTGCTGATGGTAGTTCCAAGAAATCAAACAAAAGAGTCATAATACCTCCAATAATTTTATTACCTCAGTTTGTTGCTGATGATCCCAATGAACAGAGACTTCCAGATAACTTCAGATTGATCCTAGAGAGTGCTGTGTTCCATAAAGGAGTTTCGATCCATTCAGGCCATTTTGTTTCGGCTATACGGAAGAATAATAGGGAAACACTTGTTAATGATGAAGAAGCTTCTAATGCTCCATGGTTGTTATACGACGACATGAAGAAGAATGGCCGTGTGGTGGAGAAGACTTTTGATGAGATCTTTGAAAAGGAATGGCCCTATTTGTTATTCTATCGTTTGGTATCCGATAACGACGGAGAAGTGAAACCTTCTACAGCTGTTCGTGATGCTGATGGGTTTAAGGAACTGTATTGGAATCCAGCAGCAGCTACTAATACTAATGATGAATACCATCAACTTCCACCACCCATGACCTCTGCATTCTTGAACACTTCATTATCACCAATCTTATCAGCAAGCAATTCACCTCAACTCTCATCGTCTGAAGTTGGAGAAGAATTTAGTAATTTGTCTCTAAACAAGGAACTTTCAGGTAGTTCCTCCGTCCCACTCCCGGATATTCCTCCTACGGACCCTTCATTTATTGATATAAGAGACAAATACTATTGGTATGTCACAGATGAGAATAGAAACTATGTTAGAGAGTTGAAACCCGAGAAGAACAAACGAGAACCCAGTTTTAGTATCCCTCGACGGAACTCAAGGTGGAGTCAAGATTCCTCCATCGATGACGATGCAGTTTCAAGCACAAGAAGTGGTGGGTTCGCTTATAATGTTCTAACGAATACTTCACTGAATGGTCGTTCCATACCCATCGATGACCGGGCAACGTCTCCTAAAACAGTGGAATACAGCCCAGACGAGATCGATAATAAGTTAGGGAAAGCTGGTGTTGTACCCAGTGAAGGTGGATCACTCAAGAGTAACATATCTTCACCTGCTCTTAATGAGGTTGCAGTTGAAGGAAGTAGTATTAAATTTTCCCTGGGAAGTGCCGAAGAAATTGTGTCAGATCAAGGCACCAGTGGTCAACCACAGCCACACAAGCATCATCACCATCATCATCATCACTTTACCCATGCTAAAAGCACATCAAAGAAACGAAACCAATACAAGAAGGAGAAATGTATTATTGTGTGAATAAATGAACTATTGAACGATTTGATATAATTAATCACAACAGTAAATTTTCCCTGAAAGTCCACCAATAAGAACTTTTGATGTTTCTTGTGGATGGAAACAAATACAAGTTGTTGGTTTATTATCTACCTTGAACTTTCTAACCAATTTTGTTGATTTCCAATCCCAAAAGAAAGCATTCCCCTTACTGTCTCCACTCATGATAATCTTCCCATCTGGAGAAATGTCTATGGCTATCCCGTAACCTGCCGTGATATGGCCAGAGAATGTTTTAGCTCTGTTGAACTTATATTTGCCGTAGCCTTGTATTACATGAATGGTATTGTCCATGCTTTGTAGGGCTATGAACCTCCCATCAGGAGTAACTTTGGCCAGTGGCATTGAATGCTGAGATGGATCACTTATGAACTTAACAGGAATGTTGATTTGCCAATCCCAGAATCTAACGGTTTTATCATCTGATGTCAGCATAAACCTATTACCATCGTCGATTATTGTTAAGGAGTTGATGCTACCTTGATGGTGATCATACACTTGGATGGGGACAGTGTATTCCGGGATACTGAGGTCATAGTGTTCGATATTCTTATTGGAGAGACCAACGATGAACTCTTGGTCATTAAAAGGATGGAACTTGAGAGTATTGGGAATGGCATTGACCTTTACGGTCTTGAGAACTTCACCAGACTCGGTTTCCCAAAGCCGGATCACTTTATCATAGCCACAACTAAGGAACTTTTCACCAGTATTGTCAAAAGCGATATCTTTCACTGGAAGACTATGACCATGATATACTCTTAAAAGTTCTCTTTGGTGATAAAAGTCCCATAGTTTGATTTGACAATCGTTCCCGCAAGAAAGGAACAAGTGACCCGAAAGAGGAAATAACTCGATCTTATTAACTCCACCCTTATGACCAGCAAAGGTAGTGATGACTTTCTTGGGGACAAAGCACTCATGAGAAGTTGGATCTTTAGTCAATTTGATTGGAAGATCTTGAGGAATATGAAGAAACGATCTTCCCAAGTAATCCCTCTGTTTACTACCAACAAATTGAGACCAAGGAGTTTGTTCTGTAGTCGTGGAAGTTGAGGAGATTGGGTCTTCAGCATCACCATCATTTTCGTCTTCAATACCACCAACTTCTTCACTATTTTCTTCACCCACTTGTTCTGTATGGCCGCTTACCTTATGCTTCTTCTTCCATGGACCCGAATAGTCGATATCAAAGTTCTTTTTAGCTCTTTTGGCTGTTTGTTTGGTGACGACCTTATCTTTTGGCTTATCAACGGTTGTTTCCGGAGTTGGATCATCTTCCTGTGACTTCTGTAACAGGTCCATCTCCTGCCGGTACCGGCTCACCAATTCTGCGACCGTTGGTTTCTCCGGGGTATCGTCATCGCTGGAACTGTACCCTTCTATTAGACCCATTGTACCGAGGTAAAGGATCGAATAGTGACGTTTTGGTGAAGGTGATGACATAATTTTTCAGTCGCACTGAAAGTCAAAGTCGACTCAAGTCATCTCATCTCAGACCCATACGACATTATAAGACATAGCAGGATGGCTAAGAGAAGACAGGAAGAAGACTCGGACATCGACGTGAGTTCTACCGACTCCGAATCGGAGACCGAACAAGTGGACGTTGGTGGTAGTGTTGCCAATGCCGAAGGTGAAGCTCCTGGTGAAGAATTGGTTAATGTTGATTTCGATTATTTTGACTTTAACCCAGAAATCGACTTCCACAGCATCAAGACATTGGTCAGACAGCTCTTTGGAGATGACCATAGCAAATTTGATGTTTCCAGTTTGGCAGACGTCATCTTAAGCAAGAATGCCATTGGTACCACCATCAAGACCGAAGGCATCAATGGGGACCCCTTTGCTATTCTCACAACTATACCAATGGCCATCACTGAATCACGTCCTTGTGTCCGTACCATAAGTGACTACGTCTTGGAGAAGACTAGCAAGGACACAGAGTTCAACTTGATGATGAGAAAGGTATTGAAGGACCCCAAGTTCAAGGTAGGGTTGATTATAAGTGAACGGGTGATTAACATGCCTGTTGAAACCATCCCTCCAATGTACAAGATGCTTATTTCTGAGTTGGACAACGCCAATGAATCGTATGACTATTATTTGGTCATCTCCAAGGTCTACCAATTGGTAGCAGCCAATGAGATGGAGGAAGACGACCAGCAGACCAATAAGAAGAAGAAGACAATTACAAAAGAAGTCACGGAGATGGATTACTTCCATTATGAAGACATGGTATTAGAGCAAAATGCTCTTTACTACGGGAACTACCGTTACACCAATGAGGGACAAGAAACTGACTCCAGAAGAGTGTTCACTGAATACGGAATTGATCCCAGACTCAGTGTGATTCTTATGGATAAGAAGGGGTTGGTTAAGTCCGTTCCGGAGATGGAAGAGAAGTTCCCGCCATTCTAAATAAATCATTTATACTGAATACATACATAGCATACATTGTGTACTGTAACATGGTATTAAGACTGCTAGTTCTAAATGTACTATTAGCCTTCGCACTACTTATTATTCGTTGGTAGCGCCTGGGAAAAATTTTCAGTACAAAACTTTTACAACCATCCTAAAGACAAACCCACCACTATAGTCACCTTATCAAACACAATGGCTCCACCTCATAAGAACTATAACTTCCGTCCGGAGAACGTGTTGAAGAGAGCCGAGGACTTGATCGGCGTGGGCGAGCGCGAGGCCGCATTGGAAACGTTGTACCAGTTGATCACGTCCAAGAGAACTCGTTACTTACAAGTTGAAGACTTGGAGCCTATTGCCTTGCTCCTTATTGAGTTGGCTGTGGACTTGAGAAAGGGCAAATTGGCCAAGGATGCCTTACACCAGTACAAGAAGAATGTGCAGATGTCCGATCAAGGCTTGGAGTCTGTTCAGGTGATTGTTCGTCATTTCATTGACTTGTCCCTGAAGAAGTTGGATGAGGCCAAGGCTGAGATCAAAACAGAAGAGAATGTTGAAGATTTGGAAGGTCCTCAAACCCCAGAATCCATTTTGATGTCAGCTGTTTCCAGTGCTGATTCTGCTGATCGTACTGAAAGAGATGTGATTACTCCCTGGTTGAGGTTCCTTTGGGAAGCCTTTAGAGTCAGTTTGGATATCTTGCGGAACAACTCCAAGTTGGAGGTGACTTACAGTGCCATTACTCAACAAGCGTTTGTGTTTTGTCAGAAATACGGTAGAAAGAATGAGTTTAGAAGATTATGTGAATTGTTAAGAGGTCACATGCAAAGTGTCACCACCCAGGGTAAAACCACCAACCAAACCAATTCTATTGATTTGACCAACTCTGAAACTGCCCAACGTTATTTGGAACAACGGTTCCGTCAATTGAACATAGCTGTGGAGTTGGAATTGTGGCAAGAATCCTTTAGATCCGTTGACGATGTTCACTCTTTGATCACCGTCTCCAAAAAGGTCCCTAGACCTCAAATGATGTCTAGTTACTATCAAAACTTGGCCAGAATCTTTGCTGTTTCTGATAATGCTCTTTTCCATGCAGCTGCTTGGATCAAGTTCTTCAATTTGTACTCCCAATCTCCTAATGCTACTGACTCTGAATTGAAACACTATGCTTCAGTGTTGGTGTTGAGTACTTTGGCTATTCCTCAAAAGTCTATCCAAAGTAACGAGACTTTGGTTGACGATAAAATGGGTAAGAACACCAAATTGACCACTTTATTGAACTTGAATGCTGTGCCCACCAGAGATTCTTTGTTGCAAATTATTCTTTCTAAGAACATTTTGGAATTTGTTGAACCAGAAATCAAACATTTATTCAACGTTTTGAATGGTGGTAACTTCCATCCTTTGACTATCAAGAAATTGGTAATTGAACTCTTTAAGAAAATTCAACAAGATGATGAATACAAGCGTTATATTCCCACTTTAACTGAAGTCATTTTGATCAGATTATTCCAACAAGTGTCTCAAGTTTATGAGAGTGTTAAATTGGAATTCTTGGTCAACTTGGGTGTTTTTGAAGGGACTGAATTTGAATTATCACCATTGGAAGTTGAAAGTTTGATTGTCCATGCTGCTAAAAATGGTTATTTGACTTTATCAATTGACCATGAAAGCAGTGTTGTAATCTTCAAGTCTTCACCATTTGAAGAGTCTTTCAATGAAGGTAAGGCCACCAGATTACAGGTTTCCCCCGCTGATTTGGTTAGAAGTCAATTGTCACAATTGGCCAAGACTTTGGGTCAAGCTTCTAAGGTTATTCATCCTGAATATGAAGAGCAAATCCAACAACAGAAGCAAGCTGCTTTAAAGAATGCTTTGGTTGATATGAAGGCCGAACAAGAAGCGTTTGCTCAAAGATTCCAAATCTTGGAAGAACGTAAGCATGCCATTGAACAAGCCAGAAAGGCTCGTGAACAAGAAGCTGCCCTTTTGAAACAAGCCAGATTGGTTGAAGAACAAAAGGCTGAACAAGAAAGATTAATCCAAGAACAAGAGAAGAAGGAACAAGAAAGATTGGAAAGAGAACGTAAGTTGATTAGAGAAAATGAAGCCAGAAAAATTGTTGAAGAAATCAATGCTAAGGGTATTATTAAGGTTGAAATAGACAATTTAGAGGAATTGGACACCGAGGAATTGAAGCGTATGCAAATTGCTCAGTTGAACAAGGATAAACAAGAATTGGATGAGAAGATGAAGGCTGTTGCTAAGAGAACGGACCACTTGGAAAGAGCATTCAGACGTTATGAATTGCAATACTTTTCCAAGGATGCTGAACAACAAGAAGAACAAGAATATAAGAACTACGAAGCCATGAAGGAGCGCAAGCTTTCCAAGGCCAAGAAGGACTTTGATGATGCTTCTAAGTTGAAGACCAGATTCACCAGAATGGTTGGAGATTTCAATTCCTTTGCTGACGTCATTGCTGAGAAGAATGCCACCAAGTTGCAGAAGTTGAAGGAACAAGCAAAGTCTGAATTGGAAGAAGCAAAGAGGGCCCGTGTTGAACAAATCAAGAGACAACGTGTTGAAGAATTGCGTAGGGCCAAGGCTCAAGAAGCTGCACATGCTGCCGAGGAAGAAGAAAGAAGACTTAAGGAAGAGCAAATGTTAAAGTTCAAGGAAGAGTTGAGATTACAAAAGGAAAAAGACGAAGAGCTTCGAAAGAAGAGAGAAGCCATGCAAGCTGAAATGGCTCCACCTGTCAGAAACAGCTCGTATGTTCCACCTTCCCAAAGAGGAGGTAGCGCCCCTGTTAGATCTCCAGACGCACCAGCTCCAGCTCCTACTTCTGATAGACCATTGACATTTGCTGAGAAGATGAGATTGAAGAGAATGAACAGATCCGGTTAAAGTTGAAGTATTATAGAATATGTGCATATGCATCAATTTATTATTTTTATGCATATGCATATGCATATTCATGCTTGATTATATAATGTAATTATTATTATTATTGTAGCTACAAGTACTGTTTATCAGCATCACACAATTGACATGCCATGGAGATATGATAATGAAAGGAGTCAATGTCTGTTGGTGATATTAGCAGGTAAGGGCGGTATTAACCAAAATCCAAGTAGGGGTCTGAATAAGCGAGGTGTAAGGAAGGGCTAACGTGCTGAAAGTGTTCTATTATTGATAAACCGTCACTTTGTCCAGATTTTTGTCACATTTGACACAAATCTCATGTGAATTAAACAGACTCTAGAATGCAGTATGCAGCCTCCACGAAAGCAACACGCATACACCAAGTAAAAATTGTCGAGACTTCGAACAGCTTATGAACACCAAATAGTTGATGTCCAAACTCTGTGAAATGGTGGTTGTTTTACTGCTTCATGTCAGCCCCACACTTTTAGTTGCTACTAGTAGTAATCGTTTTGATTAGCTCATTAGGGTACGTAATTGTGTCTGCATGCTTCGCACCCAAAAAGCTGCAAAATCGTGTACGCAAATAGCAAACGACGCAATAATTCTAATCAGTCTCATTTCCAGTGTTAGCCCTGATAGCGTCATTCGATCAGTTCTAAGGCATAGCACTGGCTAAGTTGGCAAAATTGGCAACACAATAGACAGACACTCTACAGATACTAAGTATAAATTGGACAAAACACCGAACAAGCTCTTATGCAGACATTAAACAGACATTAAACATACGCTGAACAGAAACTCAACAGATACTCAACACACACCCGACAGAGAACTTCGATTCAACTGACACTTTAAAGATCTAGACATTGAACAGACACCTACCTGACAACAATCAGGTGGCGAACTGTCTCTGAACTGACAGGAAACAGAGGCTGTGACGACACTGAGCAATCAAGCAAACACACAACAAACAGAGATCGTACTGACGCTGGACAGACAGCGACCAGAAATTGTGCAGACATTGAGCAGAGACCTAACTGACTTATGAGACATAATTGTCACCTTGTTTTCCACTAATGAAAAATCCAAAACCATTACCCTTCAAGTCGCAATGTACGCCATAATCAGATCTAATACTCGAAAAGAGAGACATTAAGACATTAGGAATACAGACATATTTCCATCAATTATTCGTCACCATTCTCAAAGACTACCACATCTTAAAAGCTTACAATAGAATATGCTTCATCTGGTGTCAGGTGTCTGTTAGAGCCCCGCACATCACGATCTTGAGTCAATGTCGTGTTTTTAACACAAATCTCACCCCAGATTTGGAACCAGAGACAAAATGTCATCCAGCATAGACTTCACGCTTTCTTTTTAACTGCAGACATCAACATGATTACAGTCATCGGATCTCTTAACTACGATTTGGTCACTTACACTGACCGTGTACCTGGAGGTGGAGAAACGTTTCAAGCCGATGCCTTTGAAACTCATATCGGAGGTAAAGGACTTAACGAAGCCATTGCAGTAGCTCGACTTACGGCATCACAAGATGGTGCAAAAGTCCAGCGAGTTCGGATGATTGGACGGGTAGGAGATGATGGGTTCGGGAAGGAATTGATAGACGCCTTGAAAGGAGACGGAGTTGATACGACATTTATTGACTCTGTTCCAAACACCAAGAGTGGTGTAGCGGTGATATTAGTTGAAGCTGAGAGTGGAGAGAATCGTATATTAATAACCAGTGGAGCCAATGGCACATTGCAACCGACAAACTCCGAGTACGAACAGTATTTTCCCCCGGAGATATGCGGAACGGATCATTATGTTATACTTCAAAATGAATATCCAGACACTTTAAAAACCATTGAATGGTTGAAAGTTAATCGACCAGCGGTTAACATTTGTTATAATCCTTCACCATTTAAGAAGGAATGGGTTTCCAGTGTCGTTTTGGCATCGATAGATTTAATTATTGTCAATGAAGGTGAAGCATCGGATATAGCTTCCGTTTTAGGACTACACCATAAAGAAAACTGCGACATTGCGACATTGGCAGAATTTTTACAAAGGGCATTAGCACCAAACGGGATATCTACTGTCATTATAACTTTGGGAAGTAAGGGGTGTGTCTATACCAATAAGGACATATCACCGCCATTGAAAGCAGACTCGGTCAAAGTAAGTCACGTGGTCGACACTACAGGAGCTGGTGATACTTTCTTTGGAGGAGTAGTTCTGCAATTGAGTCAAGCCAAATGTTTACATGAGGCAATAACATTTGCTACTAGAGCCAGTAGTTTGGCTATTCAAAAGCATGGAGCAGCAGAAAGTATTCCGACATTTGACGACATTACTGAAGGACATTTCATTAATTAGATATTAATATTATTATTAGTAGGAGAAACTTTTTATCAAAGGTTCTTGTATCGTTAGAGTGTAAGGAGTGTATATGAAGAAGCAGAGCAGAGCATATGTAGCAGAGCATATGTAGCAGAGCACATGTTTAATGAAGTAGCAAATACAGAGCATATGTGTAATGTAGCAGCATCGCATCGCATCGCATCGCATTGCATTTGCTTACTCCTTCTTGGCTTTGGCTCTCTTTGCCTTCTTCAAGTAGTTTTCAATATAAAACATAATGAACAAAACCAAATAAGAAGATAAAATGGCAACGCCTGAATAAGCAGCAGTCATAGTACCAGCACAATCATCACAGAACTTAGTCATATCACAATATTCAGGGAAATGAACGTACATGATTTTGATACCTGAAGCAAAGTAGACAAAAGCCAAATCAATAACAAATTGAATGATTTGGAACCGTGTAACCCATTGTTTCCACCAGACTCTAATACCTCTTGCCGCCAAAAAGTAGTACCAATACATCACGACATGAACACCCAAGTTCAAAGTGATGGGGACCCAAGAAATAGGAGTTTCGCCAACCAATTGGAAGTAACAAAGCAAAGCGGTGGCTCCATGATGGTAAGTGTGTAAGAAGGTTAATTTTTTCTGTTTAACCACGAGGAAAATAGTGTCGATGAATTCAATAAACTTGGTGATGTAATTACAGTAATACAAAAACACCATTTCTTGAGTCCAGTTCTTCTCGTTACAGATAGCGTAGAATAAGCCATGGTGATAGATGGTTGGAATCAATTGTTCAATCATCAAGACCAAAATAGACAAGGATAAGGCTGTTAAAAAGAAGTTATGGAGTTGGAATAAGCCATTCAATTTCAAAGGTTTAACTTTGAAAGATTTGAACAAGAAATCACCACCAAAGATCACAGCATAGTAGACGAAAATGGCCATACCAACTGGGGGGAAGGTTGAGAATCTTGTTTGGCCTTCGATAAACTCAAATTGACTGGGGATAATCTTACCGTCGGTGATCCAAGCAATTGATTGGTCCATCACGTCCCAGAGGTAAATCCCAAAGGGTCGATCAACAGATGGAATAAATGGCATAGTATAAAGGAGCAGTATAATGCAGCGTCTAACAATCTAGTACAGTCTAAGCGTCTAGTCTAAGCGTCTAGTACAGCGTCTAGTGCAACTTCAAACGTGGACCACATATATATATATTTGTTTTGTTATTATCATCACCACTTTTGTCCTCTTCACGAGATGCCCGAACAGTGCACTACTCAAGTTGACATAATTTTTCTGAACAATACGCTGGTTCGGTCCATCCGGTACAAAGCTCGGCTTCGTCACCAGAAACGTGCATGTTCCAGCCGTAATAGGGGTATTGGTGGGTACGTGGTTGTTGGGTAGTTGTGACTCCTAGTCAGCACAACAAAGTCAACATAACAAGTCGTATTGGTAGTCATCCAGAGTAGTAGTCATCCTCAGTCGTTCTCGTAGTCATAGTTGTAATCATAGTCAGTCATATTCGTATCGTTATGCTGGTGATCATGTGCTGTACCCCGCTACACGCTTTCGTAAACGCGTTCATCTGATTCATCATCTTGTGATATACGGAAGACGCTACAGCATACGTCACACTATGACTACGTCATTACAGTGTCACTGCGGTGTAACATATACACTGTGGCAGAATTGTAGTCTACGTATGACATGCATCAGACACGCCTACTTGTGGCTGTGGCCACTACGGTCAATCTAGTGGTTGTAGTGTGCGGTGGCCAGTACACTGTTTGACAAACATTAATGTCGCACCGTAGATGAGTTGACTAGCCAACACTTCATACTATACAGACATGTCGTCTTCAGGAGATGAATCGGATGCATCATCATCATCATCGTCGTCGTCGTCGTCGTCGTCGTCGTCGTCGTCGTCGTCCGACTTGACGCAAGCAAAACCTGTGTTCATTAGAAAGTCGAAACAAAACCATGTCACATCAACACCAACCGGTAGAGCAGCACTTCTAGCACGTCTAGACCACCAGTCGCAGCAATTGGAAGCTCCAGAACACACACCAACTTCGTTTGACGGCGTAGACGACACAGACGACGTTGATCCGGAAACAGAATTTGACCAATGGCAAGCACGAGAGTTGGCACGTATGCAAAGAGATACCAAAGTGCTACGGGAACAAGAAGCTGACCAAATGGAGCAACTCAAAAGAAGCATATGATATACATCCATATATCTATCCATACATACGTAGCAGCATACATAAACATAAACAGAACAGCCTGTAAACTGTATAGCATGGTCTGTAATCTCTTAGTGTGATGGCCATAGTGACGGTAGTGTTAAGTTCTGTTAGTGCGAACTTCACCTCAGCTGGACCCAGCTGTACAGTGGTACTTACGTACTACGGCTATACTACAGCTACATGGCACACCGTGACATGATCATAGACGGCGATCTTTCATCAGCTCTTGCAGCGTACTTGCCTGTCCCATACAATGACAGACCGTTTGTTACCTTAACGTATGCGCAACTGTTGGACTCACGAATCGCTGCACAACCAGGAACAAGAACTGTCATCAGCCATCAACAAACTAAGGCCATGACCCACTACATTAGACATCACCATGATGCCATACTTGTGGGGATTGGAACTGTTTTGGCTGACGATCCCAAGTTGAATTGTCGATACTATCTGGCCACTTCCTCCTCGTCCTCCATCAGACCGGTTGTTCTAGACCCTCATGCCAAATGGAGATACTCTCAGTCGCAGTTGCGGAGCTTGGTGGATGCGCAACAGGGTCTAGCACCGTTGATCTTAGTCGATGCTGACACCGAACCTGACACGTCAGAATCACATCTACTACAAGCCACTGGGGGGCACTATATAAAGATCCCTGTGATCGGCCAGCCACTCCAAACAGTGTGGAACACCATCTATAAGCAGTTATGGGATCATCACCATATCCGGTCAATTATGGTTGAAGGAGGAGCCACGGTCATCAACGACCTACTTACGTTGGGGAACTACGATTCACTAATCGTTACCATTGGACCTGTTTTCTTAGGAGATAAGGGGGTGGTTGTATCTCCACAACGAGCCATAGCAGATCTCCAAGCTGTCCAATGGTGGACAGGCATTCAAGACTCAGTACTAATGGCAAGACAGAGCAGCACCACCCTGAACAAGTACAGACTGATCAACTACTAGCAGTTATCTTTTACTATATTACATCAACTGTTTATAAACAAATTCTATAAGAAGCGTACCTTCCAGAAGTTTCTGATCTTCTAATGATCTTGACCACTTCCCCTCTTTTTAAACCTAAATATCTTGCCACCGGATCTTCTCTTTGAATTCTGGGTAATTGCGACTCCTTCAATCTATATCTTGCCAACAACTCCTTCTTCTCCTCCGTTGATAACCGAATATGTTTGGGCACTAACTCATGATGAGTGATGTTGACAATCAAGTCCCCCTCTTGGAACGTCTCAATGGATGCGGGAGACACAGTGGGGATCAACTTATTGGCACTGGGGGTAATGCTATTCTGGTATATGAAAATACCCGTCAGAAAGTTCTTCTCACTAATATGAATACAAAAGTTTCTCATGGTCTTGATACCAACAGACGCTTCATCACAAAACTCAACCCATAAAGATCCCAATTCAGGGAACTTCTCTAACGATTCAGGCATGGGGTTGGCTTGGAAACACATCAATTTTCTTTGAGGTTGGTTCATACTGTCACAAATCTTGGACCGGAACTCTTCCAATGACATGTTGATTTCTTCTTGCGTGATGTAATATCCTCGGTCTCTGACCATCTCTTTGACCGTCTTGAAGGTTCTCCATAACCGACTTACCTTTCTGTCTGATTCATCCATGTTGTATATTGCTGTGTTAAGGAATGAAGGGCAACCTCATCAACAACAATTTTTGGTTGATGATGATGAAAAATATTGTCGATGAGTTGGTGATGTTTGTGTGCAGGAAAAGTTGATACTCCTTTTCGCATGAAAATTGACTATAAATTCTATACAAGTGACGGCTTCTTATTAGTCAAATTTTCGACGATATCTAAGCTCAAGATCAGTACCTGACTTCCATATTATGGTCTTGATGGTTTGTAGTGTCATGGTAGGTGGTAATTCCTGTCCTTTACATTCCAATGCCAACCATTCATAAGCCAATTTCTTATCTCTCATTTCACTGGTTTTGGATTCAAACTTTTCACAAACATATCCTAAAATTTTCAGAACTCGAAGCATGCTATGTGAAGTAAGTTTGAGGGACCCATCAATTTGAGGAAGTCGTTTGATTTTCTTCTGTGATTTGCCCTGGATGGTTTTGTTGGGTGCAAGTTGTAAATAATTACATTCAAGTAATTGAAACGATATCCGGGTAACCTCTATAGGAGGATACTTATCATAAAGCAAAGGTTGGACTAGCCAAGAGGGTAAATTGTGTCTCAAGCTTCGGATTATTTCATGGGTTATGTTATGTAATTCATTCAATGTATAACTGCATACTTCACGGAAATTACCCAATGTTGGATCATCTTCAAAAACTGTAAGCACCAAATTCGATGGGAGATATTTAGATGGAATTACGGGACAGTAATTATTGTTACCCTCGGAGCCTTTTTCTTGCTTTGAAGCTATGAACATTGGATCATTGGAATAAAGCATCAAGAGAGTATCAAGTGCCTTGTTGTTGGATTTCAGTTTCTCCCAATACTTTTGTTTATGTTCAAGAATGCTATTATGAATATTGACTTCATTGGAGTTCGTCCCACTAACATTAGCTGTAATGATTTCATTTAGAAACGTAACGTCTGATCCGCTTAGTGGTATGTCACAAACACTCGATTTGGCCGACACCACATCTTGATGGGAAGAACTTTGTCCCTTGGATTTGCTGAAAGTAAGCTTCTTCCGTAACGATGATGATTCCCCTTCTATTTCCTTGCTATTCAACTTGCTAAGAGAATCAGAGGATCCTTTAACTGTTTTCCTTCTCAAGAGTAACTCTTCTCGAAGCCTGATATCGAAATCCAACTCTGCCGCCAAGTATTCGTGGAAAAAGGAATTGAGTATGATCTTAATGATAGCAAATCGATCGTCTGCATCAACTTTAGCCATATCACTTCCAACAGACAACATCGGATAATCTTTGATCATCTCGTCATAGTAAATTTCCACAAGATTCTTTAGACATGATTCACGTAGAATCACCATTAGTTTCCCTGCTTTGATTTCAACGTCACACCAGTTTCTTAAGGTATCTTGGGTTTGTAATTGGTGATAAATTTTATCCATTTGCTTTGTTCTTTCCTCAATAAAGTCTTTAGTAATTGTTTCCTCGTGCTTACGTTTACTGTCATTGGACCACGTCTTCAACTCCTTACACATCAAAATGTCCCACAAAATGATTACTCCGTCCATCAGCATGGTAAGAATGTGCCTTTTATTGTTGAGCATTCTTTTCGCTATCATTGGCTTATTGATTATGGGGAATTGGTTCATGGCACGAATGTTGAAGGGTATAAGTGAGACCTGGTCCGGTGGCAACGGGTTTAATAGGATTTCCACCGGTGTTCTATCAATCGTTGCCGTGCTATCACTTGTTTGAATTTGCTGTTGCTGCTGCTGCTGAATATTCTGACCCTCATTCTCTTCCAAACATTCCTTATAAGCATTGACAAATTCCCATGAGGGTCCACCGGTGTCGATGTTATAGAACATGGAGGTATACTTGATGTCGGTATCAACAACAGGCACTGGGAATGGTGGGCCAGTCGTAGTACCAGCATTAGTATTGTTGTTGTTGGTAACTCCAGACAATGACAGTTGGATGTCTAAAGTATTGGTATCCATAGATAAATGACTCACAATGTCGTAGAAATCAGATTGTTGGTCTGCAATAGAAGCCTCGGCTTCGTCAACATCTAGTAGTCCGTCCATGGTGAAAAGGTCCATGGTTGTTCTCAAGTATTGGTACTTGGAAATCTCATTAACATCTGGGACTCTGTATCGATCCAAAGTGGTGTAGTTTGAACTGAAGATAGTTGGCTCTTCCGATGAACCATTTGATGATCTAACATTTGATTCCACACATAAAGAGATAATAGGAGAATTGGACTTAGCAACTAAAGTAGCCACTCCTAATTTCTGGTCTAACGTCCGATTGAAAAGTGCATCTTCTTCATAATCATCAATATCAAAATCGGAGAAATGACTCATGTCGGTCTTGATAATGTTGCCTGCTCTATCACCAGAATAAAACACTCGGAAGTCATCGTGACTGGCTGCTTGGTTCAATAGACCCGGAGAAGAATCTACTCCATTGGTCAAACACCAAACAGGATCATTGTGCATTTCAAAGTTCTTATAGACCTTCCAGTTTCTAAGATCCCAAAGCTTAATGGAAGTATCTGATGAACCAGACAACACAAACCGGTCATTCATAAGCAAGCATCTAATTTGATCCTGATGACCTATTAATTTCCCCATAAATTTCCCCCCTTTGACTCTTTTGTCGTACAAGTTGATGATGTTACTAGAGCCTCCCGTAGTGATGATGTTGGTGTCGTTATTGGCCAAAGCATAGATTGAATTGGGCACTCCAGAGGTCTCTTCCTCGGAAATAAGGCTGTTTATAGGTTTTAAAGCGTTCAAGTCCCACACTACGGCCTTCCCATCCAATCCACCACTCACTATGGAGTTTTCAAACTTGAACACCGAAAGCTTCTTGATGTAGTCTGTGTGGATACTGGGGAACCGATGCACTAGCCCAGCACCTTCTTCTACATTGGCAGAGTGCAAGTTGACCATCTTGATAGAAAGATCAGAGGAACACGTCACCAAATCTCTATCGTTGTTGATGAGTTTCAAGTCATTGATCCAATCAAAATGTAAATCAAAGCTTTGGTTTATGGTGTACCCGGAGTACTTGGTATCTTCGTAGCACAAAGGGTTGGAACTGATGCTTGTTTCTAGTTTGAGTATGCTTTCGCTCATATCGTTCTGCGTGGCTGCTTGGGGGCCGTTGCCTCCACTGTTGCCCCCACCGTTGGAAAGTGACGATTGACTGGTCTCAAAATGTTGTTCGTTGAATACAAATGGGTTGGGGGAGTTAATGGCCGTGTCTATTCGTTCGGTTGGCTGCCATATTTTAACTGTGCCGTCTCTTCCTCCACTAAACAACTGGCCGGAATATGACGAGTATTGCATTGCATTGATTGGAAGGACATGATTGGTCAGAGGATCAGAGTCCCCTAAAAAGTATGCCATACCTCTTTTGGACATGATGCGTATGTTGTTATATAAGTGATATGTCGTTCGTCTAAGAGTATGGAAACATTTATGTCGCAAAATAGTTATATGTGTATGGTGTTCGGGATGCCGTTTGAAAGTGTCTTTATTTTTGGGGGGTAGGTTGGATGTAATCATAGCCCCTATTGTGTGTGGGGGTCGACGTTTATTCGATAAGCATGCGACATTTGTTGATAGTACAGAAAAAATGTCGCACCTATACAAATACTAAACAAAAATAACAGAGTATATACTCACAGTGAGAGCTGTTTCCAATAAGGTACACAGGGATTATGTCGTCGGCAACCACAACGACATCACAGCTCAAGGCGACTATATATTTAGCAGTAGCTAAAATAGTTGAAGAATGTTCGAAGCGAGAAGGCGTACAAACATCTCCAACCTTTGTGGCGTCCTTAGTTGATTTGGTGTTCAATCAATTGATCAACTTGGGAGAGGATCTAGAGCTATTTGCACAGCATGCTGGACGACTGAAGGTGATTCCAGCGGATTTGTATATGGTTACGAGGAAGAATGAAGTTCTTACAAATGTTTTGAAAGAATTCGAACAGTCGTTAAGTAAATAAGACGCGTTAGACAAGTCACACAAGCTACACTATCGATACGTAAGCCATATGAGTATAGCATAGTATACACTAAATCATAGTGCACTGCATTATGGTGCACTACACTATACTGCCGACACTGCTGATATTGCTTCACTACTGTTCTATACTCCTATAACTACACCACTCACACATTTACACTATCACGCTACTATACCATCACGCTACATTATCCTTACTGCACTACATTACTACTATTACTACTACTACTATTACTACTACTACTATTACTACTACTGTGTAGTATACACAATGTCGCTCCCCTTAATGGCTGGCGTATTGCCTGGGTGACAACGCGCTCATTACATTTCCTAATTGGGTTTAATTAAATTCGCGTTTTGTGATGGATGGACGTGGTACGAATTTTCATCTAACACTAGATCTAAATTATACATCTCTTCTTCTTCTTCTTCTTCTTCTTGTACATCATCATCATCATGACTAAATCTTCCATGGTTCAGTTGCCCTTGACACCTCCTACAACTCCTACTGCAAAGAGAGTCATAGATATAAGCAATAGTACCTCACTCGGATCACCATTAAAGAAGAAGAGACTATTTAACACTCAGAAATCCTCAAGTGAATCATCTACGTTCCTTCGGGCCAAGTCATTATTTCAAAGAGGAAGTCAAATATCACATAGCAGTGGAGAGTCTCATCTAGTATCCAGAGAGAAGGAAGCATCTATACTTAATGATTTCCTAATTGAGAATTACTCCAAAAAATGTTCCAATAGTCTTTATATCTCAGGTCCTCCAGGTACTGGGAAAACAGCACAAGTTAGTTTATCATTGGATCACTTTCTGAAATCAATTGGAAGTCCCAGTAAATCAGACCCAAGCATAGTCCACTCACATGATAAAAGTCAATGGGTGAAAATAATCACCATGAATTGCATGACCATTTCAAATCCAGAAAACATTTTCCATGAGATCTATAACCAATTGGATACTCATTCCATCACTGGTAATCGAAAGAAATCAGCTGATGATCTCTTCATGTTGCTCCAAAACAAAAGTATCAAATTCAATACCATTGTCCTCTTTCTTGATGAAATGGACTATCTTATCACCCGAGATCAACAAGTTCTTTTCAAACTTTTCCAATTTGCGTCTACACAACTTTTAACATCCAAATTAATACTTGTTGGGATATCGAACTCATTAGATTTCACAGATAAGTTTCTTCCTCGGTTGAAACGTAACCGATTATGTCCTCAATCAATGCAATTTCTTCCTTATAATGCATCCCAAATCCGTCAGATAATCATGGAAAGATTATCTACTTTGACAGAGGATAAAGAGAATGAACAAGGACCCAGGCATATCATTCACCCCACAGCAGTTCAAATGTGTTGTGTCAAGGCTGCAGCCGTAGCTGGAGATTTAAGAAAGGCATTTGATATTTGTTACAAAAGCATTGAACTCGTTGAAGAAGAATGTGCCATGGGAAAGTCGCAGGCGACTGTCTTGATATCTCATGTTGCTCGAGTTTGTAATGCGACATTTGGTGATAATTTAGGTCAACGATTGAACAAATTGAATCTACTTCAAAAGGCCATATTATGTTGTCTTGTCAATCTTGAAAAAAAAAGATCGTTGTCGTCAGCAGAAAACAAAGTTAACCAACTTTATGAACATTATCTTAAACATTGTGTTCCTAAAGTTGAACAGTTACTTTCTACAGTGAAAAAAGGAGAGTTTCTTGAGTTAGTGTCTGCTCTTGAGGCTTCTGGTCTTGTGAGTTTAACTGCTGGTAAACTTGGTGGCAGAGGAGGGAATTCCATTGTCCCAGTCGTGGATACTGCTAATGCGGTTATCAAATCTCGAGTACCATCAGACATGTTGGCTATGGTAGTAAAGGAAATTGGAGTATTAAAGAAATTATTATACAATTAATAGATATAGATACGTTTTACACTTCACATTAACATGTAATATTAGACCTATAGCATTAGACCTAATACCATTGTAGCATTATACATACTTTATATTACCTTCGTCACTTGACTTCTATCAACTATTTTCAGTTATACTGTTACTCTACTTTACTATGATGGCAGCACAATACGGCAGTAAGGCACTATAGACCCTCTGCTGCTAGCATACTGAACGGGTTAGCCAGGACTGTACCCGTTAGCCAGGAGCCCACATTATTTGGACATGAACGACCTTCTAGAGTCGTGTCTCTACCGATAGAAAAATTCAAAGGGAAATTTTCAAACTATAAACTAAAAAGGATACAAACTCTACACTGTCATTCTTAAACAATAACAGGCCTAGACTCGTCGATAGAGCTTAACTAACTAACTCGTTAGCATATATATTGAAGACAAAGTGTCTTTGATATGACATAAAGAAAAGAAACGACTGCATACCCGTAAAACGCTAACCTGACCAAACGACACAACAGAGCAGAACTTAATCCAATCCGAACAGAACACAGACCACTGTTTCTTCCATATAATGTCATCCAATGGTTCAAGGGGTAATTATAACCCTAATGGACGATATGGTGGCGATAGATATGAATATACTGATTATGGCAAAGTGCGCAAGAAGAACTATTATTCCAGTTCTTCAAGACGAGATTTCAGAGCCCAGTTAAGTGGTGCAAATAAAATAGCTTTATCTGGTCCGATACGAGATAACGACAGCACTGGTAATAATAATAATAATAATAATAATAATAATAATAATAATAATAATAATGGTTCATATGCTTCCAACGGTATTAGTCGAAGTAACTCCTCAGGGAATATACCAACGTTATCTGCTGGACAACACCAACAACTGCAACTACAACAAGCTCCATCTTCCTCAGCATCAACTTCATCTTATTCAACTGCTTCCTATGGAAGTTCAGGTAATAACAATATCAATAATAGCACCAATAATAACAATTCCAACTCGTATTACGGTGGTTATGGTGGTTATAATAGCATTAATAAGCTGAAACAAAATGAACCAGGTGATTATGGTCCTAACAATAACTTTTACGGTGGAAGAGGGTCAGGCTCCAGTACCCACTCAAATGAAACATGGGGAAATCGTGGGAAAGCATCGGCTTCAAGAGGAAGCTCATTAACGTCAACTGATTATAGAAAAGAAAGATATGAATATTCAGACCCACTACCGAATGGTACATCCAAATGGAAATCTTCATATGGCAGTCGAAGTTCACTATCTGGATCACTAGGTGGAAGATCCTATAGTAAATGGGGTGCTTATTCATCCTTTGGTGGCTCTAAAGGTACTGGTTCTTCTGCATTAGTGAACAGTACTGGAGGAAGTAAAAGGAATATTAATCTGACTCCTGGTGGTGGTGGAGGAGGTAGAGGTTCTTATACCAATCTAAACTCAAAGTTTTCAGTTGATAGATATTCTACTGCTAGAAGCAAAGATTATGTCAAGAAGAAGAGTCCTAGAGAAAGCTCGAAAGATTACCACATCGATGAAAGGAAGGAAGATAATCGCAGTAATAACAACAATAATAATAATAATAATGCTGGTGGCGTGAATGATAACTTGCGTGATGACAACGACAACGATAACGAGTTGGATGCTGAGACTGAGGCTAATCTGATTAAATTATCCCAAGATGGGGATATGATGCGACATTACGATGACAAAGATGTTGATATGGATGACTTAGAAGGAATAGAAGGAGATATCATGGATGAAGATGAAGAAGACTTGGAAGAAGACGATGATGATAATGATAATGAAGGACATACCTCAATTGTTGTTGAAGAGCTGAAACAATATGATGAAGTTTTACAGAAGAAGAAGGAATTGGTGATAAATTCAATGGACTCTACTTCTACAGAGAATGATGATGAAGTATTGTATTACCCTGAAGGTTGTAATTATCCCTTGAACAAGCTTGAATCCAGTTATGTTGAGCTTGAAAAGGAATATAAAGCTGCTAATGAATCTTTAAAGTATTCACTTGTCAAGCCTGTTGAAAGTCTTTCAGATTATCCGTTTTACAAAAAGAATCTTAAAGCATATGATGTTCATAATATTTCTTTGGCCGGTGCTATGAAAGCCAAACTGCTTTTGATTCGTAAGAAGAGACTTTCTCTTTGGAAAGATTATGAGAAGACTTTTGAAGATTATACTATTTCATCTGAGAAAATGGATCAACAGTTACGAGTGATTCATCCTTCCGATGATGAAATGAGAAGAGAAATAGATTCAAGTGATAACAAGAAGGTTGCACCTGAATTCGATGATTCTTATTATGCCAAACCACCACCTACTACTTCACGTCGTAGTAGAAGACATGGAGATTTGGTTACTACTGAAGCTGAGTTTGAAGAGGTGTTGAAGTCTTTGGAAAGACAAAGCGATGAAGATCCATTGCTAAGAGCTCAAAAGGTTGCAGCAGAAATTCCCGATATGATTTTAGATCCAATTGAAAGAAACTGCTTTATATATATGGATTCCAATAATGCTGTTCAAGATGTTGAAGCTTGGGCAAATAGAATCACCTATGATTTTGATACCAATTTCCTGGAGAAAGAACATACATTATTCACTGAAGGTTTCTGTCATCATCCAAAAAGATATGGAGCCATCTCCCGGTTTATGGGTGGCCTAAGAACACCTGAAGATTGTGTTCATTATTACTATAAGACCAAGAAGAACGTCAACTATAAGCAAATCCTTATTCAACACAAGAAGAAGGCTAGCAAACGATCTGTTAAACGTGGAGGTAAGGGAAGATCCAGAAACTCATCTCAAGTTCATGCAAGCGCACCACCACCACAACCATCCGTGGAGAAGGAGAAGGAGGCAGAGGATGAAGAAGTGCGTAATAACAGTGTTGTTACGCCTGTTGTTACTCGAGAGCACAGCAGTACAAATGTACCTGATACTATCACCTCCAATTCAACCATAAGTGAACCTCAAAGTGAGACTAGTCCTAAAGGTGACGAGGTTGTCACCTCAGAAACCCTAAAAAGCCATACCGAAGAAGGTCAAGACAAAAATAAGTTGGACCGTGATGAATTCCCTGATAAACTAGTTAATAGGAAGAGAATCCGCAAAGAAGACAATACAGAAACAACAACAGGAACGAAGGTGTTCAAGAAAGATCCTATTGCTGAAGATAAAAACACAACAATATCCAATAATGACGACTCTTCATCAAAGAGAAGTATCTCCAGTTATTGGAGTATCAATGAAGTTACACAGTTCCCTTCATTACTCGAAGCACACGGTACTAAATGGGTCATTATAGCGGATATTTTGGGAACCAAAACCCCTACTATGGTTAAGAATTATTACCAAAGAAATGCCGATAAAAACGGATGGTCAGAATCGTCAATACAATCCCCTAACACCACCACCACAGAATTATATGATAAATACCCACCACCTCCTCCAGTCACTACTACTGAATTAGTTCCTCAATTACCAACTCCAATCGATGTGGCAGGGCTACCCAAACCTCCACCATTAACAACAACGTCATTTGTTTCACCTTCACCTTTGCCGCATTCTTCTTCATCCTTTCCAATTGCTGCCCCCACTTCATACCCTCCAATGTCTTCTGCTGCTGCTATTATTGCACCGACAACCGACATCAACAATGGCTCTTATCCTATTGTTCCAGTCACTCCACAAGTGCCAACTCGTTCAACTATCATGAGTCTCTTGAATGGGCCCAGCCCAGTTAAACCTGATTCCGTTCCCCCTCAGAACACAAGCCACAAAAGCAATGTTCGAAACCTCCTCAACTAAGTGCTGTGTATAGTTGTATTTATTTGTACTATAGAACCATCATATTATTGTTAGTAGTAGTAGTAGTAGTAGATTCAAAATAGTCGTGTTTGGCACAATATTTGATAAGTGAAAAAAATTTTCAGATTGAATCTTGACTTTAACTTAATCACCCGTTAAAGTCTTCATCTTTCTTAACCCCATAATAATGTCTATTCGGGTGTTTCAAAGGACATTTGGTGTCAGAGGCTCTGTCCGGAGTTTCTCATCTACTTTTTGTTGTTTGCAAACTTTAACTCAAAATGGTGAAGCAATGGTTGGTAGACCTCAAATCCCCAGTCATTTGAAGAACAATAATAATACCAGACGTATTCTGCTTCCAATACAACCGCAGTTGCCTTATTTGCAACTTAGTAATGCCCAGATGGAAAGAACAAGAGTCGTACCCACATTATCGACGTTTTATGGAGGGAATCCCAGACATGATGATACGATCGACACTTTGCAAGCATTGATCAGAAAATACATCAATTTGCCCACTAGAATCATTGATGAAAGTGAGTACAAGACCAGCAGATTCATATCCTTTGAAGATTACTCCAAATTGATGGAATCAGGAACAAGGTTGAAGATTGCTCATTATAAAGAATTTGTCCTGTTATTGAACAGATTAAGAAGCATAGACACTCAACTTTTACCTCGTGATGTCAGTGAAACATTGCAAAAGTATACCGTTCGTACTGGTGAAGCATCAACCACAGCTAATAGTATGAAAACTTTGGATAAATGGGGTAGAGCTAAGGCTGAAGCTAAAAGAAAGAGATCACGTGCTGGTGTGCATATAGTGAAAGGTGACGGTCACGTGATCGTCAATGGTTTACAATTTACCCAATATTTCACTAGAGAAAGTGATCGTCGAAAGATAGCTTACCCATTCCAAGTGATTGGACAAGAAGCTCAATATAATGTGTTTGCTAGAACTAATGGTGGTGGTGTCAGTGGCCAAGTTGAAGCCATTATGTATGCGATTTCCAAGGCTTTGGTTGTTTTCAATCCATTATTAAAACCAAGATTACATAAAGCAGGATTGTTAACCAGTGACACTAGAAAGGTTGAAAGAAAGAAGCCTGGTAAGGTTAAGGCTAGAAAATCACCAACTTGGGTTAAACGTTAGTTGGAATACTCTCAACTTCTTGTATATATACAATCAATTGCACATAATAATTAGACTTCTCATTGGTTAAATTCTTGAAAATACCTTAAAACAGATTGGATTTCACCTTTTTCATAATGAACCACTTTACCTTGGAATGAGTTACCCTTTCCTCCACCTTTCAAGTTCTTTAATGTTGAATCCAATTGCTTTTTGATTTCTTCAACCAATGGACCTTCCATTTTTATCATTCCTCCTGTTCCAGTGTCTCCATTGATGTAGACAACAGTTTGTTTCTGTCCAATAGAAATTTCACTCGAAGAAGGCTCACACTTCTTAATTAAAGTAGCTAATTCCTTTTGGCAAACTGTAAGATATTCAGGTGAAGCATCTTTTGAATACACAAATGCAAAGGACTTTCCATCTTTGAACAGTTTCAATATTCTTCCAGCTTCACCTCCAGCAATCTGCTTTAAAAGTGCAGATTCTCTAGACATTGCTTTCTTATAATTAACGTTCAATAAATCAATCTTTTCATTGATTTCTCCTAATTGACACAGTAAAGAACTTCCAGCTGCTTTTAAAATTGAATGCAGTTGTTGCAAATACTTGTAAACCCTTGAACCACAAATGAAATGAAGTCTAGAATTACCTGCCCTAACATTGACTTGATGTAATAACGAAATGGCTTGGATTTGTCCAGTATTTTGTAAATGTGTACCGCAACAAGTGTTGGAATCTAAATCACCAATCTTAATAACTCTAATGACTCCCTTTTCCTTATCATAATCAGTAGGAATACTTGAAGTATCAAAATCTGAATCATTTGCTTCATCATTAGACACAACTTTAATGGGATGTTGCTGGAGTATAGCATTGTTGACCTTTTCACTCACTTCTTCTACAATTGAGTCTTCAAGTCTTTTCGGAAGTTCAACATAACTGATCATATCTCCCATGGCCCAACTCAAAGTAGGAATTTCATAGCCATCTAAAATCGCTGATAATAAATGCTGGCCGGTGTGCTGCTGCATAAGATCAATACGTCTATCCCAATCAACATTCAAAGTAACAGAGGTTCCTGGTTCAATTGATTCCAGTGTTAAATGTAAGGCTTTTAGTTTATCACGAACAACTTTATGGACCTGAATGGTCTTATCTCCGTTCACACTGATTATCCCTGTATCGTATGGTTGACCACCACCTTCAGGGAAAAGAACTGTGTCTTCAAGCTCAATAGCATAAAACCTGGGGGCCTTCTTTTTAGCAGAAGGATCGATGTATTCTTGTGAAGACACAACATTAGTGTTCAAGGTTCTTAAAAATGAGTTCTTCTGACACGCAAGTGCACCAACAATAGTAGAAGTAGCAACAGTCATGATTTGAGATTGTTTAGTTGTTTAAAGAATAAGAGATAGTTGTCTCTGACAAATTGATAAGGAATCAAGACGATTCAAGAATTTGGTCACGTGCTTTATATTTCCAAATCCAAAATAAAACACCAAATAAACTTTGAAACTTGCTAGCTTGAAGTAACTAAGTAATAAGACACGTTGAAGCTAATTGTATTCTTTCTTTTAATAGTTTTGCGGCTAGTGGAGTACGTTCAATTGGATGTTGTTTTCTTTCACTGTGTACTGCTTTCAATATCTTTGATATAAATCCACAATTAAAAGAAGCTGAACCAACTTATACTTGGTAGACTTCAGTAGCTATGCTTAAATATGAATTGACTTCAAAACTTCGAGATTTAATAAAAGAACTGGGTCTCAACCCTGACCAAATAGATAATGTGTTGTCCAAAGAATACATAACTCAAGAGAACTTGGTGCGATTTTATAGGGCAAGGCGACCTACCAAATCTCTATTGCAATTGATTTCCCTAACAAAGTTGGTGGTAGATAAGAATGAGCCTGAAAAACAACCCAAGTCGAAAGAGTTTTTGAAATCAATAGAACTCCTTCGTTTAAAAGCGAAGGAAGCTGAATATCAAGCATTGGTAAATCCTGCTCCACAATTTAAAACGTTATATGAGACAAACTCCAAAGATAAATCAACTGCGGCACAAGCTGTAAAGGAAACAAAGAGTCATGTCACTACAATATTTAACGTATTAGTCAGTGTGGCCAGTGTGGTATATGCTATTTGGTATTGGACGGACAGTTCTTGGAAGTTAAGCAATGCTTATAGAGTTTTGCTTTGTTTGTTTTTTGGGATGTTGGTATTAGTAGCTGAGGTGGTTGTATATTTGGGCTACTTGAATAAAATTGAGGAAGCTCGTATCAAGGAAAGAAGTAAAAAGGAAATCAAGAAGGTAATTAAAACATTATAACTAAATATTATTTAATTATTTGATGTTTTCTCCCTGACCAACTACAACATATGGTGGATGTGGTGGTAGTTCATTCAACATAATTGATTTACTAGTGGATTTCTTTATCTTTGGTACCGATTCAGCTTCTAATTGGATTGTTTTATAATAACTCCATTTGAATAATACAAAGATGAATTGTAAAAACTTAAATTGTGGCCATAATATATCAATAAATTCAATAGTACATGACTTATTAGCTTGCCAAAGCATAAAATCACTTAATCTATTGTGGCCACTGGTTCTAATAAGAATATCCAAGGGAGGTGAATCACGTCCCATATACATAAAATCTGTTAAAGATTGTAATGAAATCGATTGAGAATCCAAATCTCCACTTAGAATTGATTCAATATTACATTTAATTGAATGGGTTATATCATCTCTGGATGTATATGGGAAACATACATTCAATATATTACCAGTTTGAGATTTTGCAGTACTTTCTTCGATTTCTTCCAAATCCTTTAATATATCTTCTGGAATCATTGATTTGTTACCTATAATTCGTACTGAACAACTCATAAACTGTTTATCGAGCTTATTTGCATTGTATTGGGCTAATAATTTCAAACGATCTCTTAATAACCCAAGTAAAGTATCTACTTCTGCTTGAGTTCTGTTGAAGTTTTCAATTGAGAAGGCATAGATTGTACAATGAGTAATACCTACTCTAAATGCAGTTTCAAGAACCTATAAATATGGTTAGTTAGTATATAGGTTCAGTTACAGATAAAAAATGTAATCTCATACCGAAACTAAGGATTCTGCACCAGCAGAATGTCCCTTTGCCAAAGCTAGACCTTTGTTTTTAGCATATCTACGATTTCCATCCATTATAAAAGCAACATGTTTAGGAACGTGACCTGTTTTCAATACTTCAAGTATCAAATCTTGAAGTAGTCCAGCAATATATGTACCTATAGTGGTTGAACGGAACGTACGCCATGACCAAACCGGAATGGAAATTGTCAAGAATTGCCAGAGAGTTTTAAGAAGCAGCATGTTTATATAAAAAGGAATAATAAGAAAAGAATATATAGTACATTACAATTTTTAGGTGGGGGGAAGTGGTCCCTTTTATAGTTTTAGATTTTTAAGGGGCGAAATTTTGCAGCCATAGTAAAAAATATGATTAGTATAAATAGTATAAATATGATGTGTATAAATAGGGAGCCCAATTCCCTTACGTTTCATTATTGATTATATTTTTTGTTCCATTACTGCTTGCATTTGCTTTCTCTACCTGATTTAGGCTCTTAATATGTTGAGGTGGTGGTGGTTAGTATTGGAGTAGTTATAGGGTTGGTGTTCGGGTGTTTTACAAAATTACATATGATTTACTAGTATTCCCCAAAATTACATATTTAATTGGGTTAAGGTGTCTTGGTATATATATCAATAGGTTTCGGGTATCTTAATAGTTTTTAAAGCTTATGAATCATACATTTGATACAAATATGAAGAATAGCAAACTAAAGTGGGATATTCGATTCTATAAGTTAGTGAACCAAGACAACTCAAGATGTGTTACAAGGACTCATTACGACTTATTAGGAAAATGAATCAACTTGTGCCCTTACAACTCCTTACAGATCATTATGGCACTTCATTATGACTCTTTACTGATATTTAAGCGGGATTATTCCAACTCAACAGGTAAGATTGTGATCTTGTGCTAGTGTGCATATAACCACTATTTTTGTTTACCTTAGGGATCACCAAATTAGTATACAAAAGAATCTACAAGATGGCGCAAAGCTTCTTATAAACTAGGAGTTAAGAATGAGCGGGGGAAACAAAAACAGAATGTCGTTGCCATCAAGCAATTCCCATTTTGAAAGTGGGGGAGATCCTGTTGAGTCCAGAAAGAGACAAAGCAAACGAGATGATGCTATCCGTAGACGGATAGAAAATGATTTAAGTAAGAAAAAGAGATCTGGAGTAAAATCCACCAGAAGACGTAAGGGAGCTCCAGGTTCAGTTCTTCTGTTGAGACCTTCAGAACCGGTGATATGTAAGAATTCATCTACAGTGTATGAAGTGTCACAAATGATGATTGCTAGGAGAGAGAATTGTGTACTTGTTGTTGATGAGAATGGTGAACTATTAGGAATCTTTACTGCTAAAGATTTAGCCTTTAGAGTTGTTGGAGCAGGTTTAAATGCTAACACTTTAACTATTGACCAAATAATGACTCCTAATCCACTCTGTGCCAATTCCAATGCTCCAGCTTCTGAAGCTTTAACATTAATGGTTCAAAGAGGTTTTAGACATTTACCAGTTCTTGATGATGATAATCAAATTGTTGGAATTCTTGATATCACGAAATGCTATTCCCAACAAATGGAAAAACTTGAACGAGTTCATGCTTCTTCTAAGAAATTATATGAAGCTTTAGATACCGTTCATAATGAAATCGGGATGGCTCAGCAACCATATCATGTTTTCCAATATTTTGAAAGCTTAAAGTCTAAAATGAATGGACCAACGTTAGAATCAGTTTTGGACACGGCAACTGCGCCTGTTTACGTTAGTGTTAAGGCTAATGTTTATGATGCAACTATTCTTATGAGAGAAAACAATTCAACTGCAGTTTTGGTTCAAGATCAAGTGACGTCTTCAGTTAGTGGGATTTTCACTTCTAAGGACGTAGTATTAAGAGTTATTGCTGCTGGCTTAGATCCCAAGAAATGCTCTGTTGTAAGAGTGATGACTCCCAAGCCAGATGTGGCCAATATTACTTTAAGTCTTCAACAAGCTTTAAGACAAATGTTTGATGGTCATTATCTTAATTTGCCTGTTGTAAATGAAGATAGTGAAATCGTAGGTGTTGTTGATGTGTTAAAGTTGACATATGCTACTTTGAATCAAATCAAACAAATTGAAGAATCAGATCAAAGTGCTGAAAATACTTCAAATTCACCATCTCAACAACAATCAACTACGAATGAACATGGTCCCGCATGGAATAAGTTCTGGACATCTTTAGATAATGATGGAGATTCTGAATCCGCTCACTCAGATTCAGCCATTGGAAGTGCTCCTGAAGTATCTGCCTCTGAATTTCATGCATTTAATGTTGAAATTGGACCATCGGATTCTGTATCTCACGTTGAAACCAATCAAGGCAACACCAGCTTGAATAATACTAATAATTCATTCAAGAACGAGCCTTCATTTATTTTTAAGTTCAGATCTCCAGCATTGGGAAGTCGAGTTCATCGTATAAGCATCAGACCTTCCGAAGGTTTAAGCAGATTACATGAACTTATTGATCATAAGTTACTGAGTAAAGACTTTGAATATTTGAAAGTATCTCCAGAGAGGAACGACGAAACGTATGCTATAAGTTATGTTGATGATGAGGGAGATATTGTTTCTATTACATCTGACAATGATCTTTCTGATTGTATTGCTATGTACCAATCATTATCAGAGGAAAGAGCAGAGTTATACATTCACAATCCTCATGAACATGCACCTGTGGAAGAGAATTCACAAGCCAGAAAGTTCAATCGTGGATCATCGCCTGCTCCCCCAACTGCAACTGGTATTTCCAATGAAGTATTAATAGCTGGAGCCATTGGTGTTCTAGGAGGAGCAGCTATTATAGGTTTTATCCTTGGAAGAAAGTAATACTGTTATAGTATGTTATATTATTATTTATATACAAGAGGTAAGTGGATGATGATATGGTGGTAGTGAGTGTGATTATATGGTTGATTGGTTGGCCTTTGCCAATAAATCTTGGTACAATTTCTCTTGTTGAACTTCAGGAACTTCTTGGTTCAAATAAATGTTTGGAGCAGTGAAGTCTTCTGCTCTAAGAGAAATACCATTAGGGTTTGTTTCACTCACCCATCTCTTATTTGTCAATTTGGACAAATGCTTATATAAGGTATCCACATTATGGCTCGAGGAAATGGTATAGTCGTTGATAAGAAAGCCTAATTTCCTTTGTAATTCCTTTGTAAACGTGAATCTAAAGTTTAAGTCTGTTAACTCCAAGGCTGAATATTCCGTTGGTGATGATATGGAAGTTTGTTTCAAGTCATTATAAGTTTCATTGATGATTGTTGATAACTTATCACCAGAAAAGGTTTGTTCAAAGTCCTTTGGATGTACGGTTTGATCTCTCCATTGGTTGATTTTGAAATTGACAGCGTCTATCTCCTCTTCTGCCTTCTTATTGCTGGGGCTATTCTGTTCAGTAAGAAACACAATCTTTCCTTCTTCAACTGCCTCATCTTGCTTCTCTATCAACTGTTCTTTGTTGACTGTTTTCCGGAAAAAGTTCTCAAACAACGAACGACGTGGAATAACAGACACAAGGCGGTGTCCGGGTCTCGAACGTCTGGCCACAGCTTTCCACATAATATTACTTGATATATAAGGTGTTCGATGATAGTGAGTTGGTGGTTGTGGATCTGAAAATTTGATTGAAAAATCTGCGAACCATAACCAAGAGGTTACCCGGACAAAGTACACCCGAACACCGGACAGTGTCAAAATAAGAGCATATTAATGCTTATTGACTACAGTATTTGTTGAACCTGGTACATGTAGTATGATGTATAAATATTGCAATGCATATGTATTATGATGTATATTATTGTGTATATGTGAATAAATATTTTAGTTACTTTACTATTACGGGAACAGCACCAATGCATAGCGACCCAGGTACTGTATAATGATGGATGTCACCAATCTCCACCCGTTTCAAGTCATCTAACGAAGATAAGCTAGTTGCCAACATCTTAAAGTTGAACCTGTGATCCTTCTGTAAGCCCAACTCATCAAGACAAAGTTCTAGACTTTCCAAAGCTTTCAAATGTCTTAACGATGATGCTATGAGCCGAAAAGATTCCAGGTCCTTCACATTACTTGATATGCTTAACGTTTTCAAGTTAATGGCATGTGAAGCGATATCAGATAGTAAATGAGCGATACAATGACAATGATTGGAACATGAAACATTGAGCTTCAAATGTTCTAATTGACTAATATCAACGAACGATGCCAATTTATATGTAGTGAGAATCAGATGTTTCTTTAAGGAATGAACATTAGTCAAGGAAAGACTCTTCAAGTTAGTTAAAGGCCTCTCGAGCTTCAAATTGAATAACGAATTGATATCATCGTTCAGTGAAAGGATTAAAGTATCAATTTGGTTGATATTCTTTAAACAACGCTCATTTAAAGTGGATGGACTTAATGAAGACGCTTTAGAGTTCAATTCTAACTCCTTAAGATTAGGATTGAATGGCATATACTTCAATTCAGTGACATCACCAATGTTCCAATTGATTAGGTTATTCATCTTCTTATGTCTTTCGGTAACAACCAACTCCGAATCTTCCAATTCAGTATAATGGACGGAGTCTTGACTGATGAATCTGGGAAACAGATATACGTTTGCATTAGCAGCATTAAATCGAATGCAATGATCAGGACAAGAGTCCCATAACTTCAATATCTTCTCGTAAAGTGCAAAGAAATCATCAACTGGAGCATTGATACAAAGACTTTGCACAAACTGGAAATTGTAGCTGTTTAAGCACTTTGGAAGCTTTGAGAACTGCTGCGGTCCTATTATGGTTTTCTTTGAAGTTGAAGTCATACCAGAGTTATTTTCAATGATGATATTTCGATAGATGTTTTTGTTCACCTTGTATCTGAAATATCGACAGGTTTTAGCAAGCGAGACAAGTGCATCTGGCTTACAAAAGAATATAATATCGTCTATTATATGGTCAGGGAAATCCATCATTGTAATAGAGAGTAGTGAGACTACCCCTTAAGCACCGAAGTTTGAGTTAAAGGGAAAATTATTAAGAATAAGATCAAGGCCACAATACGGAACAAGATCAAGAATAAGTTCAACTCGACTTTAAATATGAATCCAGTTCAAAAAAAGTACTAACGTGTTATGTATGACCAAAGACTATTTCACTTTGTAGTTTATATGAGAAATTGTGGGGTACAACTTGGCCAACGCACTACCTTCCATAGAGTATACGATGATCAGCAGTGAACAGTATAATATGGTCAATGTAAGAAAATAGGAGTGTAACATTAATAGGTTATACGCCACTATATATAGTGAATTATATAAATAGACTTTATAGTGTCATTTTGTTACGGACCCTGGGGAAACGTGACCATGGCAGGTTGGTCTGGGCATTTCTCGGCGGATAAATGCCATATGGATTTTTCACGCAGTGATGTCCTTTTAAGGGAGGCTCACGGCGAAAATGTTTGACGTTTCGGCCAAGTGGATCTCTTCTCCAGTTTCGTTAGGAGAGGTGAAACGAGGGGTATTATTCATTTAAAAGAGGTTCAGATGAAAATATACCACTAGGTAAATCTTTACGTGTACTATAGTACTCTTTGATTACTATTAACCTCTATTAACGTGTCTGTTTTAGTTCATCCATTTATCAGTACTGTTTAGCGTTCCTTCTATCCCGTTACCAAACTTTGTAAAGTTGACAAAATCAACTTTAGGAAACACCACACTTCTAGAAAGAGCCACTGTTTCTAACATGGGGAAGATCTTTCCTCTTACTAAGTCTTCATCAATGAGAGAAGTCATTAAATTATGGATACCTGAGTTATCCAATTGGGTCAAATAAGTATTATACCCAATGTGGCCAGCATTGCTATTATTGATGGATAAAGCAAATGCCCGTTTTATTTGAGAAAACTCAAGTTTATTGGGTTGGCCTAAGTATAACCATGTTTTCCTAAGTAGATTCCTGGAAATAAGGATATGGCATTTGTTGGCCAATAAAAGGAGGATATTGGACTGTTTAAGTTGTAGGTAGTTCAATTCTAGACATTGATGAAACTCTGTAAAGTTTGCTCTTTTAATAGCTTGGACAATTGCTTGATAAGTTCGGATGAATGGAGGTATTGATTGAGGACTGGAGTAGAACGTTTGACTAAAGTAATTGATGTTGGGACATTTCCCAATGATTATCGCAATAGGGATCAAATATTTAAGGATCGACGTCACATTAGTCAGGTCTTTGAACCCTAGAGGACAGTTAACAAGACACCAAAGAAAATGTTGATAACTATCAACCAATTGGTGTTTAATAAGATAAAACCTTGCTAAATAATACCGATATTGTAGTTGTTCGTTCTTCAGATATCTTTTCCAGTTTAGTCCCAAGTTATTCATATTGGAATAAATGTTCCGACAAAGCAACGGGCTTCCTATTCTGTTGTAGATCAAACAAAGTCTATTACCTATGAAAAGGATGATTTGTTTCTTTTGGTCCGTAGGATCATTCGTACGAATATTATTGAATACTCGGAGTAGTACACTGGCCATGTATGTCAAGCGAGGCCAAGGAGTGGATTCTCTTTGCTTTAAACTAATGTCTAACCTGGTTGCCATGGGTAAGACGGTATCAATGGTCTCTTTGATGGTGATAGTCATTAGATGACCTCGTTGACCATTGCTGAATGCTTGAGCTTGGTCATTCAACAACTGGCCATACAAATCAAAGGATTCAAGCACAGACCACGGGTTCATAAGACACCAAAGACGCACAAACAGAGTGACGACATTATTGAAGGCAGTAAACTCATCATTAAAGAATCCAGTACATGGTCTCGGATTATCTTGACTCAATGAGACTGCTCGATGGTGGTTGGTGTTAGGGTCCAAGCTGAGGATTTTACTTAATGCCAAGGGGATTTGATTGGGGGGCAATTGGATACATCGATTGATATCGGCTATAAGGATATCTATAGAAGTCATTCTTAGTGTCACCAAGATCAAAAGAAGTTGTCGTGATAGTCGCAGCATATAAAATTTGGATGCTGGTTCGCATACCAAAAAGAGACTTCAAAGTGAAAGAAAGTCTGGATACCAAAGAGGTACACCTCCATAGACAGCAAACTGTTCTTATTATGACAACTATAGCTGGTAGAAGAGGACACGGTGACGATGCCATATTAACAGGGACTCGTAGAAGTATCCATTCCAGTGCGTCTTCTTCCTCTTCTTCTTGGGTGCTGCCTGCTCTTGCGTGCAAGCTTTCCATCAGACTCTTACCCCCATTACTTACGGAAACAAGCTTCCTCCGCCAGTTAAATGCTTATTTAGACAGAGATCTTCAAGTCGGGTTAAAGGAACTTTATTTTGTTGGTGGGTCGTTACCTGTGAACTCATACGAAGCACCTATCTATTCCACAGCTTATATTCTCTTTACCAAGGAGTCATTACTTCAGAGGTTTCTAGAGCAAGTTCAAGGGAAACAATTCTACGAGTCACAAGATGAAGAGGAACCCGAAGCATATGTGCCATCGCTTATGAGATGTATCAATTCCAAGTTTCCTCATAAGCCAGAGAGCATGACCAAGATAGAGCAATACTTGTCAACAGAGTCTCAAGAAGAAGATGTATTTGATAGGATACACAAGCTCACGGCGTACAAGCGGTTTGTTGATTATCTCAATGAGGAAGTGTCTTCGTATTCTTTGGTTAAGCCAAAGGTTGTGAAGATGAAGATGAAGGAGCCAAAGAAAGGCGATGGAAGGCAACAAAAGAGTAGCAATGGCAAGAAACGGAGAAAGAGAAAGAAGAAGGCAATGAAAGAAAAGTCTAAGGACACTACTACGGAGTTGACTGAGATTAAGGATGGGAAGAAGAAGAGACAAAGAAAGAGAAAGAAGAAGACCAAGGCAGATACTGAAGCAACTGGTACACTTTCTGCAGAAGTTTCTGCTACATCTGAAAAAGCTTCTGCTACATCAACTGATGGTGAAACGAAAAAGAGAAGGCGCAGAAGAAGAAACAAGCCATCCAAGGATTTGAAGGAACAGTCCACCAATAATTCAGAGCATCAGACACAACAACAACAACAACAAAAGAAGAAGGTTCCTATTTTTGTCAAAGACCAAGCGAAAGACAAGAAAGACATGAAAGATATGAAAGATATGAAAGACAAGAAAGACAAGAAAGACAAGAAAGACAAGAAAGACAAGAAAGACGAAAAAGACCCGAAAGACATGAAAGACAAGAAAGACAATGACGATAAGGGACCGGCTAAACGGAAGAATAGACGAAGAAACAGATCTAAGAAGGAAGACAGTGGAGGATCGTCTAAGAAGTCTAGCTCATCCAATGAAAAGAAGTCTATCAAGGACAAGGCGGAAGACAATGTCAATAATTAGAATAGGTTGGTGTTAGGGTGTCTCGATTTGGTGATGGGAAAAAATTCCATCAAGTGATCTCACCCACGCATTGGAAGCTGTATGTTCATGAGCCTTTATGTATCGATATAGCCGTATATTCTACGGAATACTCCGTGGAAGGAGACACTATGGTTCGGGTAAAGGGAAGTGGCATGTTGAAACCCAAGAAATGGATGGAAACGCAGACAAGACGTTCGATGCATTGAACTCTTCAAACGTTGATACAATGTATCGGATATTAGGTATCCTTGATTCCGAAGCCAGTGAAGTGACTCCAGAAAGCAGATTTGGCAGAGGAATGCGACATTTGGCTCGAGGAGGGGGGTCATGTCGAACAGATACAAAGACGACATCAACTCATAGTGAAAGCAATGCCAATGTCAATGTCAATGTCAATGTCAATGCAAGTGCCAATGCCAATGATGAACACGACATTTATAACAATTCTTTCAGTACGGAGTTTGGAAGGAACGTCTTCAAATACGAGCTCTACAACTTCTTGAACAGAAACAACATATTGGCCGTGCACAAGGTAACTGAAAGCAATTATCCATATTCTTATGATTCCATGTATGCACAGTTTTCTAAGTCATTTGGTTCGTATTCCAGGACTCCATTCCATGCACTTGCAAGGCAGTTTGGGTTTGATAATGCGTATCAGACTTTAACCCAAAGTTTTGTCACTGAAGACAGAATGAAATATCGGAGTATGGTTGACAAGAGTTTACTATTGATGGCTAACCTACATGGTCTACCTATTATGAATTCTAAGGAAAGAGAAAGCTTCCAATATAATTTCCCAATGCTTTATATTCCTCCAGCCCACATGAGAGGAGGTGGAGAGTTTGACATTTTAACCTTGAATGAGACGTTTTTGATGCAGGAAGATGAACTTAATTTACTCCCGTTTATACTAGATAACGAACTACCTGGGAAAACCATTGAAAGATGGCAGGCTGCCAATCATAAGACTTCTTCGTTTGGTGGTGGAAAACTCATAAAGAAGCTTTGTGATGCCATGAACGTTGAAGGTGAACTTGCATTTTCATGCTTTGTCAAAAAGATTTTTTACAAACTCGAGCCTGACGATACTAACATTCTTATCATGAATGAAATCCAAAATTATGCTAGAGGATCCAAACCTAATGATCGAATTAAGGCAATTATTGCTTATAAAAGTAGGATCCTTCGAAGAGCAATCAAAATCAGAATGTTGAGTTACCGAATTTTGGAAATGAATGTTGAATTGATGCCCGACAGAACCATTGAACAATATTTGGCTCGAAGTTTCAATCGTTATTTTGCAGTGTTTGTACGAACAAACCCAACAGCTGCTGAACGTTGGTTAACGGACATTATTCTGAATTATAGTTATCAGGATTTAACTACAGAATCATTATATCAAGCAGCCTTAACTGATTTCCGGGATATGGAGTTCGATGCAATTAATTCCATTAGCATAGACACTTGGAGGGAAGATGGTAAGGCATTCATGTATTAATCTGTGTTCGTCCACATAAGACCATATGGCACTGTAGAGGGCTTCAACTTGTACATATTGGGGTAATTTTTTGGTTGTGATAAGGCAAAATCACTTTCTACCAAATTAATGAAACTTAGAACCCCTTCATAGATTGCTGCAATAATAATTTGACGTCCAGCACCAAATTTGAATGTTTTATCACGAAGTTGTTCGAATTTCTTCTTATTTTGTTCCCCCTGGTCGAGTTTAGAGAGTCTTTCCTGCTGTTTCATTTGACGAACTTCTCTTTTGCTGATAAAGTTTTTATTAGATGTCTTTTTGGGTCCTTGCACTTGCACTTCTTCCGATTCAAACAAGTAGTTGATTTGATTATGAAGAGATTGGATATCTTTCAATGTTGGAAATGGAGTTTTATTGATATTAACCACACTAATCTGGAAATCAGGAACTGGAGGATCTTTCTTGGAGAATTTGGGAGTTGGTTTCCAACAACAAAAGTCTATCTTATACTTGGAGCTGCTGACGAAACATTCCCTTTGACTGTCAAATAACGAATAGTGTCTTATGAAAATAAGCGATTGGAACACTGATGTGTATGTGAAATAGTGTTCTTTGGGATTATACAACAGCTTTGCGTCACTACCAAAGAGACAATATTTTAAGCATTGAACAAAGTTGAACTGTTGCTTCTGCTGTTGTTGCCTATATTTCTCTAAAGGTTGATATTCAAGAATCAAATAACCCAATCGCTTCAAATAGGAATAAGTTTGGTACTTCTCTATCATCATTGGAGAAGAACAAAGCAATTTCTGCAAATGTTGAACAGAAAGAAGTATCAAAGAATCATAATCAAATGGTTCCTTCTTCTCGTTCTTATCAATGAGTGGCTCACTCTGACCCTCGAGATACAGCTTATAATCGACATTACCGTAATAACAAACCATAGACCCTCTTTCAACCAAGTAAAGGGTCTCCCAATTACTCAAGATCATACCACCCTGTAGTCCTAAATAGTTCTTAGACTTGCCCATATCTTTGAAGTAGTTACCTCGGGGATAAGGAACAAATACTTTCCCATCTTGTTCGCTTTCTCCTTCCAAATACACCGCAAAGAGTCTCTGCTTAATACTATGACCTCTGGGTGCTTTGAGAGCATTGTACATTGCATTTCTTGCCTTTTCTAACTTAGAAGATTGATCTTCTGTTTGTTCTGGTTCAAAGTCCTTCTCGCCTCTTCTTAGGGCTTCCACCCCCACAGCCATGGACTCCCAATCAGGAATCTCTTCGTCCAGGCCATATCCGGAATCTACTGCCATTTAATGGTACACTAAAGAATGAGTGTGCTCCATTTACGGATTAACTTTAACGTTGATGATCTAATAGAGATGAGTAGTGCGCGTACCATATCACAGAGATCAATTGAGGGCTGGGCTTCAAGATACACTACCTAGTTGCTTATAAAAGGAATAAAAACGCAGATGGATGTTATATCCTCGTGCACATACCACATATAGCGAGTGATGTCTGAAGAAAAGTAGTGTCTAGTGCCCGATGTTTTCGTAGTTAATATTAGAGAATGGTTCACTAGAATGGACATCATATCTCAAGGGTCGTGCAAGTACCGCACGTAGGAAAAACTAACGAAGTACTTCGCTTCGTATTTACCTATCTTTCTTAGCTTGACTCAAAAGCTCTGCAACAGTATTGGTTGCTGGGGAGAATGTACAAGTGGGAATATGTATTTCTAACTACGTAATATTGGCTTAAATTAGCGCCACATAGCGAAATAATATTGTCATATCCCGCCAGTAACCGAGACGGTTTTGTGTAACCATGATTCCAAAGAAAAAAGCGTCAACACTACTAACCTAAACGTTGGAATAGCGACGCCTTATTTAGTCCACACCTCGACCAATGACAGTGGCATTTAATGAGCTTGTATGTAAGGACCCGTAACGCAAGTAGATATATCGCAACGTTATACTAATTATTTCCAATAGGGAGAGAGTCTCCTCCAGGACTTGATGGCTAACATCATCAGACAACAAACATTGGCGAGTCTAGTAACCTTTCAAAGCCTACAGAAAACAGTTGAAGGAAACAATTACACTTCAAGTATCACCAATCCCCAAACAGGTTCAAGCAAGGATGTTTTCGGCAACGACAAAACCAAAGTAAAGACTTCAGACACGTCTCGTTACTTTGAATGTGAGAACTGTTCCCGTAAGATAGCCGGAGCCAGATACGCTCAACATATCAACAAGTGTTTGGAAAGGCGGAGAAGATAACGATATATTGGAGATACCTCTCAAATTATTATGGGGGTTCAAGTAGTATGGCAGTACAGACACATTTCCGGGGTAAATCAAGGGGAGGGGGTTATCTCGGTATAAATGGGTATGTGATGTGTCTGCCAGGGGACCGAGAAAGACATAGCTCCCGGATAAACATTTAACCAGGAGACGTGCTAAACACAAAGGTAGCGTATGGGGTATGTCCACAGAATGCGGGGTCAATATAAAGCGTTATTACTCCATGGAAATAGAAGCTGATGCCGAAACCCACTTTGAGTGGAGAAAATGATAACGGATATAAGAATTGGATCAAACCTTGAGATGGTCTTTTTGTTTTCAAGTTCGTCACTAAGAAAAAAATGACACTGTTGCTTGAAAGTCCTGACATTTATCAACTCCCATTGAAGGAATCAGAAGTCTACGATTCTGTGGCTGTTACCTCTGGATCAAATGAGTTTACACCTACGTTTCGCAATAAAGCACATTCTCAAAGTGTTGTCAATTGTGTGCACGAAACGTTGAATACTCACCATCATCTTTTCAGCAACGCAGCTGCTTTATTCAAGGACAGACCTTGTTTAGGGTTCAGATCATATGATTATAGAACTTGTACGCTGAATCCAGAGTTTGTTTCAAACACTTATGGTGAAGTGAACAGAAGAAGACATCTAATTGGATCCGGAATACTTGCTAGTTTGAAGGCCAACAAGTTTAAGGATTTAAATTTGAAGTCCCATCAAAAGATTGAAACCCACACTGAAAAGTATCATGATTATGGTAAGAATACTTTTAGTGGTATGTTACGTGAAGAGAATTGTTCGTTCATAGTCTCTATTTTCTCTGCCAATAGACCAGAATGGATATTGACGGATTTGGCTTGTTCCAGTTATTCAATTACAAACACTGCTCTTTATGATACTTTAGGAGCTGGTGTGAGTCAGTACATTTTAGAGCTTACTAGTTCTCCTATAGTTGTTTGTTCAAGAGATAAGATTGCATTATTGGCAGAAATGAAACAGAAAAGCACTGGAACGTTGGCAAATTTGATTTCAATTGTTTCAATGGATTTATTAAATAAAGATGATGATCAAAATCTTTTCCAAGCTTGCACTGACGCCAGAATCGAGTTAATGGATTTAGCTCAGCTCGAAGAAATTGGAATCCAGAATCAAATTAAGGAATTACCTCCAACCCCAAATACTATGTACACCATTTCCTTTACTTCTGGTACCACTGGAAGTAAGCCTAAAGGTGTTATGTTGACTCAAGGGAATGCAGCAGCAGCTATTACATTTCTTTCTTCACTGGAACCTAAATTTGATTCTCCACAAGGCAGAGCATTTATCTTTCTTCCATTGACTCATATTTATGAAAGACAAACATCTGCATTTGCGTTGTCAAATGGGTACTATTTGGGGTTCCCTCAATTGACAGTTGGATTCCAAAAAGTACCCAATACTTTTGATTTATTAATTGATGATCTAAAGATATTTAAACCTCATTATTTTTCAATTGTTCCTAGAATCTTGACCAAGTTAGAAGGTTTTATTAAGCAATATCTTGAGACTACTGAAGACAAACTGGTTATTAATCGAATCATTGACTACAAATTAGAGAAACAAATTGAAAGTGATGGTTCCAAAGGAGACCATTTGGTATATGATAAATACGCACCATATACTAAATTGCGTTCACTTGTTGGATTCGATAATTTGTTATGGACTCAAACTGCCAGTGCACCAGTTGCTCCATCGACTCTCCAATATTTGAAAGCCAGTTTAAATATTGGAATTCGTCAATTGTATGGATTGACTGAAGTCTTTGGGGCTATCACGACCACCCAACCTTTTGATAGTGATCCTGGTAATTGTGGATCCATTGGAGTTTGTGGAGAAATGAAATTAAGAAGTGTTTCAGATATGGGATACAGCATTAACAGCGAAACAAGATCACCAATTGGGGAAGTGATGTTACGCGGACCTCAGACTTTCATTGGCTATTACTATAATAAGGAAGAAACCGATAATGCCTTGGAAAAGGATGGGTGGTTTCATACTGGAGATATTGGAATGATTGCTTGCAAGGGGAAAGCAACTCATGGAAGACTTTATATCGTTGATCGAGTAAAGAACTTCTTTAAGTTGAGTCAAGGTGAGTACATCTCTCCAGAAAAGATTGAGAACCGGTATTTATCATGCAACCCCATCCTTCAACAATTGTACGTTCATGGAGATTCCTTACAGTCGTTTGTGGTTGGAGTTTGTGGGGTTAGCTACGAAGATGGAGTTCAATTTTTAGAGAGCTGTGGCTACACTAACAGTAAGGAATTGGATCACGAACAGATGCTAACTGAAATGAACTCAGTTGCAATGAAAACAAAGTTTCTTAAGAATTTGAATGATAATGTGAAGGATTTAAATGGTTTTGAGAAGTTACAGAATGTTCACATTGCCATTAATCCTCTTACGGTTGAACGGAATGTCGTCACTCCAACGTTTAAGATTAAGAGAGGTGTTGCAGCAAAGTACTTTGCCTCCATTTTTGATCTTCTCTATCAGAAGGAGAAGTCGTTAACTCAAGGCTTAAGATCAAAATTGTAAGAGTTTAAGCTTAAGTAAGCACACTTTATAGTACTTTTATACTTTTAATGGTAGCGCGTGATAAACATAACATGGAATCCTTCGATCGGTGTGAGCTGCCGTTTCTGGAACCACTTAGGTAGTCACTCTCTTCTCCACAAAAAATAATCGACATTGAAAAAAAATTTTTCGACTAACATTAACTCCACCATTTACTAGGATAGATGTTTAAAGAGTGAAGTTCTGCTGTTATATAAGTAACATGGCGCCTCCTCCACCAATCATCATAGACGCCGAAGCCGTCAGTGGGATCACTGGGTCGATTTCTATTGCATGTTGGGTCATCGTATTTGCTCCACAGATTTACGAGAACTTTCGTAGAAAGAGCAGCGAAGGCTTGTCTCTCTCGTTTGTTATACTATGGTTGGTCGGAGACCTTTTCAACGTCTTGGGTAGTGTGATTCAAGGAGTTTTACCCACCATGATCATCTTGGCCATCTACTATACTTTTGCTGATATAATTTTATTATGGCAGTGTCTCTTTTACGGGAATGGGTCAAAGGAAACAGACCTTATTCATTTATCTCCGGCCAACCCCTTTGATGGAGACGTTTTAGAAACTGTGTTGAGCCGAGGAAGAGAAGAAGATAACCAAAGTGAGTCATCTAGTGATTCTGAGTCTTTAAGTTACACTAAGCCGGCCTCCAAATATGAATGGCTAGTGAATGCCATGTTTAAAACATTAGTGGTATTATCAGTCATTGGTGCAGGCTTACTTGGATGGTACATTTCCTATCTTAACACTCAAAAACATAAGAAGAAGCACCCTCTGGAACCTAAGCCTGAGTTAGTATTTGATCCCTTGGCCCAACTTTTCGGTTGGATATGTGCTATATTATACTTGGGATCTCGTATACCTCAAATCGTTTTAAATTACGAGCGTAAATCTTGTGAGGGGATTTCGTTTATGTTCTTTTTGTTTGCCTGTTTGGGTAATTTGACGTATGTAATCAGTATATTGAGTATTGATACCAGTTTTAATTACTTGTGGGTCAATTCATCTTGGTTAGCGGGCTCATTGGGGACTTTGGGACTTGATTTCACTATTTTCGTTCAATTCTTCCTATACAATGAGAACTACTCTAGTGAATCAGACAGCGAAGAATCGAGCCAATTGATCAACGGATCTGAAGCCGCAGTGGATTATGGGGTTATTAATTAGTCAACGTCAACTGTTCATAGCATCAGAACAATAGTATAGTATAGATTTGGATTTATTATTGTTAAAGAGGAAAACAATAGTATCAGTTTTTAATAGGGTATCTTTGTTTGGTAACGTATTGTGCCAGGCATTGTGTACTGAAAATTTTAGACTACGATTCTAAATCCCGACTGGGTTTTCACTAATGCAATAGAATGTGGTTACCGTGGCCATGAGCACGGGGAAGCGCAAGCACCAGCACGCATGTAGAAAAATGTACGTGAACCAACATGGTCAAAAAACTCCTACAACAACCTGATGCCATATACCATATGTTAAAGGGTTACTTTCGCCTCGACACTGCCGAGGGAGTACATGAAAGATCTTGACCATCATCATCTCCTATTGGTGATGATATCATACCAGCCCAGGTTTTGGTGCTCTTTGTCTGGTATTTGGCACATGCATACAAGGTGCCAGATACGCTAGTAGTGGATCCCCAGGGGCTGATATTGCCTAGTTTGCATATTTTCATGTGTCTACTGCAACTAAAGGTATGTGAGACTATTTTAGGCTTACAAAAGTTACTACTTACGATAGTTGAAAGTAGTATATGTTGACGGATATCATAACCACCCCACTAAACTGACGATGTTCAGCTTAGTCATTTCTTAGTAACGGGCTCCATTATTTTGCATTATAAAGAACAGATACGAATGGTGAGGGATCTCATGGCCACTATTTTATTGGCTTAAGTAAGCATTGAACTTATATCTTTCATGTTACTTCTATTATTGATACAGCCTTGGCTTATTTGATTCCTATAATGGAGAATGATTCGAGACAATTGATCCACATTATGCTTATTGTATTGATCTCGCGGTATTCCGAGACAATGTCCGAATGAAATTTCGAGTTTGTGCAACCTTCTTTCTTTACGAGACCATTCTTGAATCATTCTTGAACCATTTCATTTTAGCTTCGTGTCTGGTAATAATATAGTTTGAAAATCATATGTGATGTGATGTGATGTTATGCCGACAACAACTAATAAACGAGATTTATGCGACTTCATGTAGTTGTTCATGCATCTACGCCAAAAATAATTATATAAACTGAGAAAAAAAATGGAAAATGGAACAAACAAACTTTATTTTCCAACAATCGCTGCATATAATGTTGATACATACACGCAAGATCTCACTTATGTATATCCCACTTGCAGTTTTATGTGTACATGTAGGAATTAGGAGTAGAAAGGTATCGGTTCTTACTATTGTGTTTGTGTCATGAGGATTCCGTTCACAAGGGTTGCATACTACCACCCATCAATTCACTCTAACTTCCAAGGATGGTCGTTAACTACACGCATTCTGGTCGATACGGACATGCATGCGGGACAAAATACGAAGAAGGAAAAAAGGCGACACGCTATTATTAATGTAAAATGAATTACAATTAACTTTATCATGCGTCAAAGTTAGTGCGTAGTCTCAGTACCACATTATATATATACATATATAGAAGTTTATATAGAATTGACATTTTTCTTCTTTACTCTACCGATCCAAAATCAAAGGGGTCCGAATGAACCCAAACTAATGTCTAATGATATCCTTCTTAACATCAAAAAAAGAAACAGACCATCCTTAGTATGCATAGTGTGCAAGAAAAGAAAGATAAGATGTGATAAAGGTAAACCATGTTCATCATGTGTCAAGAATCAAATTGAACATCTTTGTCAATACTCTGAGGCTCCAGGCATCACCAAAAGACAACCGGAAAGAAGTCCACAAGAAAATGGCCATAGTAATGATCACCTTGTGTATATCAAGAAACAGTATCTTGATGATCTAACATCACAAATGGAGAACCTCCAGGAATTAGTCCACCACCAACAACAACAACAACAAATTCAACCACAGCCGCAGCCGCAATTAGACGTATCACATCACGATGCTGCCTATTCGAACATCCAATTAAATAATCCAGTTCTGTTCCAACAACACCCTCCTCCTCCCCCTCCTTATTCTCATCCTCCTCCAGTAGCTCCATACCCACAACAAAACGTAGTCCCTCCTAACTTTCATCCTCCTCAGATTCCTAACCCGCCATATTCTCAACAAACACCTCACCTACAGCCCACACCGACCCAATCAGCACTTCCACCCCCCCCTCCACCTCCACGTCCACGGCCACCGTCTTTCTCCAACCAGCATCTGCCCTTCCCTGCCATCAATCTGGCCACAACTCCCATCTCGCAGTATCCTCCTTTAGGCAACCACCAGTACCCGTTACCGACCTATAATATTCCGCTCAATCAGTTCACTCCTTTTTTGTTAAGTCCGGGCAACTACCCACAGGTCACCAAACTCCAAGGAAGCGTTTCATTCGTAGATATCCGGAGCCACTCATTATCTGATATTGAACCATCATACACCAACAGTAGCAGTTGCTGTAGACCTAATGACAACAATAGCGGTGATGATATCAACAACACCGCAACAGCTACAAATGCTACAACCAATACGGCTGCAACATTGTGTACGGCTCCTATTACTCTGTCTTCCACTGGTCCAGAAGTATCAGAATCATCAGCGTCCAAACCACCAGCTAACAATGGGATGCAACCATTCGTGTGCAGTGTGTACAACCAAGATGGGAGTTACACCAATCGTCTCATTGAAAACGAGCGGTTGGCCCGTGAGTTCTGTGGAGACAATTGCATTCGAGTGGAAAACTTTGATGTCCAAGTTCATCCTTTTTGCGAGATGTCTTCGTCTCAATCAGATATGCATAGATACATTAGTGATCTTAAATCGGTTATGCCAAAGTGTATCAACATACGGAACCTCAATAAGCTAAGAGAAGTTAGTGGATCAATAGGTATAAATCCTTATACTTCGCCAGAAGAGGTAATCAACTTTCATAAAGGCTTCAACCCTATCATTATTGAATTATCTGGAAGAAGATCTTGTGGTGGACCACTAAGTTGGATTAACCTCAAGAGAAAGGACTATGCTGCAAGGCTAATAGACAAAAGAGTAAAGCTTGCTAAAGTCGAACAAGAGAAAACAGCTGCTGCTATCTCATTACCACAGGGTATTAATAGTACCGACTCCAAAGATCATCACCATAAGGAACAGGCATCTTCTCAAAAAGACAGCACCACCACTCCAACGTCTATCGAAGCTAAAACAATTAAAGAGGAGAAACAAGCAGCAGCAGAAAAGGGGAAAGCCAATATCGCTCCTTCTTCAAATCGAAGAGTCTTAACCCTCGATCTAACATTAAACATGACCCACATTGGTGAGGAATCCAAATGGACAGACATTATCCAGAAGGTGATACCGAAGAGAAGAACCATATGGACTCTATTGGATCTCTACTTTAATAAAGTGTATGCTTATTTTCCATATATTGATGAATTGAAGTTTAAAGCACGTCTATATCCAATTATAGGCCCATGTTTATATGTTGATGAGATTCCAAAGGTTAAGATTGAAGAACGGGTGGATTTGGCATACATTGGAACCCTCTTTTGCTTACTAAGATTAACATACCTTCATGTGTTGCCCTCTGACGATTTAAAGCTCAAGTCTATCTTGGAAAGTGATAACAGTGATGTCAATAAATATGTGTTGGAGAATCCAATTCCTATTACACTTATTGACGTTACAGCAGCTTGTATTGAGCATTTCTTATTTGTTAGAAAGCTTTGCTTGCCAGTGTTCCAGTGCTGTTGGTTTTATAGACTATACCAGATTCATGCTCCTGAAGATGGTGAATGCAGTGACCCTGCCATAGCTCAAGTGGCACATAGTATTCTTGTCAGTGTTGCTTTTGCTATTGGACTCAATAGGGAACCTTCCCTAATCTCAGGTTTTGCTTTAACACAAAAGGAAGCTGAAGAACTCAAAGACGAAAGAACCCGCAACTTGTGTAGAAAGTTATGGTATTCATTGTTATTTGTTGACCATCAACAAGTCTTTAATGAAGGTTGTTATCCTTTAAGACTTACTTCTGCAGATCATGATGTCATGCTACCTCGACTTTTAGCTGGAGGTTCTAATTCTACAAACATAGAATTGGAAAAGCAAGTGATGCAGGTATATGCTCTTTGGGACATGTGTGCCGACGGACCAATACCCAAGATACTTCAATTGGTACTCCCAATGAATCAAGAAGTTAAAGTGCATGAGATCATGAAACTCCTAAGTCTTGGGGAAATTGGGGTACTAAATGCTATGGGCACCTTCGATGACTTCCTAGTGGTTAACCCCGAGAAACATCCAAGTGTGGTTGTTAGAGTCGGCACCTTAAGTTTGTTGATGTTTGCTTATTCGGTATTCCTGAGTCTTTATTTGGTATTCATGGTACACTATAACGAAAAGTCTAACAATGCGATGGAATATTTCTATATCCAAAAGCTTTTCCAGGATAAGCTCATCAATTGCTTTCCATATTTCCTTAAGCTTGTCTACGATATTGATAATATTTATGGAAATGGAGCAGGGATGATGTTGTTCCCTCAAATCATTACCATGATAGTCAGAACCATTGAATGCTTATTTCTTATCATCACCAGGGCCAACTTGTATCTTTTTTCTAACTCTAAAAAAGAAAAGTTTACAAAGTATCATAAGGAAAACATCTACAGAGCAAGCAAGATCCTGAAATACTCCGAAAAGGTTGCCAGAATTCTGCTATTTGCATTAACTAAATTAGTGACCAAATATTATATTGCATGGAAGAATTATAAATCTTTACTGTTGGTATTAGATATGATTACCAAGGAAAGTTTCTATGCTGATAAAGATCCATTGATGGACCATTTGGGCTCTCAAATTCCACTTTATGAATCGTCAAACCTCTGTGATATCTGTGACAAATCGTTTGAAAAGTTTCTTCAGGTATCTGAAACCATAAAGGAACTCGATCTTCATGATTTGCTTGAAAAAATCACTCGAAGCAGCGCTGAAACTCAAAAGAATTGGGAAGGTGGTGGACAAACAAATCACCAATTTGATAAATCCAGTTCGATGGAATTAGAGATGAGGAAAGACGATTTCAATGGAAATAGCTCCTCCACCTCCGCCAATACCACCACCTCAGCCAACACAGAGCAACAACATGTAAAGGCAGAAAGTACTATGGTTTATTCTTCAGAAGAGTTTCCAGCTACGTGGAATCGAAATTACACTGAAGTATCTTCAGTAGACGCTTCTCCTCTGAAGCAACGTCAAACAGTACTTGCTGATTACGGAAGACAGTCCATTGGGATTTGCCAAGAACAAGAACAAGAACAAGAACAAGAACAAGAAGAGACTTTAAACCAAGACATTCACAATGAGAATAATAATCATTCCGGAACATACCATAATGATTCTATTCCAGTAGTTGTTAGTGATTATCAAAACATCCCCATTGATAATGGAGAAGCCATTGATTCCAGATGGCTTCAAATGGATACACTTCGAAAGACCAAAACCACTCAATTTGATTCTTTAGGACCATTTTCGGGAATTGGTGGCTATCATAGAGGGATGGGGATCCCCTTCCAATCTGATATGCATAATGACGATTTCATAGATCAAATATACACCAATCGGTATATGCTGGTGGATGTTGAAAGTTTAGGACGACAAGCAGATGGTCCCCCATTTACCAATGGGATTACATCGGAGCTTAATGCAGAGCTTTTCACCGACATGGCATAGATTGAGTTCTTGTATACCGTGTTATAGTTTTAGAAAAAAAACTCTTCTATACAAATTAACATACATGCCTCGAGCATGCATACTTACGTATATAAATTGTAATACACATAAAGTGCGCAATATATATATCTACAACCTTTTTACGTTTTTTACGTCAACCTATACGCATTTTTCACACACATTCTACGTACACACATGCATAAACTGTACTGCAAAGAAAAAAGAAAGGTCGACCACATCCAAGAGGGTTGAGCGCTCGTACATTCTATTCTGTGCAAGCCTAATTGGAACAAAATTTCAAGTGCGGTCCTAATTGGGTCATATTTCCGTAGTGTATCCCGAGTGTTCCAGTAACTCCAAATGTAGCAATAAATCCGCAATAAACTCTTTATGTCAAATTAGAAATCACATCAACCAAAGTGTCTCATTGTCGTCAAAAGTGATTATCAAGAAAGAGAGCACTACTCCTGGATTAATGTCGGTGATGTCGATGTCTTCCAGCTCAAACGGAAGCAGTTCCAAATCAGGAAGGGTTCCAAGTACTAGTGGAGGTGATGACAATAGCGAAGGTGCTAAGAAAAGAAGAAAGAGAATAACCTTAGTGTGCAACACTTGTAGAAAGAGAAAGATCAAATGTGACAAGCAAAACCCTTGTTCTCAATGTGTCAAGTCTGGCTTGGGCCACCAATGTGAGTTTGCTCCTGTAGCTGATCTGGTATCAGCCAATGGTAGTGGTGTAATGCGGCTACAGATTAATGGGCCGAGCCATGAGCCAGACGCGATTGTGAGTGACGAGTCAGGTGGCAAGAAGCGAAAGAGAACAGACAGTGCTGCTACTAGTAGTAGTAGTAGCAGCAGTAGTGTTGATGCTAGTGGCGTTGAAGCTGGTGGCGTTGAAGCTGGTGGCGTTGGGACCAACGTCTTTTCTGGCAATTCACCCACAGATGACTCCAAAGATGAGTCGGTGACGTTTGAAGAGTTTTTACGGTTAAAGGAACGGTTAGCTCAAATAGAGAATGCCATGTTGAAGAAGTCCAGCAATAGCAACTTGACAGGTCAACTACCAGAGGTTATACCTTCACCAGATTCTTCAACAACATCAAGAAACCAAGCCATGCCCCTGTTCACTCCCTCGAGTGTTTCATCCAGTTCTAACAGCACGTCCACCAATGGCTATGGTTCTAGCCCTGTTTCTCTAGTGAGACGAGAACAACAAAACTACCTTTATCAGCGGATTCAAGAACTAAAGAAGATCCAAGCAGAACGACCAAAGCTTGAAGATGCCTGTGGACAGGCTGGTTTTTTTTCTAAAAACAGAGCACTCATTGCTAGACCAAACGAGTGTCATGGCATTAATCCTTATGTTGATGATGAAGAGACCATTGACTTCTACAAAGGGTACACTTCGCTTCATATCAATGAGAAGTTTAGAAGAATGAACTTGGGTCCGTTTACTTGGGCATCACTCATGAAAAAGGACACGGCCATGAACGAAATCTATAACTATGTTATGGTCCAACGGAAGTCCAATAGCAACGGGAATGTATTGGATCTGACAGAGATCCATCTACTTGCTAAACCAGTCATGAACTATACTCCGGAAAAGGGAACTGCCATTTCGATTCCGGAAAAGTTTACCACAGAGGGTGTGTTCAAGTTTAAAGCCATGGAATCAGATGGTTATGAAGAGATGATCCCTTATAATGATTTAATTAAACGTCACAAGGAATATATGAAAGATCAGGACAATGATCTACGGAAGGGTGTCATGAGTAAGCTGCTACCACAAGGAGCAAAGGAACAGAAGCAGCAGCAACAGCAGGACCAACAGCAACAACAGGAACAGCAACTGCAACTGCAGCAGCAAACCCAATCAAGGTTCCCCACAGGTAGAAGCCAATTGACAAAGGATGAATTATTACCTCTTGGTTTGACATTTTGTGAATGGAAGTTTGACAGAGAACTCCAACTCATTGATCGAATCAAAAATGAATTACCCAAACGTCAGATCTTATGGAAATTGGTTGAGAGGTTCTTTAGCTATTTATATCCATTCTTCCCCTTTTTAGATGAGAATACCTTTTACACGGAGATCTCAAGATTAGTGGGGCCCGTGTCAATGGCTTATGAAGATGTTCCTTACATGAAAGCTGAAATGAGAATGGACTTGGCTCATTTGGGAATATTATTGTTGATCTTACGGTTAAGTTACTTGTCGTTATTCTTCAACAGAAGTAAAGTTAACGAAGCCAACTTATACAGTACAGATCCTTCACCTGAAGCTCAAGACAGGAAATTATTATTGAATAATCCTATTAATATTGATGCTGTGAATGTTGCTGAATCATGTCTTTTCCAATTCCCTTTCTTGAAGAAAGCTCATTTGACAGTGTTGCAATTGGCATTATACTATCGGATTTATAAAGTATATGCTCCAGAGGAAGGAGATGGCATTGATGGAGATTCTCAAATCTTGAACTCCTTATTGGTTAACATGTCTTATAGTATTGGACTCAACCGTGATCCAGATAATTTTACTGATGCTTTAAATGATCCCAAGCAAAACCATCTTTGCAGAAAGATATGGTTCTTTCTTGTTTTACTGGATATTCATAGCAGTTTTGAATTTGGAAACCCCATGATCATTGATAAAAGGTTCTATGATACCAAAGTACCTTTTTATGAACTTGGAAGTGAAAATATTTCCAATGTCATATTGGATAGAGCTGTGACCGAGAGTTTTATGTCTTGTGGTACATTGTTCCCCTTAGTTCAAAAATTATTATTCAAAGTCTTAGATATGAATAATCCTCCCAAAATGAAGGATGTTTGTGAAGAACTTAATTTCATCGAAGATATGATGGCTGATCACCAGTTTAGTTTGAAAGAATGCTTGAAACCTTTGGAAGTCCAAGATCATTCATATTTCTTTGTTCGGACTTTTAGAGCCAAGTTTTACATTGCGCTGAAGTCATTCTTCTTTTCAATATACTACCATTTTTTCTTACATTATGAGAAGACTAACATTGAGTTTTCATTCTATTACTTGATGAAATTGTTGAAGCTGTCGATTGATCAAACCATGCCCTATTATTTTGAACTCTTGGCCAATAGTGATATCATTTGTGATATGATTATGAATCCAAGTTTGGAGGCTTTGATCCATAAGTCGAACCAATTCAATTTTGCTTGTATCATTCGGATAAACTCCTTGATTCACTATTTGAGTGTTCAACCAACTCATATCAAGTCATTCTACACCGATCCCAATTACCAATTTTATTACAAGACATTGGTAAAATTATCTTCTTGCTTGACAAGATGTGCTGAGGTTGCAGTTGCCGCAGTATCCAAAATCTGCAATCGTTATTACTATGCTTGGAGAATCACTAAGGGACAATTGTTTATGTTGAAGATCATTACCTCGAAGGAGTTTTATTCCAACTTTGAAGGTTCTGGACGACAATTCACTTTCAGGGATTATAGTTTGGACCAATTGGAGGAATTGATTGAAATTTGTGAAAAGACTTTAAGTAAACTTGGTAAGGATAAAAACACTGAAGAGTTCAAGTTTTATGAAACTGGCTTGCCATCTGATTCAAGAGAAAGTAATTCACGCATGCATAGTGTTCCCTCTCCCGACATCAACGTTAATATGATGTCAACAAGTATTCCTAGGACGAATAGCATACCTTCGACCAGCACTCCAGGTAATATTACTCCCAGCAATACCAATACCAATGCCAATGCCCAACTGTTTGAACGGGCGATGGCTGCACCGGAATCTATGACTTCATCGTCATCCAATATGGAAGGCTCAACTGGAACTAAACCTACTCTTCCAAGCATGTCACCATCTGAATCTCTGCGCGAAAATGATAAGGCAATGCATGATGCCATTTATGAGTTTGGTATTGGGTTAGAGAATACTCAAGAGATTGATAAGTTATGGCTACTGGTGCTTTCCATGAAGAATGATAATCAAGGTGCAGGTGGTCAAGGAGGAAATGGAGGCCGGCCAGAAGGAGGAACCGATCAGGTACCTGACCTTAGTGGTTCCGGTATAAATGATGTTAATCAAGGAGGCACTTTTGCTGGCTCACCTTTTAATTGGATGGCCAATAGTCCAATGGGTGATTATAGTTCGGGCAATGGTGGACCCGATGAATTGGCCAAGATTGATTTTTTTAGTATTATACCATTTGAGGAATTTACTTGATCGTATGAAGTTTATTATTGATTTATACCTGTGTATTATGACATTGTATTATTATAAAGGTGTAGTTGTTAACAATACTCTTTGTTATATCATGGTGGGAAATGCTCGGTATATGCTCGGTATATGCTCGGTATATGCTCGGCACTGAAAACCATGATCATCACGTGACTTTGAATTTTCCAAAACGGGACTCCATACCACTTTCGAAACTTAAGTTAATCAAACACAAATCAAGCTCAATTGTTCCTTGCAAATCCGATACATCATATTTTAGAAATGGACTTGGGCAAGGGGAAGCCCACGTCCACCTGTACCAATTGTAAGAAGAGGAAGGTCAAATGTGATCGCCGGGTTCCTTGTGGCGCATGTATTAAGATCAAGAGTGGATTCTCCTGTCACTATGAGACCAAATGGAAGAGTATTAGTTTTAATGGTGGTGAAGGAGATTCCTCAGATGTAGTTCACAATAACAATAATCTTAATAACAATTTTAATAATAAAAATAATAATAATAATGATAACCATGATCCAGCCTATGCAAATGAATTGACTATATTGAAAAGCCGACTAAAGGAGTTGGAGTCGTCTTTAGAGTCCCTTGCAAGTCATAAACAATCAGCCGGAGACACCAAAAATTCAGTAGGTCCAGCACCAAGATGTTCTTCTGTTAGCGCTAGTGGGGCTGCCTATACTCCAACCAAAACAATTGGTGAAGGGAGTACTTCCTTATTAGGTGCCATTGACTACTCCTACGTTTCAAATCCTTACTTGTTAAATCCTCGTGACGAAGACGCGGCAGTAATCAACTTCTATGAAGGGTACACTTCCATACAAGTTAGAAGTGCCAATAGACGTCATAACCTTGGTCCGTTGACGTGGTCTTGTACTATGAGGAAAGATCCTTGGATCAATATGATATATGATATCATTACTCCGGCCCGAGGGAAGCTGGAGCTCTTATTGGGAAGAAACCCGCCTACGATATCAAAGAAGAACACCACGCTTCTCACAACTCATGATGACGATGATCCTAGAAACGAAAAGACATTCGAGAGGATCCAGTTGGAGACGGAAGGTTATGACGAAGTGGTTCCTTTGAAGGACATTGGAGCAAAGTCAAGCAATAAGAAAGGTAGTCACAGAGAAGTAACATCAGGAGTAGCATCAGGAGTATCAGGAGGAGTATCAGGAGGAGCATCAGGAGAAGCACCAGGAGGAGCATCAGGAGAAGCACCAGAAGGAGCAGCTGGAGGAGCAGCTGGAGGTAATGGACTAGATGAAACAAGAGAAAGAGAAGGTCATAATACGGATGGCCCAAGAACCAAAAAACCCAAGGTATTAAATGTCACTAGTATAACGCTTGCCAAAACGTTGTTTGATGGAAGATTTGATCCCGAGCTTCGATTGGTTGAACAAATTCAAACCATACTCCCAGTTAAAAGAGTCATTTGGTCACTTATAGGACGTTTTTTCAAGGTATTGTACCCCTTCTATCCATTTTTGGATGAGATTGATTTTAGAAGTAGATTAAGTGCAATTATAGGTGCTGAATCCTTTGAAGAAGAGAAAGTAAAGGAGCTTAAAATCGAGTACCGATTAGATTTGGCATTAATGGCTACTTTGCTTGTGGTATTAAGGTTGACATATTTGTCCTTGTTCTCCAATAGAGACTGTAACAACAGCTATATCATGAACTGTACTCCTACGGATCCAGAAGAGGAAGAGAAGAAGTATCTTTTATCGAATCCAATCAATGTTGTTGCCATAAACGTTGCCCATGCTTGTCTATGTTGCTTTCAAATCAGTGTTCGAACTAACTTGACGGTTTTCCAGGCTACATTATTGTTAAGACTATATCGGACTTTAGGTCCGGAGGAAGGAGATAGATTTGATGGTGGTGAGCTGCAATTTTCAACAGCAATGCTTGTACAAATGGGTTATTCACTTGGGTTACATCGTGAACCTGACAATTTCCCTGATCTTCGTATTGATGAACGTACCAACCATTTGACCAGAAAGTTGTGGTATTTCTTGATTCTGTCAGATTTACTTAATGCCTTTAATTCTGGGAACCCCACGTTGATTGACGTTAAACACTATGACACCAAAGAACCCGTTGCAACCCGTACGAATTCGTCCTTGGATGATTTCGCTCTAGAAGAATCAGCAGTAGACACATTGAAATGGTTAGATGTTTCACTTTCTTCCATTGGGAAAATCCTAGATGTCATAGTTGACATTCGAAAGTATTCCTCCATAAATTATTTGACCGAGGCATTGAATAACATTGAACAAGTTTTACGACTTGATTTCCAAGTTTCAAGAAGAGTTCCAAGGTTTGATACTGAACAAACATCATCAACAACAAAATATACAGATGTTATCAAGACAAAAGTTTTCCTCACGTTGTATTGTTCCTTGATCACGATCTATGTCCACCTATATTTATACTACGAGAGGCAATCCAAGTTTGACTATTCATTCTTCTATTTAAAGAAACTACTTTACATTATCCAGGAGCTAATAGTCCCACTAATCTTTGAGGTCTTACTTGGACGATTCAATGAAAGTGGCTTGATCTTGAACCCCATTTTATTACTTGCAATCCACAAGTGCAACCAAGTGATTCTCTCGTGTTATGCGAGAGTGAACTATGTGAAATATGCAAAGGAAAAGAATAAGAACCACCAAAAAAACATGGACAACAATTTACAGTATCGTCAATCATATGAGAAATATCGTGGCTTATCGAGTAAACTCGAAGCCGTTGGGTCGTTGATACTTTCCATTATCCTGAAGCTTAGTTCGAGGTACTATTACGCTTGGCGCATACAGAAGGCTCATCGGATCTTGTTTAAAAATTATTCAGGGACATTGTTGTACCAGAAGGTTACAAAGACTGCCAAAACATTACATTCGTTTCAATTTACGTCGACGCAATTGGAAGAGTTTGATAGTATCTTGAATACGCTTATGCAATGGTTGAAGTATATCGATGAGTATCGAGACAATCATACGAAGCTTCCTCGGTTTATTGACGAGAACTACGATTACGAGTTTGCGGAACGCAAATACCCTGAGGCAGATGCATCGACGTCTTCTTTAAGATCCGAAGATTCATGTGCAACAGATCCCGCATATGTCGACCAAATGTGGATGTCAATGTTGGCGATGAAGAACAATCCATCGACTATGCCACAATCGCAAACACACACGCAAACACAGGCGCAAGCACAAGGACTATACACACAGCCAAATGCGAATACAAGTGAGGTAAATGTTTCGGGCGAAAGGCAATTACCTCCAAGGTCACATTGGAGCGACATGCCCGATGTGTATTCGAATCCCACACCAAAGTTTCCCTCCATTCCATCGCTTGACCAATGGGTTGGAACCCAGTACATGCCAACTAGTAATCATAACCAGGTTCCAGAAAGACCCATGTATACTACGCCATATCATTCTATAACGGGAACCAATGTACTGAATGGTGACTCGACTGAGGAGGTTGGTGCCATTAAAGATCTCCTCTCAGAAGATATTGAGTCTTTTTTTAATTACGACTTAGACTTTATGTAAAGGACTGAGAGACGGTGGTGAAAAAAAAATAAACTAAGTAGGCTTTAAGATCGCATTCCTGCAAGTAATTGTGATTCCATGCTTCAATCGTATGTTTGGCTATTTTAACCATTTTAGAAGAAGAAGCCTCCATCTACCACTTCCCCAAAAGGGTAATTAATTTATCTTAGCCGAAAAATGGATCGTAACGTTCAGATTCAACTCTTCGCTCAAGGTCTAATTTCCTAGCCTTGACACTTCAAACCTGTTAACGGATTTACAAGGAGTTAAGAACTATCATAAAGGTTTGTGCAGTCAATGTTAGGCAAGATCTACAAAAGGGTCCTTTTAGAGAAATGAAATAGTGGAGTGGATGAAGAAAGCGTTAATGATAGGGGCACTTTAGTACCTACTGGTTGCCACATTAGTTTAATTACACTTTGACTTCTCCAAGGAGGCACTATTGTTTCCATGTATGGCACTAATGAAATTTGATGTGGTGATATAATGCGTTAATTTTTTGCTAGCCACACATCTACCACATATTAAGCCTTATCGTAACTATGGTCTATCGTCAGCAAAATTACATAGATCAAACGTAATACTTATGCTTAGAAGGACCCCATGCAAAGGGCGGTAGGCGGGTTAGAACGTTATTGTGTAGCGTTATATACAGAGTAATAGGATCCCTTGGTGCTATGCACAGGATAATAGTTGCATAAATTGCGCCTATGAAAATTTTCAGGCGGCACCTGCATGAAATGAGCCGTTACTAGTAAGCGAGACTTAGACTAATATTAACTCAAAAAGCACAGTTCGTCAATGCAAGAAATGTGTAAGTTTCTCCATCTAACACTCCACAACACCCGATTTACCAATCTAAACCAACTTGTGGTCGAAAAAGTACTACTGAGGGGTACAATTATTACCGACCTCTGTTATACGTTATGGTTAGTCTCCGATAACACCCTAAGAACTTAATACTGTAGTTCCAAGGGAAAAGTTTTTGAATTGATATTAATACTTCGCAGGAGTTATTCGAGGTCACTACACAAAGTCGACATGAACATCGATGCCTACCAAAACTGATCGTATAAATTGCCAAATCGGTACCCCGCTGCATGGTGATTATCTCGCCTCATTGACGCTTATGTTATAATTATTCAGGTATATTCTTTTCTTCCAATCAAGCGTCGTATCTCCATTAACACAGTATTTTGGTTACAAAGACGTTGAGTCATACACAACCAAACTCAACACATGTACTGAATACAACCTGGTGTGACGGACTTAATATCCAATTAGGCAAGTTAACAATGGTTGATGAGTTTCCATTGCATTGGGGCTTTAACTGCAAGAACTACCCTATTCTGTACATAGGTAAGACAAATAACATTTTTGCAACTTTACCAGACGCATGATCCACGCCGACATAATCCTTTTCACACCTAATACCTCATGTAACAGACTCGATAGAGCCCTCATATTTCCTTTTCAGACATATCATTATTGTTTCATAGCCATTAATTTTTGTTAATCATTGTCTTGTGTAAATTAAGCGGAGAATGATTGCTATATGTATCCGATGAACTAAAAACCGTTTGGCTCCATCGACCCCAGAAATAGTGAGATATATATATTAGTCCGTATGTGTCCCTTTTTCTCAAGTAAGTGACCTTTTATTCTGTTCGACTTCTAGCCTTACACAAGCTAATCACACATATATATACTTATTACTATATATGCGGTTCCTAAACGTATTATTACCCTTCCTAGTGGGGGTTGGAAGCGTTGTATCAGCTGCACAAGTATATGGTATCTTCACAAACATCGCAAATATCCATTGGGACAATGCAGGTGGATACCCTTATAGTTTACCTCAAAATCCAAGTTGGGTAACTACTTTAGATTGGAATATTCAAGGTTCTCAAGTGAACGCAGGCGACACTTTCTCTCTTAGACTCCCATGTGTGTTCAAGTTTACGACTCTGTCCAAAACTATACTGCTTACAGCAGGTGGGAAAACATTTGCTACATGTGATCTCAGTAACGGGGAGTTAATTGTATCATTCTCCGAGATATCTTGTACTATAAGTCCTGGTGTCACAGCCAACACTATTGCATCAGGTACTGTTACATTCCCCCTTAGTTTTGGTGTCGGTGGAGGTGCAGGCGATGTCAGTTTACAATATTCCACGTGTTTCCACGCCGGCACCAATCAATTGTCTTGGACCGATGGTCAAAACACTTTAACTTATGATATCGATTTCGAAGGTGGTTACGATTTTGGTAGTACTTCCGATGGAATTATAGCAATAAAACTGCTTCCTTCCATGAACCAATTTCAGTTTTTCTACACTGCGGCGCAATGCAACAACGGGTACATATCCGGCCGATTTGGATTTTCCGTCACAAACGCAGCCTTGGATTGTTCTACCATACAGGCAAGGATGTCAAATGCATGGAACGATTTCTACAGTAACACAAACGAAGCAAATAATTTTGCCTATAACATTGATTGTACTTCAAGGCATATTTATGTTACTTATCAAAATGTTCCTGCTGGTTACAAGCCCTTCTTTGATATCCTCGGTACCCCATCTGGCGGTCAGATGCTGACATCATTCACAAACACTTACTTTTGTGTCGGAGATTACTGGAGTCACGATTACAGCATGGTATACAACTGGGGTAACTATCAAAACTCAGGGGTCAATGGCAAAGGTAACTATGTCATCACTAGCACCTGGACCGGATCTACCACTATGCTTAGTACCATCCCTGGTAACACCCAAACAACCATTGTGGTCAATGTTCCTTCCAGTAGCACTACCACTACAAAAACCTGGTCCAATAGTTATACTTCAACCACGACTGCTTCTGGTACTGACGGTACCCAAACAATTATCGTAGAAGTTCCTACCCCTGCGACAACAGAAACAACAACATGGACCAATAGTTACACGTCGACTACCACCACTAAAGGTACTGATGGCACTCAAACAATAATTGTCGAAGTCCCAACTCCAGTTACATCAATTACATCCACATGGACTGGATCGTTTACTACAACCACCACTGCAACTGGCTCTGACGGTACTGAAACTGTGATCATCGTAGTCCCAACTCCAGTCACATCAACCACATCTACCTGGTCAGAAACTTATACTTCTACAACTACTGCAACCGGATCTGACGGTACTGAAACTGTGATCATCGAAGTGCCAACTCCAGTCACATCAACCACATCTACCTGGTCAGAAACTTATACTTCTACCACCACTGCCACTGGCTCTGATGGTACTGAGACCGTGATCATTGAAGTTCCAACTCCAATGACATCAACCACATCTACCTGGTCAGAAACTTATACTTCTACAACTACTGCAACCGGATCTGACGGTACTGAAACTGTGATCATCGAAGTGCCAACTCCAGTCACATCAACCACATCGACATGGACTGGATCGTTTACTACAACCACCACTGCTACTGGCTCTGATGGTACTGAAACTGTGATCATCGTAGTCCCAACTCCAGTGACATCAACCACATCTACCTGGTCAGAAACGTATACTTCTACCACCACTGCCACTGGCTCTGATGGTACTGAGACCGTGATCATTGAAGTTCCAACTCCAATGACATCAACCACATCTACCTGGTCAGAAACTTATACTTCTACAACTACTGCCACCGGCTCTGACGGTACTGAAACTGTGATCATCGAAGTGCCAACTCCAGTGACATCAACCACATCTACCTGGTCAGAAACGTATACTTCTACCACCACTGCCACTGGCTCTGATGGTACTGAGACCGTGATCATTGAAGTTCCAACTCCAATGACATCAATCACATCTACCTGGAGTGAGACTTACACCTCTACCACCACTGCCACTGGCTCTGATGGTACTGAAACTGTGATCATCGTAGTCCCAACTCCAGTGACATCAACCACATCTACCTGGTCAGAAACGTATACTTCTACCACCACTGCGACCGGATCTGATGGTACTGAGACCGTGATCATTGAAGTTCCAACTCCAGTGACATCAACCACATCTACCTGGTCAGAAACTTATACTTCTACAACTACTGCAACCGGATCTGACGGTACTGAAACTGTGATCATCGAAGTGCCAACTCCAGTCACATCAACCACATCTACCTGGTCAGAAACTTATACTTCTACCACCACTGCCACTGGCTCTGATGGTACTGAGACCGTGATCATTGAAGTTCCAACTCCAATGACATCAACCACATCTACCTGGTCAGAAACTTATACTTCTACAACTACTGCAACCGGATCTGACGGTACCGAAACAGTCATCGTCGAAGTTCCAACTCCAGTTACCTCAACCACATCTACCTGGTCAGAAACGTATACTTCTACAACTACTGCAACCGGATCTGACGGTACTGAAACTGTGATCATCGAAGTGCCAACTCCAGTCACATCAACCACATCTACCTGGTCAGAAACTTATACTTCTACAACTACTGCAACCGGATCTGACGGTACTGAAACTGTGATCATCGAAGTGCCAACTCCAGTCACATCAACCACATCGACATGGACTGGATCGTTTACTACAACCACCACTGCTACTGGCTCTGATGGTACTGAAACTGTGATCATCGTAGTCCCAACTCCAGTGACATCAACCACGTCGACATGGACTGGATCGTTTACTTATACCACCACTGCCACTGGCTCTGATGGTACTGAGACCGTGATCATTGAAGTTCCAACTCCAGTTACATCAACCACATCTACCTGGAGTGAGACTTACACCTCTACCACCACTGCCATCGGCTCTGACGGTACTGAAACCGTGATCATCGAAGTGCCAACTCCAGTCACATCAACCACATCGACATGGACTGGATCGTTTACTACAACCACCACTGCTACTGGCTCTGATGGTACTGAAACTGTGATCATCGTAGTCCCAACTCCAGTGACATCAACCACATCTACCTGGTCAGAAACGTATACTTCTACCACCACTGCGACCGGATCTGATGGTACTGAGACCGTGATCATTGAAGTTCCAACTCCAATGACATCAACCACATCTACCTGGTCAGAAACGTATACTTCTACCACTACTGCAACCGGATCTGACGGTACTGAAACTGTGATCATCGAAGTGCCAACTCCAGTCACATCAACCACATCTACCTGGTCAGAAACGTATACTTCTACCACCACTGCCACTGGCTCTGACGGTACTGAGACCGTGATCATTGAAGTTCCAACTCCAGTTACATCAACCACATCTACCTGGTCAGAGACGTATACTTCTACCACCACTGCCACTGGCTCTGATGGTACTGAGACCGTGATCATTGAAGTTCCAACTCCAGTGACATCATTCACCTCTACCTGGAGTGAGACTTACACTTCTACCACCACTGCCACTGGCTCTGATGGTACTGAAACAGTCATCATCGAAGTTCCAACTCCAGTTACATCAACCACATCTACCTGGAGTGAGACTTACACTTCTACCACTACTGCCACTGGCTTTGATGGTACCGAAACTGTGATTATTGAGGTTCCAACTCCAGCCACTACAACTACATCAAGCTGGACTGAGTCATATAGTTCCACCACTACCGTAACTGGATCTGATGGCACCGAAACTGTTATCGTTGAAGTTCCATATTCCAGTT